>NC_134475.1:66723222-66766094 GCF_964194025.1 Convolutriloba macropyga
CTGTGTGTCACTCTAAATAAAGGTTATTTGGGAGCAGATAACAAAAGCGGCAATAAATTAAACAGATTCTTAATCAAAATATAACATCTCAGCACTTAGTTTTTTTTGTCTGTTTCTTCTGTTTTTATCTTTTTGAGACTGCAGATCTACGAAGCTATTGCGGCTATTTTATGGCAATCTGCCAGCTATGTTTTTTGTTTTTGTCCTTGAATTTAGAACTTAAATTTACCATTTAATGTCTTTTCTTGCAACTGAATGAATTTTTGTACTCCAAGAACGAATTTGGTGACTTGAATTTTGAATTTGGTGACTTGATCTACCTATTGACACTGATGGTCCATTTCGAACATGATTAAAGGGGCATGTTTGTTGTTTTTGTTTTATTCCTTGAATTTAGAACTTAAATTTTACCGTTTAATGTCTTTTCTTGCAACTGATTGAATTTTTATACTCCAAGAACGAGAAAAACCTATGAATTAATACATTCGTGGTACTTTCAGGTGTTTGATTTATTAAAAAGTTTCAAACAACAATACTATCTAATCCTCAGTTTGAAAATGTTCCAGTCAACACTTGTTTTCAACGGTCGTCGGTTGATTTGTAAACTTGTGAAACCTGAACCTACAGATCAGGTGAAACCCTCAGAGGAATGTTCAAAGCTGAAAAATGAAATTGATCTTCTCAAAGCTGAAATTTCGGCCTTGCGCGCTCGCGTGAACACACTTGAAGAAACTGGGGCGTTCACCATTGAAGAGAATCCTTTCAATGACGATTCATTTACGACGACGGCGGCAGTACATTCCTCCGAGCAGAGTGATGGATTGTTGACTGATCCGCTTATTCTATATGGGATGCAAAATGGCCATTAAGAAATGTGCTGAGGTCACAGCAGTTTATTTACATTAATGGAACTGCACTGAGAACATATTTTAGTTGAAGAACAAAATTAGATATTTTCTTTGCTGTGATTTACACTTGTTTGCCGTTTTTGTCAAATGGCATTTTTATTTTGGAATCAATGACTAAAGCATTTATACACTATCAGATTCTTAATCTTAGAAGTATTTATACACTATCAGATAGAGATAATTTAGACTTTCTTTTATAACCTTTCTTTTGCGTTTTGCAGCTTGTTTTTGTCTTTAAAAAAACTTTTTGATGCTTTCAACCAAAATAAAATCTGATCTGAAATAACTTTTTGCCTTATCGTTTTTGTTTATTTTTTAAAATTAAATGTCGGATTTGCGGGTTGATTGCCTGCATCGCATAGGGATCATTTTTAGGGGGGTAAAATGGTGTAAGAGTGAGGGGGTAATTTGTCCAGAGGGGGTAAAATGAGGTAAGAGTCGGGCTGCCAAGGGGGGTAAAATGGTGTAAGAGTGAGGGGGTAATTTGTCCAGAGGGGGTAAAATGATGTAAGAGTTGGGCTGCCAAGGGGGGTAAAATGGTGTAAAAGTGAGGGGGTAATTTGTCCAGAGGGGGTAAAATGAGGTAAGAGTCGGGCTGCCAAGGGGGGTAAAATGGTGTAAGAGTGAGGGGGTAATTTGTCCAGAGGGGGTAAGAGTCGGGCTGCCAAGGGGGGTAAAATGGTGTAAGAGTGAGGGGGTAATTTGTCCAGAGGGGGTAAAATGAGGTAAGAGTCGGACTGCCAAGGGGGGTAAAATGGTGTAAGAGTGAGGGGGTAATTTGTCCAGAGGGGGTAAAATGATGTAAGAGTCGGGCTGCCAAGGGGGGTAAAATGGTGTAAGAGTGAGGGGGTAATTTGTCCAGAGGGGGTAAAATGATGTAAGAGTCGGGCTGCCAAGGGGGGTAAAATGGTGTAAGAGTGAGGGGGTAATTTGTCCAGAGGGGGTAAAATGAGGTAAGAGTCGGGCTGCCAAGGGGGGTAAAATGGTGTAAGAGTGAGAGGGTAATTTGTCCAGAGGGGGTAAAATGATGTAAGAGTTGGGCTGCCAAGGGGGGTAAAATGGTGTAAGAGTGAGGGGGTAATTTGTCCAGAGGGGGTAAAATGAGGTAAGAGTCGGGCTGCCAAGGGGGGTAAAATGGTGTAAGAGTGAGGGGGTAATTTGTCCAGAGGGGGTAAAATGAGGTAAGAGTCGGGCTGCCAAGGGGGGTAAAATGGTGTAAGAGTGAGGGGGTAATTTGTCCAGAGGGGGTAAAATGATGTAAGAATTGGGCTGCCAAGGGGGGTAAAATGGTGTAAGAGTGAGGGGGTAATTTGTCCAGAGGGGGTAAAATGATGTAAGAGTCGGGCTGCCAAGGGGGGTAAAATGGTGTAAGAGTGAGGGGGTAATTTGTCCAGAGGGGGTAAAATGAGGTAAGAGTCGGGCTGCCAAGGGGGGTAAAATGGTGTAAGAGTGAGGGGGTAATTTGTCCAGAGGGGGTAAAATGAGGCAAGAGTCGGGCTGCCAAGGGGGGTAAAATGGTGTAAGAGTGAGGGGGTAATTTGTCCAGAGGGGGTAAAATGAGGTAAGAGTCGGGCTGCCAAGGGGGGTAAAATGGTGTAAGAGTGAGGGGTTAATTTGTCCAGAGGGGGTAAAATGAGGTAAGAGTCGGGCTGCCAAGGGGGGTAAAATGGTGTAAGAGTGAGGGGGTAATTTGTCCAGAGGGGGTAAAATGATGTAAGAGTCGGGCTGCCAAGGGGGGTAAAATGGTGTAAGAGTGAGGGGGTAATTTGTCCAGAGGGGGTAAAATGATGTAAGAGTCGGTCTGCCAAGGGGGGTAAAATGGTGTAAGAGTGAGGGGGTAATTTGTCCAGAGGGGGTAAAATGATGTAAAAGTCGGGCTGCCAAGGGGGGTAAAATGGTGTAAGAGTGAGGTGGTAATTTGTCCAGAGGGGGTAAAATGAGGTAAGAGTCGGGCTGCCAAGGGGGGTAAAATGGTGTAAGAGTGAGGGGGTAATTTGTCCCAGGGGGTAAAATGAGGTAAGAGTCGGGCTGCCAAGGGGGGTAAAATGGTGTAAGAGTGAGGGGGTAATTTGTCCAGAGGGGGTAAATTGAGGTAAGAGTCGGGCTGCAAGGGGGGTAAAATGATGTAAGAGTGGGGCTGCCAAGGGGGGTAAAATGGTGTAAGAGTGAGGTGGTAATTTGTCCAGAGGGGGTAAAATGAGGTAAGAGTCGGGCTGCCAAGGGGGGTAAAATGGTGTAAGAGTGAGGTGGTAATTTGTCCAGAGGGGGTAAAATGAGGTAAGAGTCGGGCTGCCAAGGGGGGTAAAATGGTGTAAGAGTGAGGTGGTAATTTGTCCAGAGGGGGTAAAATGAGGTAAGAGTCGGGCTGCCAAGGGGGGTAAAATGGTGTAAGAGTGAGGTGGTAATTTGTCCAGAGGGGGTAAAATGATGTAAAAGTCGGGCTGCCAAGGGGGGTAAAATGGTGTAAGAGTGAGGTGGTAATTTGTCCAGAGGGGGTAAAATGAGGTAAGAGTCGGGCTGCCAAGGGGGGTAAAATGGTGTAAGAGTGAGGTGGTAATTTGTCCAGAGGGGGTAAAATGAGGTAAGAGTCGGGCTGCCAAGGGGGGTAAAATGGTGTAAGAGTGAATTGGTAATTTGTCCAGAGGGGGTAAAATGAGGTAAGAGTCGGGCTGCCAAGGGGGGTAAAATGGTGTAAGAGTGAGGGGGTAATTTGTCCAGAGGGGGTAAAATGAGGTAAGAGTCGGGCTGCCAAGGGGGGTAAAATGGTGTAAGAGTGAGGGGGTAATTTGTCCAGAGGGGGTAAAATGAGGTAAGAGTCGGGCTGCCAAGGGGGGTAAAATGGTGTAAGAGTGAGGGGGTAATTTGTCCAGAGGGGGTAAAATGATGTAAGAATTGGGCTGCCAAGGGGGGTAAAATGGTGTAAGAGTGAGGGGGTAATTTGTCCAGAGGGGGTAAAATGATGTAAGAGTCGGGCTGCCAAGGGGGGTAAAATGGTGTAAAAGTGAGGGGGTAATTTGTCCAGAGGGGGTAAAATGAGGTAAGAGTCGGGCTGCCAAGGGGGGTAAAATGGTGTAAGAGTGAGGGGGTAATTTGTCCAGAGGGGGTAAAATGAGGCAAGAGTCGGGCTGCCAAGGGGGGTAAAATGGTGTAAGAGTGAGGGGGTAATTTGTCCAGAGGGGGTAAAATGAGGTAAGAGTCGGGCTGCCAAGGGGGGTAAAATGGTGTAAGAGTGAGGGGGTAATTTGTCCAGAGGGGGTAAAATGAGGTAAGAGTCGGGCTGCCAAGGGGGGTAAAATGGTGTAAGAGTGAGGGGGTAATTTGTCCAGAGGGGGTAAAATGATGTAAGAGTCGGGCTGCCAAGGGGGGTAAAATGGTGTAAGAGTGAGGGGGTAATTTGTCCAGAGGGGGTAAAATGATGTAAGAGTCGGGCTGCCAAGGGGGGTAAAATGGTGTAAGAGTGAGGGGGTAATTTGTCCAGAGGGGGTAAAATGATGTAAAAGTCGGGCTGCCAAGGGGGGTAAAATGGTGTAAGAGTGAGGTGGTAATTTGTCCAGAGGGGGTAAAATGAGGTAAGAGTCGGGCTGCCAAGGGGGGTAAAATGGTGTAAGAGTGAGGGGGTAATTTGTCCAGAGGGGGTAAAATGAGGTAAGAGTCGGGCTGCCAAGGGGGGTAAAATGGTGTAAGAGTGAGGGGGTAATTTGTCCAGAGGGGGTAAATTGAGGTAAGAGTCGGGCTGCAAGGGGGGTAAAATGATGTAAGAGTGGGGCTGCAATGGGAGGATTTTTTAGGAAAATGCAGCTCAAAACTCATACGTCTTTTTGGGCTGCATTGGGCTTCCAAGGGGGTAAAATGGTGTAAGAGTGAGGGGGTAAAAGACAAATTAACCCCCCACTCTTACATCTTTTTGGGCTTCCAAGGGGGGTAAAATGGTGTAAGAGTGGGGGGTTAATTTGTCTTTTACCCCCTCACTCTTACACCATTTTACCCCCCTTGGAAGCCCAATGCAGCCCAAAAAGACGTAAGAGTTTTGAGCTGCATTTTCCTAAAAAATCCTCCTATTGCAGCCCCACTCTTACATCAATTTGGGCGGAAAAATTCAACCCGGGGGTCAACAACGTGGTCATTTCGTTCTGGGAGAATGTTACCAGCTGTGATTTGGTTGGTGCAACCATTTAAGCTCTACGGTATAAAAAAGTTATTCAACTCGAATCTTCCAATGAACTGCGACGAAAGAGTCCATGAATAATTCAATACACAAACGTCGTCAAAAATAAAGAGATGTGACAGAAATTTTGAATTAATGATCATGCCTCTCTTCAATGTTTTTATATACTTCCGATTGAAATTGATAGACATGTTTACAAGTCAAATTAAGGAAACCAACATTTAATTGAGTTCCGACATTTGACATAAATATCTAAACAGGATAAATAGTTTTATAAAAACAAAGCAGAACAATTTTTCCAGGATTTGGCAACACTTACAGATACACGATCACATATCTATCAGCTGCTATACAGAAGGAAATAAAGTTAGTTTTTTCACCATTCGATCATCCATTTTAACCAAATTTACCGATCAATTAAACTGTTAACGAAAGCTACGGAATTCTTAAACAGTGGTCAAACTCTGCTTTGATATTAGCCAGGTCGAAACCTCGACTTATGAAAAGACCTAAATGTCTGTGGGGGAGGGTAAGAAAAAGTACTTGAGACGATTCTTACGTTTAAATACCGACGAAAACCGATCAAACCGACGAAAAAAAAACGTAAGGGCTTTGATCGGTTTTGGCGAAGTAAAACCGACAAAAACCGACAGTTTCTTAAGTTTAAATCCGACAAAATTCTCAACGCGGGTACATGATTGAGGACCCAGCTAAAGTCCAGCTAAATTTTTTACCTAAAATCTATCCAGGACTGTCTTTTCATGCCTTATAATGGTCGAGGACGGTCTTTTAATAATTCCAGGTCTATACAAGGAAGTCTATCTTCCCCTCCAGCTAAGTTGATTTTTTTGTTCCTACAGTCTAACCAGAATAGAGGGGCGAACCAAAACAGATCCCTCTTTTCATTAGTAGATAAGTTATGCAGCTGTTGTTATCGTATCGAGAGATGATTAATATCCATTCTGTCTAAATTCTCACAAACAAGAAAGCATGTTTCTACTCAGCAGAAAACCCACATTTTTTTCGTTAATGCCCCCCGTTTTGGGGGCTGCAGAAACGAATCAGCATATAAACTATGTTGGTGCGGGGGGGGGGGGGTGCATAGCGGAGTTGTTCCGGGAGTATATTTTAAACTTCGACACATAAAGATTCTTGGTTCTTTTCCGTCCCCCCAGTACGTTATGCACACCCGTTACAGAACACGTGCCATTACATAGTAAATCGTTATGTAAAAAAACGGCATGTGCGTCCGTGGGTGCAAAGAATATGCTCCCACTACGTTGGGGGCACAAACGGAAAAGATACAAACTTTTAGGAGCAAATTTTTCCGTGACCGTCTAACGTTTGTCATGTTAACCTTTATAATTTAATTCCTGTAGACGTCTGCCTGCTTGAAGTATAATTATGCAAATCCCGGAGACCTATTTTATCCAGAATATATCATACAGATACAAAAAGTACGACAAACAACCACACCAAAAATTAATTAAAATTTGAGAGAAAAGAGTGTCGAAGACGTTATAATCGTACATTCTTCACCATAAACCCTTGATATATTCAAATAAGCGTTTTCAACGCCTTTGTTAGGATAGGTTTTATGTCAGTAACGTATAAATGTGACAAGCCGAAGAATATATGTATATAAAATGAAAAAAAAATTGGGGAAATTTACAAAAAAAAAGAAAATATGAAAACTATTTATCTCAAAGCCAAAGAGCAATTTCTGAAAACGCTACGCGCAGTAACGCCTAAAGTGTAATTCAGTTAAAAAACATGCGACCTCTCTACTGGAGTAGAGCTGAAAATGGACAGAAATAAGGTAAAAACAGGGCAAAATCTGAAAAATCCACTCTTTTTTTTAAATTTGCAAACACTTTTTTGTAAGACAAAAAAGCCAAAGATCTTTCATTTGAGAAAAAAATATTTTTTTTAATTTTCTAGGACGTGTCAGAATCGCGACTAAGTATTAGGACTACAAAACGAGAACGAATAAAAACACAAAACTCAAAAAAATTACACAAAAATAATGTTGAAGCCATACAAAAATTTGAGCTTCTAATTGAACACTTGATATATGTTCAATGGATCTCATTTAGCTGCAAAAAAATCTGACGGTGTTCGAGCTATGAAATGAACCCATTCCGGTATAAAAACCTTCTGGTAATTAACTTAAAAGAATCAAAAGCGAAAAAGTTTGAAAAAAAAATAATTTTAAAAGGTGCGAGCTCTACAATTCGGTCGCACAAATGGGCGCAAACAAGCACTTTTTTGTGGTACCTTAAATACAGGCAATTGCTCCAAATGTAATCGAAAAACACAATTTGACCAATAAGATATCATATCAAAAACAATTGATGAAATTTTCAATCAAAAATCAATGAGTTAATTTGGGAATTATCGGCAAATGTTTTTAAGAACACTCCATAGCAATTGAGAGTAAATGGTCTGCATTTCGAGCCAGTATAAAAATCTGGTATAGCAGTAAATCATTATAGACAAATATGGCACATGCGTTTGAGCTGTGCATAATATGCATCCACTAAGCAGGGGGCACAAACGGAAAAGATACAACATTTTAGGAGGTATTCTTCACGTAATTGTCTAAAGTCGGTAATGTTAACCTTTACAATGTTTATCCACGTTATTTATTTCTTACATCATGTGATTTATTCTTGTGATATCTCTTACTTTGGAGACCTGGAGTTGAGTCACGGATACGTAGTAAATTATTGAAGTTGATATTTTTTAATTTTATTCTGCTATAGTGTTACAAAAGCAGCACTATTTTGAAGACGTGGAATTCTGTCTCGAGTCCGTTTAGAACTATTCTGATGACAAAACTGAGGGGGATTTTGATAATAGAATGAAAAGTTAATAAATACTAAAGTATGATCAAAACTGAAAACCTGACTTTATAGTCGGCGTTAAAGTTTTACTGATGTCAACATAAATATGAATGACTTTAGACTAGCACAAGGACAACTAATGAATTAGGTACACTTTATCAAATATGGTACAACCATACCACATATCTACGGCTTCAATAATTTTTAAACTGCAGGTATTTAATATTATGCACGCATTTATCGATGTTATATCGCCTGGCCGCGTCTACTTGGGCCTTCGTCATCGTTTCCTCAACAAGGATATCGCTTCGCTCACCAGTCACCCAGCCATTGTCATCCAAGTAGTCTTTTACTGGGACTGTGTCAGCGTCTAAAAACTGGTTGAGAATATTTTCTCAAGTTAGAAGACATTGGTATCGTACTTATGTTACTAAGTGGTGTTTTTGGCTTTCCTCCAAAACGTACTTGGAAAGGTGTTACTTTTGTAATCTTTTTTTACATATACGTAGTTAAAAAACTATTGACTTTATTGCTTCTATAATCATGAATGTTTTATTTGTATTATCTAATTTTATGCAGTTAGACGCCTTTTAATTGTATGTATCAAACTTTCAATAATCCAATGGCTCTATGATCGTTAGCAGGAGCGGTGTTAATTTAAATTTTATTTTGTTTACAGAAATTCTTTACTTTATATCCAATTAGACAGCGTGCTTGGTCTAATCTAATATTTCGGGGAACACCATGTATCTGAATATATTAATCTAGAAATTTTATTACATTGGATTCAATGGCTTTATCAAAAACTTCTACTGTAGGGTACTTAGAGAAACGGTCAACACATGCAAGGAAATGTATATCTTGGTCTTTTTCACTTTTAACTGAACCTCCGAAATCTAGTTGAGTTTCTTCGTTAGGCTCGGAAAAATTCAGTAAAGGGTTCCATTTTGACGCTGGAATGACGGGTTTAGGGCTCTTACCAATCTCAGTGCAGGCTTTGCACTGCGCTGCCTTATTGAGAATCTCTTTATGCATCTGAAGCCAGAATGGATATTGGCCTACGGTAATCATACTCCAACTGCCTGGGTGGTTGAGGTGGAGAGACTCAAGTACTGAATCATGTTTTGAGTGTGGTGTTGCCACACGTTCGTCTATGCAGACACATCCTGATCGGACCTGTAAATCCCTCCAATGTGAATGAAAGTATGGGTTAACCTCTTTGCATCACTGCTCATCATCCTGAAGGGTGCAGTCCCTCACCTCCTTCAAGACTGCATCTTTGCTCGTTAAAACCGCCAGAAAGCCTTTTGTGAATTGTTGAGTTAAATTTTTCTCAAAGACTTCCTCCTTTGAGAATTCTAAATTCAGCGAAGCGGGGCATTCATTGGAGGAGCGGGTGGAGTTGACCGCTGAATTAAGCATTGGTTGAAATGTCTCCCTGCTGGTTGCAGGGGTTGGTGGGGTTTGTGGTTTAGTATTTGAGTTTCTCATGCTTGAATTATTTTGAGGTTGAAATTGTGCTGTGTTTGCAGAGCTAGTAAGAACCAACTGTGTTGTACGGCAGTTTAAGGCAGAAAGCAAATTGGAATGATTTGTTCGGCGGGGAATTGAGGCACGTGTGGAATGTGTGTAATTGACGCTGCCAAAGTGATGTGATTGACAGTTTTGTGGTGTCGTATAAGTATAAATTGCTTCAATCGCGTCACGAATGCGGGTAATTGTTGCAACCACAAATTCCTCATCAATTTTGTTTGTAACTTTTGCTTTTCGATTTCGGTGGCGGGAAATATAGTCTACCATCCCCATTTTTGCGCCTGGTATGTGTTCGATGTTGAAATCAAAAGCTAATAATTGATTCACCCAACGGGTTAAACTACTATTGTAAGTTTTGTTAGATCTGTATTCCTTCATTACTGAAAGTAATGCCCGATGATCTGTAATGATTGTGGATGATCTTCCAAAAATGTAATATTTAAAATATTCTACAGACCACACACTTCCTAATGATTCTAATTCATCGATACTATAACGTTACTCGTTAGAGTTCAGGTAACGAGACGCGAAGGCAACTGTATGGCAACCTGTTGTTGAACGCTGTTCTAATGCTGCTCCTAATCCTGCTCTAGATGCGTCACATTTGATCCGGGTTTCCAAGTGTGGATTATAGTGTTTGTTTTCTGTTGCGTTTGCTACATTATTTTTAATCAGTTGGAAATTAGCTTCAAGTTCATCATTCCAAACAAATTTTGTGTTCTTTTTTAAGTAAAAGTCGGATTGGATGACATAACTGAGAAAATAAGGGATGAATTTACCAAGATAATGTACAGAGTCTAAGAATGATAGTATTTTTTTTTAGATTTTAGGTGCTGTTAGATTTAGAATTGCTGAGGTTTTTGTTTCATGTGGTACCATTCGAGATTGAATAAATTTATGGCCTAACTTTTTTATTTTGGTTTTAGCGAAATGAAATTTGGGTAATTTTGTTCTCAAATTATCCTCGTCCAGTTTTTTGAGACATTTATTAACTAACTTCAAATGATCTTCTTTTGAGCCACGGCTTACAATTATAAAATATATCTAGAAAACAATGAGTATTATCTAGTCCAACTGATGTATAGTCCATTAATAATTGGAATGCCGCTGGCATATCAGTTAATCCGTAAATTCAAATCAAGTAATGAAGCGGTATGTACCAGTACCTTCGCCGCTAAGGATATTAAAGTTGCAATGCCGAGCCGTTTCCGGGGCTAAATTAAGTTGGCTGTACGAGTATTTCAAATCCAGAGTTGCTGTTTCATGAGATTTGTTTGTTTTCAAGCTTTGTTGTATTGTGTCAATTAAATTATCGACGCTAGGCATTTAACATTTATTTTTATGGATAGATTTATTTAAGATTTTAGAATCTAGAGACAATTTAACTGTTTTATCGCTCTTTCCCGTGATAACTATTGGTGATTTAAAAATTGTATCTTTATGATGTGTTTATCATCTGGTAGTTTTTTTAAGTTTGGGTTAACTAAGGGTTGAAGATTAATTGGCACTCTACGTCCTTTTTGATGTGTAGGTGTGAAGTTTTTAATGAACGTAGATTTAACTGAATGTTTTAACGATTTACCAATTCGAGAGATTAGATCAGGAAAGTCGAATGCTCTTTGTTTCCTGATTAAACATTGGTTTTGATCTCCATTTGAGATTTTTTTAGTTTGTGGGAGTGATAGTCCAAGTTGTGGAAAAAGATGTCATCCATTTTTTGGCCTATGGCCATCTTCAGCAACTGTAACATTGACGTATTTAGCTACACAGTCATTAAATTTTACTGAAGTCTTGATTGATCCATTAGTCTTGATTAAATCATTGGAGAAATTTTTGAGTTCGTGCATATGCGTCGATTATATCCAAAATTTTTCCTGACAATCTGATACTACTTTGTTTGCTAGACTGTTGTTGATGATAGTGAAACGCTTCCCGAATCCACTAATGCTTTTGTGTTTGTATTCCCGATACAAATGTTTACATTTACTGGTTCTACTTCTCTGATAATGTCATTATTGGAGATTATTGCAACACAATTGTCGTCTAATTCATCATATTCAGAATCAAAGTTAACATCGTAGATACTATGTTTTTGAAGCAATTTATCAATTTGATTGATGAATCTGCTGTTTTTGAAGCAATTTATCAATTTGATTGATAAATTTCTCCTGCAGTAGCTGAGGTACCGACCATCGCTGCTTCAGAAATGGTATCGTCTACAATGTTGACTCTTGCTTTTGGTTTTATTTGTTGTTTAGTCTTTCTAAATACTTTTGCAATACGATTTGCAATTCCACAGTTTTTGCAGTTTTTTCTGCGAGCAGGGTAATTTTGTGATTAGTAGCAGACCATCCATAACCACAATTGGAACAGATTGTAGTTTTGAAAAAGTTGCTCGTTGAGGGTCGAGATCGGTTCCCTGAACTTTGAATGTTGTTAATGGACATATTCGTTACTTCATTTGTAGTTTGATGAGCAGCTCTTCCTGACATCTTCAATTGATTTTGGATGCCTATCTCAATATTTATTGCCACTTCTAAAGCCTTTTTAGCCGATCTTATTTTTTTAGTAATTCTCTCTGAATCTCACCATCTTGCATATTTGCTTTGAAAACGTCCCGAATGATGAATTCCTCATGACTGCCAAGGTCCCTGTTCAGAGAAAGTTCACGGAGACATCCTTAGAACTTTTTGACTGGTTCTCTTTTTAGTTGCTTTTGGGTTAGAAATGTATAACGGTCGAAAGTTATATTCTGCTGCTTAGTGAATTCTTGATCCAAATTCTCCCAAAGGTCCTTCGTAGATATCTGATCAATTTGAATAGATGGATCTTGAGAACCAACTTTTCGACGGCCTTCCATGCCAAGACTGAGGTAGGTGAGCCAGACAGCTTTGTTGTCACAAAACTTCCAATGCCTATTGCCACACAGTATTCTTGCCGCTTCAGTTTTCTGACATTTATTAAGCCATGCATTCTTAAGTTGTTCGTTCCGATTTCTGCGATCTCTTTCACTTTGGGCAGTGCTATTTTCTACATCTACTTCTTCGATAGATTCAGGGGGGAAGGGTGACTTTGTCCGGTGGTTCTTCTCGTAGAGTATCGATTGAGATGCCCTCTTTAGCAACTATGGCCAGCTTTAACATTATTTGCCAACGTTCCCATCTCAACGGTGGTTCCAAAGTCGGCCTTTCCCAAAAGGGTTCTAAAACAAGAACAGCACGTTCTTTAGTTCCTGACTGCTCAATGTGATACCTCTTACTTCGGAGATATGGAGTTGATTCACGGATACGTAGTAATTTATTGACGTTGGATTCGAGGTGCGAATCCACTATATTCAGTGAGTGTAGAATTACGGCTTCTAATTTTATTCTGCTATAGTGTTACAAAAGCAGCACTATTTTGAAGACGTGGAATTCTGTCTCGAGTCCGTTTAGAACTATTCTGATGACAAAATTGAGGGGGATTTTGTTAAGAGAATGAAAAGTTAATAAATACTAAAGTATGATCAAAACTGAAAACCTGACTTTATAGTCGGCGGTAAAGTTTTACTGATGTGAATATAAATATGAATGACTTTTGACTAGCACAAGGACAACTAATGAATTAAGTACAATTTATCAAATTTGGTACAACCGTACCACACCCGTGATTGTCTAAAGTTGGTAATGTTAAACTTTATAATATAATTCAAGTAGACGTTTGCCTGCTTGAAGCTTAAAGATGCATCAGGGAGTCTCGTTAATGTGTGCTTGCCTATAATGTTCCGATCATGCAAATTTTTTGATTTATCAAGGAAAAAATTGGCATAAAAAATGAAAATTCTCTCTATACAAACCGTTAAACAATTTCAAAATTCCGTTTTTGTTTTAGGAAGGATGATGAGACAAACCATTAACTAGACAGGACAAAGACATCAAAAAAAAATTCAAGTGAATAAATTAACTTAGAAATCACTAAAAAAGAAACAGGACCTGCCCTTAGGGAGACGGGGTAACAGTTAAAAGTTTTAAGATTCCATTCACCGAAAAATATGCAATATGCCATTGATAAATCTAATCTACAAGCCGAAAAAACAAGACTTTAAAGCAAATAAATTCAAAGTCGTAAGAACCTTTTGCGATGGAGTCCAACAATTGAATAGTTTCCCGCGCAACTTCAAAAAAACCAGAGACAAATCCCGGAGACCTATTATATCCAGAATATATCATACAAATACAAAATTTCGACAAACACAACCAAACAAGAAAAAATTAATTAAAATTTGAGAGAAAACCGTGTCGAAGCCGTTATAATCGTACATTCTTCACTATAAACACTTCAAATATACTCAAATCAGCGTTTTCAGCGCCTTTGTAAGGATATGTGTTATGTCAGTAACGTATAAGTGTGACAGGACGAAGAATATATGTATAAAAAATGAAAAAAGAAATTTGAGAAATTTACAAAAAAAAAGAAAATATGAAAACTATTTATCTCAAAGCCAAAGCACAATTTCTGAAAACGCTACGCCCAGTGACGCCTAATGTGTAATTCAGTAAAAAAATATGCTACCTCTCTACTGGAGTTGAGCTGAAAATGGACAGAATTAAGGTAAAAACGGCAAAATCTGAAAAATCTACTCTTGTTTTAATTTGCAAAAACTTTTTTGGAAGACAAAAAAAACGAAGAGCTTTCAATTAATAAAAAAATAGGATAATTTTTAGCTTTCTAGGACGTGTCATAATTGCGACTAAGTATTAGGACTACAAAATGACAACAAATAAAAAAAAAAACACAAAACTCAAAAGAAAATTACAAAAAAAATAATGTTAAAGCCATACAAAATTTTCAGCTTCTAATTCAACACTTGATATATGTTCATTGAATCTCATTTAACTGCAAAAAAATCTGTCTGTGATTGAGCTATGAAATGAACTCATTCCGGTATAAAAACCTTCTGGTAATTAACTTAGAAGAAACAAAAGCGAAAAAATTTTAAAAATAATTAATTAAAAAAACTGCGGCCTTTACAATTCGCACCCACGAGTAAACGCAAACCAGCCTTTTTTTCTTTCGTCCTTTATATGCAGGTAATTGCTCCCAATGCAAGGGAAAAACCAATTTTGAGCAAAAAGACAAGATGTCAAAAACAATTGATGTACTTTTTAATAAAAAACTGATGAGTTAAATTGTGAACTATCGGCGATTTTTTCCACAACATTCTATAGCAAGCGATAGTAAATGGTTTGCACTTCAAGCATGTTTAAACAAAATATTGCATAGAATATACTTTTTGATGGGAAAACGCTAAGTTTAGACGAGCTTTTGGAAGGTTTTTCAGGTTAAATTATTCCGCAACTTTAACTTTTCTGTGTCTTTAAAGCTAAAACCATTAACGCTTTTTGTGAATTTTTTTAACATACATTTTAGCAAAATTGACAAAAATTGTGCAAAAAGTACGGAAAATGTGAACAAAAACAACTGTGAAGTCAGTCAAATATTCACAAATCTTTAAACCTCGATAAATCTGTGAAAAGAAAACAAAATAAAAAACCTTTTAAGTCTATATTCTACGATGGATGGGCTTTCTAATGATACCACTCGCAACTCTCCACGAGGATTGTATCGATCGGCTAAAATTGACTGAACTAAAAACTATTTAACTATATAGTACCTGCCCCACTGTGGGTCGGAAAATTTGTTCTCGAGGGGAACACTAGTGTGTGTTTCTGTGTTTATATATATATATATATATATATATATATATATATATATAGGTGTATATATATATATATATATATATATATATATATATATATAAAATATTATAATATATATATATATATATATATATAATATGTGTGTGTGCATGTGTGTGGCGGGGGCGGGTTGTTTTTTGCTTTCAAGTGCTGCCATGTCTCCGGAGGAAAAAATAAGCGAGTGTTAATGATACTTCCAAGGATGTGCAAATATACATAGACAAACTTTAATGATTTCTGTTGTAGACCGATGAACTCAGCGAGAAAGAGGAATTACAAACGAAACTAAAAGACAATTACTTCCTTCGGAAATTAAAAATCTGGCTGTTTTCTCTCTCAAAACCATTAATATTAATTGTTATTAATTTGCATACTGACTGGATTCTAATAACTTTTTAAGTCTGAGAACCCATTTTGATAATTATCCGTGAGGTAAATTCATTGCTTTAAAGGGCTTTTCTTTTCTTTTTGTAGAGCCGACAATCCCAGTGCTTGGACCAATAAAATCCACGGCAAGTCCATGCAAGATCCTGAGGACTCTGAGATACATTTTTCAAGATCACACCTACCCTAGTTAATTTTATCATAACTAGATGTTCATTTTGAGATCATTACAAAATCTTGCATTAATTTTCCAAAAACCATTAATACAATTAATTTTCCAAATTTTTCTTCGAATACCAAAAAAATTCGTTGAAGTGCTACATTAACCCAAAAAACGAATAGCCATCTCGCACGCTTCCATAAAGAAGAAAAATTATAATAAAAAATTCAGCTCAAAAATTTAGCAAATCGATGCTTTGCCTTTCAAGATTTTGTAATAATCTTGCGCGATCTTGCGGATTCTGAGGATATATTTTCCGCGATCACACCAGCCCCAGTTGATTTTCTCATAATTAGATTTTTTTAAGATCTTAGTATAAAATTGATTGGGATAGGTTTGACCTTGGAAAATATATCTCAGAATCCGCAAGATCGCGCAAGATTATTACAAAATCTCGCAAGGCAAAGCATCGACTCGCTAAATTTTTGGAATAATTTTCTAAAATAACTTTACTTCTTTCTTCTTTCAGGAAGCGTGCGAGATGGCTATTTGTTTTTGCGGTTAATGTGGCACTTCATCGATTTTTTTTCGGTATTTAAAGAAAAAATTGAAAAACTAATTTTTATAATGGTATTTGGAAAATTAATTGTTATAATGGTATTTGGAAAATTAATGGTATTTCATAAGAACTAACTTTTCAACATTAGCGAAATGGCGCTTCTGCTTTTCCGCTCAATAAACATTTTCAAACCTTGATTTTTTTTTACAATTTTAGGATTGAAGTACGATTGCACAAAAAGTTTTTAACTTTCTCTTGCCATCGTTCAATCCAGTTCAAAGCATTGTAAAACATCTAAAAAAATACTTGCTTTGATTAAAAACTCAAAGTTACTTGGTTTTACTTTTTACTTTTTTGGTTTTTATGGTTTTTGTTTCTTGGAAAAATTTCGACAGCAATGATTTATCAAGATATTGGAAGATAACCACCTGGTTTTGCCTAGAACAGTAACAATCTAGGAAAAGAACTCACTCAATCTAGGTACGTTGAATAAATTAGTGTTTTCTAACAGAAAATTAACAAAGTAAAAAATTGGGATATCGCATGAAATAGACGAGTGATAAAAACTGATCTTGAAACAAATTCGACTGAAAAAAATCAGACCTGATGCTATCCCACAACACTGTCTTGCCGTCTAATTAGGGATATTTTTTTTCTCCAGCTATAAAACATTTCTCCAGTAATATAAAAATTGGGATTTTGCTTGATATGGACGAGTGAAAAAGACTAACCTTGAAACAAATAAGACTGAAAAAAATCAGACCTGATGCTATCCCACAACACTTTCTTGCCGTCTAATTAGGGATATTTTTCTCTCGCTAGAAAACATATAATATATGTAAACCTAATTAGTTTGGAAGCGAGACCAGTACTTTACGTTTAGAAAGAGGATAAAGATAAAAACCCAGAGCAAAATGTGCTTGAATGTGCGCCAGTTGGTTTTTTTTCGCATTTTCAGGCAAGTTTTTATCTTCATACTTTTAGAAAATAGTGATAAAGGGGTTGTTTATTTTGTTTTGTTTTTTAAAACTGACTTATGTTAAATTTAGTGTTTGAAGTCGATCGTAACCAATGCCAGGTTTTTTGATCGAACCGGTGAGTTTATTTATAGTTGTTTTTGCCTAGAATTGGGCTAGAAAGTACTTTCTAGCCCAATTTTTCTTTTCTGTCATGCATGGAAAAATTACGTTCACTTTACTCAGTGGCAAAATTTAATTAGTAAAATGAACAAAATAAAGATATTTCTTATTTAGAAATATTTAATTGCCCTTGCATCAACGATAAAAATTTAGAAAGTGTGAAATAACTGGGGATTAACTATAAAAAAGAGGTACTTGAGAAAAAAAATCTTTGCAGTACGAAACTGCCTATTTGATGCGTGTACTGGCCTGAAACTGCCTGTAATGTCGTGTTTTTAGCAGCCGTGAGTTTTTAAATTATTTTGAAGAGTTTTGGCTTGGCGTTTTTCTTGTAGTTTCCCTTTTTTTTATCCCGATAAAAACAACTTTTTGTTAGGAAAACTAAGCATCCTCCTATGTCACACTCGAGATTAAATTTTAATTTGTCCAGATACTGCTTCTAATTTATTTTCCCGATGCGCTCGAAATCAACACTTGAACCATTGATAGACAGATCTTGATCATAGACATCTGCACCGCTTTATAGAAAAATTGTACGTGTATTTTGAGTATTCTTTCTGAACTTATGTGCGCTGCAATTATTTACAAGTCTTATTTACTTTTCAAAATATTTGGCGAAAGTTATTTGGTGCTCTATTTAATGACTAAAATTGCAAGAAATACAAATCTCATATCTTCTCTATAATTGTAGATATCGGTAATCTACACTGAGGAAGAAGATAAAAAATAAAGTTAGAACTTATTTCATTGAAAAAATATTTGCCCCATATTTTATGATGCTGGAGTTCTTTTAATTCTTATGCATAATCAACAACAAACGAAGCTTTAGATGTTCGACCATTTCGAATGCATATTGAGCACAAAATGCGGTTGGGTTCATTAAAACAATTAATACATGACCTATGTGCACAGGATGACATGATAGTTTTAGATAGTTTAAAAGATAGGAAGCTCTAATTTTCGAACCCCAAAATTAATGTAATTGAGCTGAGGTATTCTTGAAGATTAATTTGACCTGAATTTTGGGTGAAGAGTAGCTTCATTTATCTATTTGTTGCTTTTGTGTAATTATTGGAGTAGAGTCTTCTTGTTCAAATTGCTTTCAAATGTCTCTATTAAATTTACAGATTTAAAAATTTATTTTTTTTACAAACTCTTAGACTTTTACAAACTTAAATTGTATTTCCGCAAAAGTTTTGTTTAATACCAGGAGAAACTCAACTGATCTTTTTTTGCGCCTGCTGTCCAACATATACTCCTTGCCACTGCAGTCATCGTTTTTTTTAATTGACAGTGTATCTGTTTTTTTGCGACACGTTTTTCTCGGAAATCACGACCAACTAAATCGCACGTATTGCACCTTTTTTCTCCCGCTACAAGTCATTGCGGTTGTATAAATCCCATACAAAATCTTACGGATCGTCTCGAAAAACTTGAGAATAACCAAATTACTTCAGAAAACAACATTTATCAGTTAGAAAAACGATTAACAGCAGTAGAAAGATATCAAAAAAGACCGTTTCTTATTTTTACTAACATCGATATCCCAGCAGATGGTAATGTACTCGCACCAATTTTACAAATACTAAACAACATCTTACAGGTTAGTTTGAATCCCGACGAAATCTCGATTGCCCACCCACTAAAAAATGGAAACATTGCGCCTATTATTGTTCAATTTTTGTATTTGCAACAAAGGGACATAATTCTGAAACGTGCTTCATGGTTAAGAGGTCTGAGAAATTCGATGGGGAATCCTATTTTCATTCATGAACGACTGGCGAAAAAGGATGTTATCATTGAAAAAAAAGCTCGAGAACTGGACATTCACTATAAGATTAGGAAATCACACTTATGGGCTTTTGATGGTGAAAAATATCAACCAGTTGATGACATCAGCGAGCTACCGGATTATCAAAGGAGACAACAAAAGAGTTTGCAAACTGTACAAAATGGTACTCCATTCATAAATAATAAAAGAACCTATGCTTTTTCGCCTGATATGGACGCAACAAACAATGGAAATGATATACCAATGAACAAAAACAAAATATGTACGGTGTTTCATTTCAGCAAAACAAAAGTTATGCGTCAAAAAACTAACATTCACAGTCTTGCTTGTTAATATCCGGTCTCTAAACAAACACCTTGAGGAACTTCAGGTTTTTTTGCAAACATTTGAGTCCCTACCAACTGTGATTTGTCTTGTTGAAACTTGGATACAAGAGGGTTCTCATGAAGAACACTTCAGTATATCAGGTTATCAGAAAAAAATTGCTAAAAACAGGGTGGGAATTGGTGGAGGAGTAGCCATGTTTTGCAGGGAGGATATTCTTCTGTTAGATAGCTTTCCAACGAACTATGATGAGAGCCTAGGTATAAAAATTAGAACAAATAACGAAAACTATACTTTGATTACATACTATGTTCCCCCTGGGTTCAATAAAAATCAGTTCTTGACTGAATTTGACAGCTATCTTGAGACTATGGTGGATGCGAACCAAAATCTTATTATATGTGGAGACTTCAATATAGATCAGCTATCTCTGGCTCCAATAAAAAAGCGATTTGAAGATGTTATCTCTAGTAACGGTATAAACCTAATGGATTCGGGTATAACTAGAGAAACGTCGACAACAAAATCATCCCTCGATTTATTTCTGACAAATATCAACAAAAATCAATGCATAGTAAATTCTATCAGTTACGACATCACAGATCATTATCCAGTATTTTTCAGTCTAACAAAAAATATGATTAAACCCAAGATAAAAGCATCCAAACGTCGCAATATGTCTGCCTTCAACAACAAAATACTGTTTGAAAAATACAAAAAGGAACTGGAAAACAATTTAATCACATTTCTGAACAACAATACGGATCAATCTTTCAACGCATTTTGTAACTGTTTACATTTTGTAGTCGACAGACACCAGCCTTGGTTGAAATAAAACAAAAGAAAAATAGGAATCAATGGGTTACAAATCGACTAAAAAATCTTTTTGCGAAGAGAAACAATGCAAGAACAAAATGGTTGAGAACAAAAAACAACATCGATAAAAATAGATATCTTCAACTGAAAAGCAAGAGCACTCAAATCATGAACGACACAAAAAAACTTTTCATACAAAACAAAATTCAAAATTGTGGTAGGGACTCAAGCAAAATGTACAAAATCATAAACAAATTGATAGGCAGGAACAGAAGAAGTGACGGAGTTATAACCTTGTTTTCAATAATATAGGAACTGATGACCCCAGTGGCATAGCTGATTATTTCAATGAACATTTTGTAAATGTTGCAGATGAAATAGTAAGCAAATTACCTCAAATAAGCTTTCCTTCATTTAATTATGCTGAAGAACAATCTATGATGCTACACGAAACAAATGTAGTAGAAGTGCTTTCACAAATAGCCAGCCTACAGAATTCTTTTGCGCATGGTGTGGATCTGATCACTAACACCTTCATTAAGAGATTTGACAGAACTTTAGCCCCATTTTTAGTTAAATATATCAACGAATCTTTTTTGAGCGGAGTTTTCCCAAATAGCCTAAAACGAGCAACTATCCAACCCCAATTCAAAACGGGATCAAAAACTGATGCCAATAACTATCGACCAATTTTAATTTTGCCGTCTTTTGGAAAAGTATTTGAAAAAATTATGAAAATAAAAATTCCCAACTACATAGATGAATTCAAAATTCTTGGTGAAAATCAGTTTGGTTTCCGTAATCGGAGATCAACATTTGATGCACTCGTAAATGTAGTGGAAAACGTAAGGTTGGAAAAAGAAAAAGGGAACAATAGCACCACGATCTTCCTAGATTTGAAAAAGGCATTCGACATTGTTAATCACTCGCTGCTGTTGAAAAAATAAGAAAACTTTGGAATTAGGGGTCAGGTTTAAAGCTGGTTTTCTTCATATCTCAAATCAAGAACACAGTGTGTTATATGGAAAAGTAGAATATCGAAAGAACTAATAGTAAAAAATGAAGTTCCTCAAGGTTCTGTTCTGGGTCCTGTATTATTTATACTGTACTTTAATGACTTTGTGGACGCTTGTAAATTATCCACTCCGTATTTTTTTGCCGATGATACCAGCCTCCTTTTCAAAAGCAGACCAACCTCTGAAGAATTAATTACTGAAATTCATTCAGGTTTATATTGGTTACATAAAAATAAATTGGATTTAAACGCGTCAAAAACTTTTGTAATGAATTTTTTTGTAACTAAAGCAAACACAAACATTCAAAATTGCCCAGTTCAGAAGTGCAATACCTACAAATATCTAGGAGTAATTTTAGACGCGAATTTAACTTTCGAAAAACATTTGGAATCCATTTGTTTAAAATTAAAGAAGTGGATCGGAATAATTGCAAGGCTAAGGAGAACTTGCAGTCGCAACACCGTTTTGATATTTTACAAAACTACAGTGGTACCAATTTTTGATTATGGACTTCTTATTTATGGTGGAACAACGTTGAATAAGTTTCAAAAAAATGAACGGTTACAAAAGAAAATTTTGAGAATTGTCTTTAGAAAGAAACCAAGTGACTCCATCTTTGATACTTTATTCGAGTTCAAAATTTTGACAATTTGTGAATTGTACATAAAACATCTGCTTTCATTCAGCCTTAAATCATACTTTGGGTTACATTCAAACAAAATGATGAAAGAGATTTTGACCGCAAATCAAAACTTTTCGTACAATACTCGCTCGAAAACCACTCTCATTATACAAACAAAATTGTCAAAAAGAATTTCAATTCGGACATCTCTGGGTTATCGCGGTAGAATTTTGATAAATTTTCTACTTAAACAAAAATTAGTACCTCAGCTTGAACAAGAGACCATGTCCTGTATAAAAGTTAAAAACCTAGTCAATGCACTTCAATATAGCTTGATCATTCAAAACGATACGTTAAAAAAACTTGTCTTTAAATAAAATCTGGGCGCTTAATTAAGATACGTTAGTATTTGCAAGCGTCCACTCCTGATGAAATTTTGGATTTATGGATTTTTCATAGTGGATTCTGCTGTGTCCACAACTTCTGCGTGCTTTATAAATTAACAGGAGAAATTCAAATTCAAATTCAAATTCAAACCGACACACTGTTATAAATACCAGAAAAGGCAGAAAAATTATTATTTGAAGTTTAAACGCGAATACTTGAGGTCAGATGATTTTTGCTAACTTTGTTTATATGAGTGGAAACGAACTGAGAAGATTACTGATCTATTACTG
The DNA here is from genome assembly GCF_964194025.1 of Convolutriloba macropyga. Classification (NCBI taxonomy): domain Eukaryota; kingdom Metazoa; phylum Xenacoelomorpha; order Acoela; family Convolutidae; genus Convolutriloba; species Convolutriloba macropyga. The sequence continues at coordinate 66,745,902 of NC_134475.1, forward strand.
GATTACTGCCCCCCCAAGCTTATTGGATAAATAACTTTTTCGCATGTGCTATTTTTTACATAGTAACGCATTATAACAATATATAGATTGTAATTGGGGGGGGGGGGGGGGGCATAAAACATTGGGGGGCAGAAACATAATAGATCCAGATTATTCAACAAAAACAGTTTTGATCACGATTTTTAAAAAGAAGAAACAGCTACAAACATACTTTTGGTATGCTGGCTAAAACTGCTGTCATCTTGCATTGCATCATTGTACATCTCTTATTAGGCTATGGAAACCATCTTTAATTCAAATAAGAGCATTTCTTTGTAGGCAGAAACAATGTTATTGGCACCTTAATTGTGTTCGCAGAGGGATCGAAAAGTTCAGTAGCTGATGGGAACAATGAAGTCGCAAGAAACGATGTCTGAGGTCAGAAAGCAAAAAAAAATTGACTGTCGACCGTTTTTTTGCGCAAAACAATTGCTTTCTTTCCGCAATTATTTCGTGAATCTCTAACCATATCTAATTGAATCTTACATCAACCTATTCCCTTACTAAAACGATGTAATCCTCATTAGTTGTTATGAATATTTTTAACTTTTCAGAAGTATAAACATCAAGATGAAGAGAACAGCAAAAGTGGTGTTACTCGGAGGACTGTTGGTGACGATGAGTGTGTTGTTGGGGACGACTGTTGTGTTTGAGGTCATCACTACTATTCAGGATGTGGAGAACATTCAGAGCCAGATTGACTATGTGGATACTAAGGGAGACCAAGGTACGAGATGTGAGCCGGGATCAAGCAATAATTCCCCAAAATAAGCCACTTTGCTGTGGGTTTTTTCGTTTGAGCTTAACCCTAGTTGATACATTTGTCTACATCCCTAAAGAGAATTTTCTGTAAAATTACGCACCTATACCAATTTGCGTGGCCAAGATCGCTTTGATCAGACCAACTTGTGTCGCGGAAAACGGATCCAGTCTCAAATTGGTTGAGGATAAGGGTGCCAGACACAACTGGGTTGCACACAGGAGACCACAAACCTGTTTGGGTCCCGGCCTCTGGGTTGGAGAGCAAACTAGCTTTAATTTAATGGGAATTCGGGTCGCACACCTCCTTGCATAATCTCACTACAAAAAGATATCTGTTCCTTCAGAAAAAATCCCCTTTCTCGTGACGTATTTCCTATGGCATAATAGCCGAGAGGTAAGGTGTTTGATTCACACGGCAATGATTGAGAGAGTTCAATCCCCTGCCTCCGTGAAGCTGTCTGTGTGAGGCTGAGCTCTTACTTTACCATAGCTTCAGGTTGACCATAGCCTGACCAATGTTGGCTGCAATGATGGTACCACGTGAAAGTTTTCCATTTTTTTTACAGGGAACACACTTTTGGTTCTAATGATGACACTAGACTCTTACTCAGTGGAATTTAGCCAAGTGTGCACCTGTTCCAAGAAACGACTGGACAATCTAACTTACTCTGAGCCCTGTGTCCTTGCGGGGCAGCCAGCCCCTGGGCAGCTGTACTCGTGGCTTCCGAACCCAAGAGGACTGCACGACTTGCAGCCCATCTTCTATGAATGTTCTGGTCGCCGAGACAAGAGAGAGGTACAATAATTGAACATTCTGTGGAATCACTCTGCTATAGCCCAGGCTGATATCCCTAACCCAGACCCCCTTCTGAGGTGGAAAGGGGATTCCAGACTTACTTATAGCATACCGAGGAGTGGTTATAGGTCAACCTATGTAGAGGACTGATGTAGCGGACACCCAACCTATGTAGCACATAGGGGTGTCCACAGGGGTTATGGTCCTCAGCTTGGGCTGGTTTGACAAAAATTGCCAAAACATTCATTATATGGAATGAAAAATCTTCCTTTCACAGCTCGTCGTCGTTTAAGTAGCGTCCCTATCTTAATGAAAGTGAGACTATAATTGCACTTAAAATTAAACCGTGATCAAACTTGGTTTTATCTTATTGGGCAGAAATTTAAATTTTAGATCTATACAAAAGAAGCGCTAACCAGATTAGTACAAATTATACTTTGAAATTTATCATAGCCTATTCAAGGAAAGTGAAACTAACTATCAAGTGTTTTTCTGAAGGTCACTCGAATCTCCTGCCATCATCCGAATGTGACAGAGCGACCTATTTTTGTGGCTGCATTCTTGGCCATGACTATGACAGAGGTCATTGAGATCGTCACTAACCCCGATCCCACCTACGCGTTCCGTTTCTACGAAGAGTACATGGACAACATCCCAATGTACGTTGTGGAGGGGGGAAGTTTGAACTCAATTCTGCTTTCGAAGAACATAATGCAGAAGCTACACGATGACGTCACATATCTCAACACGTTTATTCAGCCTTTCATCAGCAGAACTGAAGGAATGTCGGAAAATATGACAGGCATCTGTTTCTTCATACTTTATTCATTTCACTATATAAAAACCACTTTTTGTTCTTTTTTTCCAACAACAACGCTTGTGCTAAGCTAAACTTTGAGCGCTCAAAACATCCGATATTGTAATGACGCATTTCTGTCCATAATGAATTTTCTGGTACATTGCCAATGTGTCGTAAGCGGTACAACTTAACTAGCTTAAGTTGAAATAAATTTTTTAATTGATAATGCAAAAGCTGTAGTAAACTAAGGTAGGACTATGCTCCAATCTTCTTTTACTGGTCGCAGCTACTTTCTTTATAATTTGTTCCTGCGTAATCGCAGCGGAACAGCATTAGGCCACAGCGGCTTGTTCTCAGCTGCCCTTTTTCTTATTATTCCCCACATTTCAGACTGTTCTTTTTATTGAGCATCATTGCTCTTTTTTGTTGACGATGGCCATTTTTTTGCGTCTGAAACTTTTTACGTCTTTGAACGTTGCTACTTTCTTTCGGTACCAATTGAGGCTTTAAATGAAAAACATTTGACAATGAATACAAATGCTTAAACTTATAAGTCTTCTGATAAAAAGACAATTCTGATTTCAAAAACCATGCTGATGAGTAGAAACCGTTTTCTTTTTACCTGTCGCTAACAATTGTTCTTCCGACACTCATAAGCACATTAAACTGAAATTGAAGTTGAAGATGAAGAGGGAAAGAGATGCCTTGCCTTTGCAGAGTTTGTGGTGTCTTGGGAGACAGATGTTTATCAACACTCGAAGGAGATCAAAATGGGCAACTACATGAATGTTGTCAAAATGGCCGCCACTGCAGCACTCGCAGCAGAGAGACTGCACGCATTCAGCACCCGCATTGCAAAGAAATAATTAGACGGTCACAATTTGCGTCTCTTCGATTCTGATGACTTAATGATTGGCACTAACGCACTGCACAATCAAATTGTCCCAGATCGAGATAAAAAAAATCAAGCATGTCAAAGCCCGTTCATGACACTTTCATTCCGCCTACAGCACATTTAGATGTTGACTTTTGGTGAAATACTTGGTTTGTATAATTGCATTGAGTGCAGAAATTGAAACGTCTTGTTCCTCAATTTGCGGCCTCTTTGAATTTCGTTTTTGGCTCATATCTGTGATCACAAGCGAGACTGGATGATTATATCTCATCAGATTATCTCAAAAAAGGTTGCATTACAAGACGATAGATGTCTTGCAAGACGGATTGATATCCTGTAACTCCGATCATGATTTGCTCAACTTTGGCTCCTAATCTATTATTTATTTTATCAAGCATTCGACAGCGAGTTGCTAACTTTATTGTTCCAACCCCTCTTGAGAGGGGAGGAAGGGGGAGGAACTATATAATCAACTGGGATTTTTGGCGATCGATATAATCATCGTAGAATAAAGAGTGGTATCATTAAAAAGCCCATCCAGCGTAGAATATGGAATTAGAAAGATTTTTTTGAATTTCGTTTTCTAGAGCAATGTATCGAGGTTTATATTTTTGTGAAAATTGAGATTATTTTAATTCACATTTTCTGGAAAATTTATCAAAAATTTTGTGTCAATTTTGTAAAAAAAATGTTAAAATTGTTAACAATAGTTCTGTTGAGTTGATTTTCAGAGACAGACAAGTGTTCTTGAATACTTTATTTTTTAGCTAAAATTTTGGATAATTTTTTTAAAAATTGAGTCCTTATCATCAAAAATTGTTCAAACTGAGCTTCTTTGGTCCACTTTGATCAAATATTTAAAAATTATAACATTATTGTCGTCGAAATAGGCCGCCACTGTACAAAATCTTAAGTTTTTATTAAGAATTCCTGATGACATCACTGGCTTCTGATGACTTAATGATTGGCACTAACGCACTGCACAATCAAATTGTCCCAGATCGAGATAAAAAAAATCAAGCATGTCAAAGCCCGTTCATGACACTTTCATTCCGCCTACAGCACATTTAGATGTTGACTTTTGGTGAAATACTTGGTTTGTATAATTGCATTGAGTGCAGAAATTGAAACGTCTTGTTCCTCAATTTGCGGCCTCTTTGAATTTCGTTTTTGGCTCATATCTGTGATCACAAGCGAGACTGGATGATTATATCTCATCAGATTATCTCAAAAAAGGTTGCATTACAAGACGATAGATGTCTTGCAAGACGGATTGATATCCTGTAACTCCGATCATGATTTGCTCAACTTTGGCTCCTAATCTATTATTTATTTTATCAAGCATTCGACAGCGAGTTGCTAACTTTATTGTTCCAACCCCTCTTGAGAGGGGAGGAAGGGGGAGGAACTATATAATCAACTGGGATTTTTGGCGATCGATATAATCATCGTAGAATAAAGAGTGGTATCATTAAAAAGCCCATCCAGCGTAGAATATGGAATTAGAAAGATTTTTTTGAATTTCGTTTTCTAGAGCAATGTATCGAGGTTTATATTTTTGTGAAAATTGAGATTATTTTAATTCACATTTTCTGGAAAATTTATCAAAAATTTTGTGTCAATTTTGTAAAAAAAATGTTAAAATTGTTAACAATAGTTCTGTTGAGTTGATTTTCAGAGACAGACAAGTGTTCTTGAATACTTTATTTTTTGGCTAAAATTTTGGATAATTTTTTTAAAAATTGAGTCTTTATCATCAAAAATTGTTCAAACTGAGCTTCTTTGGTCCACTTTGATCAAATTTTTAAAAATTATAACATTATTGTCGTCGAAATAGGCCGCCACTGTACAAAATCTTAAGTTTTTATTAAGAATTCCTGATGACATCACTGGCTTCGCCACGGGATTTTCGCAAAAAAAAGGTAAATAAATTTTGATTTTTGTCTATATTTGACGTTTTTTCTGTACGCGTAAGACTTATTCTGAACAATTATAGATCTCAAGGGCTTCCTTCGGACGAAAAAACGAACCTACTTAATTATTTCATTTTGTAGCTAAGGGCTTTCATGACTTTGTAATTAATTGTTTTCGAGAAAACAAAAGTATTTCCTAATTTTTGCCCCTTTTTCGGTTCTGTCAACTTTTTACCTAGTTTAATTTATGAGAGGTCAATAACCAACTTATTATCATTCGAAGAAAGCGCAACCAAGCATATTTTGAGAGGTAGAAAATGGCTTTACGGTTTCGACAGCGATTTCTCACAAGTTTCATTTAATTTTTTTGTTGCTTCTATTTATTGTTCTATTTGTAACCACAAGAAAAATTGAATAAAGACAGGTTCTAATGGCCTTTTTGGCATTGGTGATCTATTGGCTTTCCTTAATTTTGAATTATTTTTGAAAACATAAGCAAACTATATTTAACTTTGCTGTGTTTTCTTTTTTTTGTAGAATTGTAATCAAGCCTTATTATAGAATGGTCCCGTATTTTTTCTAGTAAAGTACAATTTATTTTACAGTTTTATTTGACGCTATCTTTACTTTGTTATTAAGTTTTTTAATGGACAAGGTTTTGGAAGTAATCAATGTTTGTTGTTGTTATTTGATTCTGTTTTTTGCCTTGCTTCGCTTTCTTAATAATGGAAGATCTCACCAATCAAATGCCGCATTTCTCACTCCACTGAAGTATTTGCGTCGGAACTAAAATTTTTTTTAAACACTTATTTGAAAAAAAACTTGAATTTCGGGTTTTCTATCTGTTCTTTTGTAGATGAGCGGGGTAGGAACTTTATGTGCGAACGCACATTACCGAGCCTCCTTGTCTAGCATATATAATGGCAAAAGTTGACATATCAATTTTTAAATAAATGTTACTTTGGATCAACAACCTCATAAAAGTCCTTTAGTCCAAAGTGCAAACAGTTCTAATCCATTGTTTCTTATTTCGTTTTCTAGAGTGATTTATCGATGTTTACTTTTTTGTGATTATTAAGATTATCTTTATTCACATTTTCCAAAAGTTTTATTTTAAATTTTGTGAAAATTTTGTTAAAAGTTTTAAATTGTTCACCATAGTGTTGTTGAGTTGATTTTAAAAGACAAAAAGTATTGCTGACTATTTTGAATTATTTTGCTAAAGTTTTGGGTTTTCCAAAATTCAGCCTTTATCAACAAAAATTGCACACACTGAGCTTCTTTGGTGCAATTGAATACAATTTGCCGGAATTTCACACCCAAAAACAACTAACACAGTTTTTTTAAACTACAAGGGGGCTAGTACTACTTCCACTTCCATTGAGAGAGCTCTTTCTTTTGCCGTTTTTCGCAAACTCATCTCGATGATTATCAAAAGGGCGGAATTTACTTTATGGTTTTCTTACTAACAAATTATCCATATCTATAACATTTGAAACAATTTATTGTTCTTAGTGGAAAGACAGCAATAGCAATGCTAGTTTTGGCCCAATCTTGGACAGTTACAATCCATAAAAATTCGGATTGTAATCAGTCAATATTTTTTCAAAAAATCGACCTTTGAAAGAACAGAAAAAGCCAAATAAAAGCTCACTGGTAATAAGTCCAATTGGTTTTCTAAGCAATACCAAATAATATATTAGATTTTTTACTCAAAACCTTGAAATGGTTTTTACTTTAAAATTACTTGTTTTTTAACTAAGAAAGGACTTCTCCGCCATTTTTATCCTGAAATGGTCAACTTGTAGTGTAGTGTCGGCAAAGAAAGAATGCTTTTAATTTCTACTGAATAAAAAGTTGATCTTTATGGCGGACTTACTCGTTTAGTTACGATTTTCTGGCTTTGATACCACCAGATTTTACTAAAACTTTTTTCTTTGGGCATTTGTCTATTTCTCATGCCAATTTCTCTTTTTTTTCACATTGTGACAATATTGACAGCTCACATAACACATTATCGGCGTTCAAGCTAAGACGCAATTGAACAACTCAATATCTTTGAAGGTACAGATTATGGCATTAACGGGTTGGACACTTTTTCGAAGAATTTATTTAGTTTTTTTGTCTTCAACCGTTGTTTTCTCTTTATATTTTGGTTGAATGAAATTTTCTGGAGAATGGCAGATCTCACTGGCTTTTTATGAAGTATTAGATGAGCCTATATTCTGATTTGAGTAGATAGCTGAGGGCCTCCAAGACTTTAAAAAACACTTTCTACTTTTGCCTTCTTGTTTTTTGTTGTGTGTTATCTAGTCTCGTTAATTAAAGATCGCATATGACATTATTGGCATCGAAAAAAGGCTCCACTGCACAAAAGTTTAAGTTTTTTCTATGAATTCGTGATGCCAGTACTGGCTTCCGCACAGCTTTTCCGCAGAAAGAAAGGAAAATATTTTATGATTTCTGTCAATATTTGACGTTGTTTCTGTAAACGCAAAACTTATTCTGCAAGATTATAGATCTCAAGGGCACATTATTGTCATTCGAAGGAAGTGCAGCCTAACATATTTTGAGAAGCAGAAAATGGCTTCACGGCTTCGACAGCGTTCTCTCACAAGTTTCATTTGAATTTTTTTTGTTGTCACTATTTATTGTTCTTTTTTTAAGCACGAGAAAAATTGAATAAAGACAGTTTCTAATGCCCTCTTTTATAGGCATTGGTGATATTAAACGTCTGGATAATTTCTGTTGATATCTATTGGCTTTCTTTTTGTTTTTAAAAATATTTGTTTTTTAAACAAATAAGGACTTCGCCATTTTCTCCTAAATTAGTCAACTTGCAGTTTAGCGTCAGCAAAGAAAGAATGCTTTTACTTTCTACTGAATTAGAAGTTAATGGCTTTACGGCTTCGACAGCGTTTTCTCGGAGGTTTTACTTGAATTCTTTAGTTGTCTCTATTTATTGTTCTTTTTGTAACCGCACGAAAAATTGAATAAAGACAGGTTCTAATGCCCTCTTTTATAGGCATTGGTGATAATTAAGCGTTTGGATAATTTCAGTTGATATTTTTTGGCTTTCTTTATTCTGTAATTATTTTTAAAAACATAAGCGAAGTTTTTTTCAACTTTTCTATTTTCTTTTTCTTGTTGAATTGTAATCGAGCCTTATTATAGACTGGTCCCATATCTTTTCTAATAAAGTACAATTAATTTTGCTCATTTACAGTTTTATTTGACGCTATCTTTCATTTTGTTAAGTTTTTTTTAATGGACAAAGTTTTGGAAGTAATTAATGTTTGTTGTTATCTGATTCTGTTTTTTGCCTTGCTCCGCTTTCTTAATAATGGAAGATCTCACCAATCAAATGCCGCATTTCTCACTCCACTGAAGTATTTGCGTCGCAACAAAAACTTTTTTCACACATATTTTTGAAAAAAAACTTGAATTTTCGGTTTTCTTTCTGTTCTTTTGTGGATGAGCGGGGTCGGAACTTTATGTGCGAACGCACATACCGAGCCTCCTTGTCTAGCATAAAAAATGGCAAAAGTTGACATATCATGTTTTAAATAAATGTTACTTTGGATCAACAACCTCATAAGAGTCCTTTAGTCCAAAGTGCAAGCAGTTCTATTCCATTGTTTTTTATTTCGTTTTCTAGAGCGATTTATCGAGGTTTATAATTTTGTGAAAATTGAGATTATCTTTATTCACATTTTCCAAAAGTTTTATTGTAAATTTTGTGAAAATTTTGTTAAAAGTTTTAAATTGTTCATCATAGTGTTGTTGAGTTGATTTTAAAAGACAAAAAGTATTGTTGACTATTTTGATTTATTTTGCTAAAGTTTTGGGTTTTCCATAATTCAGCCTTTATCAACAAAAATTGCACACACTGAGCTTCTTTGGTGCACTTGAATACAATTTGCCGGAATTTCGCACCCAAAAACAACTAACACAGTTTTTTTAAACTACAAGGGGGCTAGTACTACTTCCACTTCCATTGAGAGTGCTCTTTCTTTTGCCGTTTTTCGCAAACTCATCTCGATGATTATCAAAAGGGCGGAATTTACTTTATGGTTTTCTTACTAACAAATTATCCATATCTATAACATTTGAAACAATTTATTGTTCTTAGTGGAAAGACAGCAATAGCAATGCTAGTTTTGGCCCAATCTTGGACAGTTACAATCCATAAAAATTCGGATTGTAATCAGTCAATATTTTTTCAAAAAATCGACCTTTGAAAGAACAGAAAAAGCCAAATAAAAGCTCACTGGTAATAAGTCCAATTGGTTTTCTAAGCAATACCAAATAATATATTAGATTTTTTACTCAAAACCTTGAAATGGTTTTTACTTTAAAATTACTTGTTTTTTAACTAAGAAAGGACTTCTCCGCCATTTTTATCCTGAAATGGTCAACTTGTAGTGTAGTGTCGGCAAAGAAAGAATGCTTTTAATTTCTACTGAATAAAAAGTTGATCTTTATGGCGGACTTACTCGTTTAGTTACGATTTTCTGGCTTTGATACCACCAGATTTTACTAAAACTTTTTTCTTTGGGCATTTGTCTATTTCTCATGCCAATTTCTCGTTTTTTTTCACATTGAGACAATATTGACAGTTCACCTAACACATTATCGGCGTTCAAGCTAAGACGCAATTGAACAACCCAATATCTTTGAAGGTACAGATTATGGCATTAACGGGTTGGACACTTTTTCGAAGAATTTATTTAGTTTTTTTTGTCTTCAACCGTTGTTTTCTCTTTATGTTTTAGTTGAATGAAATTTTCTGGAGAATGGCAGATCTCAGTGGCTTTTTATGAAGTATTAGATGAGCCTATATTCTGATTTGAGTAGATAGCTGAGGGCCTCCAAGACTTTAAAACAACACTTTCTACTTTTGCCTTCTTGTTTTTTGTTGTGTGTTATCTAGTCTCGTTAATTAAAGATCGCATATGACATTATTGGCATCGAAAAAAGGCTCCACTGCACAAAAGTTTAAGTTTTTTCTATGAATTCGTGATGCCAGTACTGGCTTCCGCACAGCTTTTTCCGCAGAAAGAAAGGAAAATATTTTATTTCTGTCAATATTTGACGTTGTTTCTGTAAACGCAAAACTTATTCTGCAAGATTATAGATCTCAAGGGCACATTATTGTCATTCGAAGGAAGTGCAGCCTAACATATTTTGAGAAGCAGAAAATGGCTTTACGGCTTCGACAGCGTTCTCTCACAAGTTTCATTTGAATTTTTTTTTTGTTGTCACTATTTATTGTTCTTTTTTTAAGCACGAGAAAAATTGAATAAAGACAGTTTCTAATGCCCTCTTTTATAGGCATTGGTGATATTAAACGTCTGGATTATTTCTGTTGATATCTATTGGCTTTCTTTTTGACTTTAAAATTATTTGTTTTTTAAACAAATAAGGACTTCGCCATTTTCTCCTAAATTAGTCAACTTGCAGTTTAGCGTCAGCAAAGAAAGAATGCTTTTACTTTCTACTGAATTAGAAGTTAATGGCTTTACGGCTTCGACAGCGTTTTCTCGGAGGTTTTACTTGAATTCTTTAGTTGTCTCTATTTATTGTTCTTTTTGTAACCGCACCAAGAATTGAATAAAGACAGGTTCTAATGCCCTCTTTTATAGGCATTCGTGATAATTAAGCGTTTGGATAATTTCAGTTGATATTTTTTGGCTTTCTTTATTCTGTAATTATTTTTAAAAACATAAGCGACGTTTTTTTCAACTTTTCTATTTTCTTTTTCTTGTAGAATTGTAATCGAGCCTTATTATAGACTGGTCCCATATCTTTTCTAATAAAGTACAATTAATTTTGCTCAGTTACAGATTTATTTGACGCTATCTTTCATTTTGTTAAGTTTTTTTTAATGGAAAAAGTTTTGGAAGTAATTAATGTTTGTTGTTATTTGATTCTGTTTTTTGCCTTGCTTCGCTTTCTTAATAATGGAAGATCTCACCGATCAAATGCCACATTTCTCACTCCACTGAAGTATTTGCGTCGGAACAAAAATTTTTTTCAAACACATTTTTGAAAAAAAACTTGAATTATCGGTTTTCTATCTGTTCTTTTGTGGATGAGCGGGATCGGAACTTTATGTGCGAACGCACAATACCGAGCCTCTTTGTCTAGCATAAATAATGGCAAAAGTTGTCATACCATTTTTTAAACAAATGTTACTTTGGATCAACAACCTAATAAGAGTCCTTTAGTCCAAAGTGCCAGCTGTTCTATTCCATTGCTTTTTAGAGTATTGTTGACTATTTTGATTGATTTTGCTAAAATTTTGTGTTTTTCAAAATTCAGCCTTGATCATCAAAAATGGCACACACTGAGATTCTTTGGTCCACTCCATTATTTTCATTTCTACTGCATTATTTTTTTATTGAAAGCATTGATTCCCATAACCTCGATTTGGATTGAAGGAACAACAAAACATTAAAAATGAATTAATTTTTGAACGAAAACTATTTGAAAAAGAAATTTACTTTGATTGGATTTTGTAGTTAGGCATACTCCTTCTTCTGAGAGGATGAAGGGGCTAGTGTCGATCTCACTGGCTTTTTATGAAGTATTAGATCCTATATTCTGATTTGAGTAGATAGCTGAGGGCCTCCAAGAACTTAAACACTTTCTACTTTTGCCTTCTTGTTTTTTGTTGTGTGTTATCTAGTCTCGTTAATTAAAGATCGCATATGACATTATTGGCATCGAAAAAAGGCTCCACTGCACAAAAAGTTTAAGTTTTTTCTATGAATTCGTGATGCCAGTACTGGCTTCCGCACAGCTTTTTCCGCAGAAAGAAAGGAAAATATTTTATGATTTCTGTCAATATTTGACGCTGTTTCTGTAAACGCAAAACTTATTCTGCAAGATTATAGATCTCAAGGGCACATTAATGTCATTCGAAGGAAGTGCAGCCTAACATACTTTGAGAAGCAGAAAATGGCTTCACGGCTTCGACAGCGTTCTCTCACAAGTTTCATTTGAATTTTTTTTGTTGTCACTATTTATTGTTCTTTTTTTTAAGCACGAGAAAAATTGAATAAAGACAGTTTCTAATGCCCTCTTTTATAGGCATTGGTGATATTAAACGTCTGGATAATTTCTGTTGATATCTATTGGCTTTCTTTTTGACTTTAAAATTATTTATTTTTTAAACAAATAAGGACTTCGCCATTTTCTCCTAAATTAGTCAACTTACAGTTTAGCGTCAGCAAAGAAATAATGCTTTTACTTTCTACTGAATTAGAAGTTAATGGCTTTACGGCTTCGGCAGCGTTTTCTCACAAGTTTCATTTGAATTTTTTTGTCTCTATTTACTGTTCTTTTTGTAAGCACAAGAAAATTTGAATAAAGACAGTTTCTAATGCCCTCTTTTATAGGCATTGGTGATATTAAACGTTTGGATAATTTCTGTTGATATCTATTGGCTTTCTTTTTGACTTTAAAATTATTTGTTTTTTAAATAAATAAGGACTTTGCCATTTTTCTCCTAAATTAGTCAACTTGCAGTTTAGCGTCAGCAAAGAAAGAATGCTTTTACTTTCTACTGAATTAGAAGTTAATGGCTTTACGGCTTCGACAGCGTTTTCTCGGAGGTTTTACTTGAATTCTTTAGTTGTCTCTATTTATTGTTCTTTTTGTAACCGCACCAAAAATTGAATAAAGACAGGTTCTAATGCCCTTTTTTATAGGCATTGGTGATAATTGAGCGTTTGGATAATTTCAGTGGATATTTTTTGGCTTTCTTTATTCTGTAATTATTTATAAAAACATAAGGGTAGCTTTTTTTAATTTTTCTGTTTTCTTTTTCTTTTGGAATTGTAATCGAGCCTTATTATAGACTGGTCCCATATCTTTTCTAATAAAGTACAATTTATTTTGCTCAGTTACAGTTTTATTTGACGCTATCTTTTATTTTGTTTTTAAGTTTTTTTTAATGGACAAAGTTTTGGAAGTAATTAATGTTTGTTGTTATTTGATTCTGTTTTTTGCCTTGCTCCGCTTTCTTAATAATGGAAGATCTCACCAATCAAATGCCGCATTTCTCACTCCACTGAAGTATTTGCGTCGCAACAAAAACTTTTTTCACACATATTTTTGAAAAAAAACTTGAATTTTCGGTTTTCTTTCTGTTCTTTTGTGGATGAGCGGGGTCGGAACTTTATGTGCGAACGCACATACCGAGCCTCCTTGTCTAGCATAAAAAATGTCAAAAGTTGACATATCATGTTTTAAATAAATGTTACTTTGGATCAACAACCTCATAAGAGTCCTTTAGTCCAAAGTGCAAGCAGTTCTATTCCATTGTTTTTTATTTCGTTTTCTAGAGCGATTTATCGAGGTTTATAATTTTGTGAATATTGAGATTATCTTTATTCACATTTTCCAAAAGTTTTATTGTAAATTTTGTGAAGATATTGTTAAAATATTTAAATTGTTCACCATAGTGTTGTTGAGTTGATTTTATAAGAGAAAAGAGTATTGCTGACCATTTTGATTGATTTTGCTAAAATTTTGGGTTTTTCAAAATTCAGCCTTGATCATCAAAAATGGCACACACTGAGCTTCTTTGGTCCACTCCATTATGTCCATTTCTACTCCATTATTTTTTATTGAAAGCATTGATTCCCATAACATCGATTTGGATTGAAGGAACAAACAAAACATTAAAAATGAGTTGATTTTTGAACGAAAACGATTTGAAAAAGGACTTTATTTTGATTGGATTTTGTAGTTATGCATACTCCTTCTTCTGAGAGGATGAAGGGGCTAGTGTCGATGTTAAAACGCATTAGAGTTGTTAACTAAGACTTATAAGAACTAAGTTCAAGTAGGGCATCTAAAATTGGACTTTCCGGGTTTATCAGGTTTCTATTTTGATTTCGTTTTTGGATCTGATTTCGTTCACTTTGGATTGCTTTTTATGAGGAATTGCTGTTTGAAAACACTTTAGCAGATTGAGCGAAGAATGGAAGTAGCCCAGAGAAATCAAAAAAGATTCATAAAAAATGTCGAAAAGGCGGCAAAATGAGGTGAGGCAAAACAATTTCTGATTCGACTAATTGATCAAAAAAGGGCTACAATAGCCGGCTGAGAAGATGAGGGCGGACTAAATGCTTTTTCACTTTTTCTATTGAACATAAACATAACCGACTATCGTCGGGAGAATTGCTCTCAAACGACCGCCAGGTTGGCTACGGTAGTACCCAGCTGGGATTCAGAGATGCCAGCATGAGAAGGGGGTCAACTGATTTGAGGGGGCGGGGTGGGAAGGTTGTAGGAGAAGGGAGTCCAAGCCCCCTGGTGGACTGCGGGGAGGTGGAAGTGGGGTAGTACCCAGCTGGGACTCAAAGATGCGGGTCAAACTCTCAACATTAAGAACCGCCTTTCACACAATAAAATTGTCGCCTCAAACAGTTTTGGCGGTTCCCTTTCGTAGACACTGGTTAGGCGTAATGTCCTCCTAGTAATTCCTGCTCATCCCGTTTTTGAGGACGAAAAGTCAAATGGGTCAGACAAAAAATTTGCATTAAAAAGACACACGTTCACAATAATTTCTATGAACTTCGTTCGGGAGCAATTAATAACTGTTTTAAATGATGAAACATTATAAGCATTCTCGTTTAAGTAGCATTTCATCATTTGTGATATTTTGAGAAATCGTTGCCCTTTTATGGATATCATGACTGCAACTCGAGAAGCAAAATCTTCATAATATAGCTTTGCCGTTCATTTTGGTTCTTCATTGACTCAATTATAAGCATCAAAAAAGATATCGGTAATATATTTAGCTTACACATTTTCGATATGTGACAAACTATACTTCAGTTGTTTTATAACTTCAGTTGGCGCAGGTTTATATCTCTTGGCATGCTAGTAAATATGTATACAATTTTACATCAAAGTTTACGGAATTTTAATCAGTTTTAGAGCAACTTGTCGCTTTTTAATCGCTCTGATCCGCTCCCCACTCAACCCAGAAGGCAGACTTTGGTTCTGGTAGGTATTTGAGCCCAAGAGCCATGTAAATAATCTCCCAGTTATCTGCATCAAACTCTTCATATAATTCACTATTATCATCACCCTCATAACCCTTGTCCACTATTTCCACCGGGAATTCCACCTGATTGCCCACCATTTTCCCAATAGACTTCTCCAATTTTTCCAAGATTATAGGCGCTTTGATTTGAGAGAATTTGTCCAGATAGCTCTGGAACTTCTTTTGCACTTGGTCTTTGACATAACCACAATATGAGCCCAATTTGATTCCATCCAGGATTTTGATGGAGCATCTGGATACTGAAGTTTGGTCTGAAAAAACAAAAGCTAATCATATCGGTGACATTGCCCGACGTCCGATTAAAAATCAAAGACAAGTTGAGAAAATTAAGTGAAAACTAGGAATCATCATTGTTACTGGATGTTTTAAAAAAGTATTATGTGGAATTACTTGATAAACGCACGAACAAGTTCTGATATTTGCATATATAGTGCCAGTGCTTCAAGCAAGGTTATCTGAATCTGCAGAGGTCACTTCGAAATTCTAATTCAATATATCGAACAGCTTCGCGGTTCTCGGTAAACGCCAGAAGTTCTCAGTAACGGCAAGAGTAAGTTTTAACACTATTTTCACGACGTTTAAATACAGCCTGGAGCTATTAATTGACTGAAGTAAACTATAATTAAGTGGGCTCTATGCTTCATTAACTATTTATGAAAGCGAAGATAAGATAACACGTTGAGCAGTAACATCAGAAATAAGCTTACCGATGAAGATGTCTTACCTACGACCCAGTTGTATGGCTTGACACTGATTGTGAAGTCAAGTGGGAATGTCACACTGTATTGGCCAGAATCACTATTCTCAACGCTCAGTTTTCCACTGAAAAGCACTAATTGCATTTAACGAAAAGTCTGTACAATAAAGGCGTTATTACTTGACAAAATTCGTTACCCGGCCAGGCGTCAAAGCTAAAAATTGCTTCAAAAGATCTTCGGTGAATAGTAGCATGAATAGCCAGTTTCAGCGTTAAATGCGAGGGAAAAAAGAACGCCACAGCTGAACGCCAATCATAATGCTTTCACCACTACTAGATGCGGACAATTTACGGTTAAAAAATTTTATTTACACCACAAATCTTACATTTCTCTGTGAATCCTCGACCCGTGTTTGCGGTTATCCCTGGATTTCGCTCACATAATAATTAAGGATAATCAGTTTCCATGTTATCATATGGTAGCGAGTGGCATAAGACAACTGTGACGGCTTGAAATATTCTTTCCCGCGTATTAGGATTGGAAAATGGATTCTGCTATAATCCAAATAGTTTCGTGGCAAGTGCTGCTTTTATTGTCTAGGTTGAGAATCAGAGGCAGCTGATTTTCAAGATTATGCTTTGATTTTTATGGCATTATTCTGAAGTGTGGTGCCGCATAAGTTCGAACAAGTTTTTATGACATTTTACAAACATTTGGTTTAAACTAGCAGACAATCACAAAAGCAGTAAAAGCTGAAGTTCGGCATTGCAACTAATCGAAAATCTAATTGAGAACTGAGACCTCTACAGTAGATGGATTTTAAAAAATGCAAATACAAAGTATCTATGAACTTAACAGGAGAAAGTTTAGAGCATAGCCAAAAGATATTAGGAAAATAGTAGCCGTTGACCCTCTTGAGGTTCAATGGGATTGAAACAGAAATACAAAATGATTGCCTTTTTCTCCCAAACGTCAAAAAAGTGTTCTAATTTGGTGTGCAATTTTAGTTAAATATTTACACCAATACCCTTAATTCAGCCTGTAAACTAAATGCTATTTAGCTGAAGACTAATTCTAGCTAGCAATCGCTCTAATAATCTCTAATAACCTAATGCATTACAACTTTAGCGACCGGGCTTTATCGGTGCATCCAGTGCCCTTGATCGTATTCACTATGTTACTTAATTCATTGACTGCATGGATTTAAAATACATTCAATGCAAACAGCGAGTGAAGTATGACAGAACTTAAGTCAAAAATCTTGACTTCTGCAAAACAAAAAATGTGAACAAAAGGTGAAACGAACTGAAAAAGGTGAAACTATCATTCAAAACTAAAACTGAACTATCATTGACAAAACTAAAACTAGACCTCAAAATAAATTGAAATTGATTTGGAAAAGCATTTAGAAAACCACTGCTGAAATAACTCGAAGAACCAGCAGAAACAGAAGTCAATTTTCCGCACGTGAACAAAACGAAAATACCAATTTTCATTTTTCACTCTACTTTAAAATCAGAGTGGAATAAAGTGCAACAATTCCGGCTGCAAAACCACTCTTTTTTCTTCTACTTCTTGTTTCAGCGTAAAAAGAATCACCTTTCCAAGTTGGCTTCAAAAATTATGAAAATGTGAGATCTTAAACAGACAGAAGAACACCGGAAAGGACTCGACGAGTCGTCTTCACCAAAAATCTAGACTTAGAAATAACTATCGTCTAACAGACCAACCAAAAAATCCAGAAAAAGCTACCTGATTTTAAATAACAATAGAAAAACAGCCAAAAACTATAAGTCGGAAAACCTGCTCTCGAAAAACAAGCTGGGCATCTCAAAAAGAGATTTAGCCTATTAAAAAGTTGTGTGTATTGGCGCAAAAGGATCCGACGAAGTGCGATTCAAACCCGCGACCTTAGGAGTCTTCGACAAAAGCATTCACCATTCTGCTATCAGGCCCTGGTGATTTAATATGCTAAAATTGATCCAGCGAAAACTTTACTTCGCATTAAGAGCAGTTGAGATCACTCAAAAATGGAGAAGCACGAAAAAGTCACTTAGGAAGTCAAAGAATGTTCTAGAATAAAAGCACAAACATGGTCAGGTAAAAATTTAGCATAAAAGACATACGTTTACAAAAATTGCTTCAAACTTCGTTCGAGAGGAATTAGAAAATTTTATATTTTTTTTATACAACACAAGTACATAACAGCTTTCTTTCGTGGAATCAAAATACTAATTGGGCAGGTTATCCTGTGGAAACCTCATTAGGTGCTGAAACTTCTCTAGTTCTGAAGAAATTAAAAACCCTAAAAATAGAGAACAAACATACCTTTCTCATTTTTCTCAATTTTTTGAACAATAACTGCTTTAGCCCTGCAAACTTTCAATCATTTCATAATTTAAACAGCCTGAATGTTATAACCGCAACCTAATTAACTTTTCAAGAAAAACATCTAAGTTAAGAGAGAAACACTTGAACAAGCCACCCGTGGACAAAAAAAATTAATGCCTTAGAAAAAATTTTTTCACGTCACCATTTGCTCTCTCGGAAACAAAGGTTTGAGAAAAAAAACTTCTCGCTTTTCGTTCCACATTCCAATTTTGTTCAACTCAAACTACTCAACGCCTTTCGTTTCTTGCTTCGAAATTACTCCAATAGAAGTTATATAAAAACATACTTTGCGTCCAAAAACAGAAAATCGTAACGCCTCTTCGAGTCATAAAAAACAGCGCCCAAACATGATTGAAATTCTTTGAATTGTAAAGTGCCTGAATAAAAGCAATTTAGAGGCTGATGGCGGCTATTAGCAAGGCCCATATAGGTCAACAGAGACCTGGAGACAATCTGCAACTGCAGTCTTCCTATTTCAGAAGACAACAACTTCATTCACAATAATTATTACCACGTCAAAAACAATCAATAAATTATTTAAAACTTATGATATTTTTTACTCAGAGGCTGAACAGAAAGATCAACCTGCGCTCATATGCCATTGACAAAATTATGATCGTGGTTTATAAGAAGAGACGAGTACCATACAAACCTAATGACGGCGCGCATGAGTATTTTTCCTTCGGCAAGGATGTCCGCATGGACTGTTTTGTGAGCCACTTTCTTCACACATTTGCCCAGAACTCGAAATCCAAAGTCCACCTCAATGTCAGTGTTCACTGTCATACTTGCATCTAAATCTGCTTCCAGGAAAAAGTTCAGCTTCCCATCAGCTACGTAGAATCCTGAAACAAAAAAAACTTAGCGTCCTAGTGTATATAATATTTTCATCTACAAATTAAATTCAGGTCGCAAGTGATTTTAACTATTTCATTTTTGCAATCATAATGCAGTAGTAAAATGAGAAGTAGTAACATTAGAGACTTTCTCAGCAGAACCAAAAACTTGAAATAAAAAAAAACTCCTAGTATCCAGACTAGAAACTCGAAAAATAAAAAATGGAAATTTAAGTGTTGACCAATGAAAAACCAAGTTGATGCTCAAAAATGCTCGATCTAAAATCCAGCACTGGAAACATTTTAAGAGTTTTTTTTGCTTGTTGTAGTTTTCAAGGACACATTGACTTTTACTCGACTTTGAAAAGTCGGCAAAAAATCGACACAACAAAATCATCTCAAAACGTGACGGAAGAAGTCGACTTCTTGAATAGCCCTTCTCATTAGAACAAAACAAGCGAAACAAAAGAAATTAATTTTAATCCAATTTTATTAGTACGAGATCATAATCGACCTAAGGATATTCCCCTCCCATTATAAGTTATTCAAAGTTTTAGTTCCAATTTTTAACGGCAAAAAGTGCCATTCTTAGCTCTTTTTGAATCAGACAATTAAGTGAAGATGGTAGACGCTTTAAAAACGCAGCAAAAGGGGCTGTCAAAGAAAAGCTAATTAAGCAGATAGATAGATTCGCAATTTTTGGGAAACATTGCTTTAAATCCATTACAACTATTTGAGGACCTTATCTTTCACTTTCAACAGGTTTTCTAGGTGCAAAACTAAATGCCCACGCCCGAATTGAAACCATTGACCTTCCAATCCGTCACCAGAAGCACAGGCCACTGGGCTATCAGGGCCTTATTTTAACTTCGCTGAAATCGATTTTATTTCAACAAGCTTTACTTCGGAGTGAGAGCAATAGAGATCACTCAAAAATGAAGAACGAAAACGTGAAAAAGCCACTTGAGAAGCCAAAGAAT
>NC_134475.1:66766294-66914484 GCF_964194025.1 Convolutriloba macropyga
GTAAAAAAATCTTCTTATCTAACCCTACCTATTTCAGAAACGTGATGAAACAAAAAAAGCAATGAAAAGTGAAAAATAATTAGAGAGAAAAGTGGGTAGGTAAGTGGGGAGGGGTTTAGTTGGGGTCGGTATGTATGGGGGGGCTAGTTGAGGGGAGGGGTAGGTTAGATAGGTTGGAGGGACTGTAGAATCTCAATACTCCTCGAGTCGTAATACCAATTCTCTTCTTAGAGTTACAAAAAGACACACGTTTACAATAATTACTTTTCATTCGAGAGCAATTAGAAATTACTGAGCATTGAGCCTCCAGCGCTAGCGTCTATAACATATTTGAGACTTGGAGGACAGAAATTTCCCAGGGAGTCTAAAAATGAAAAGACAAATCTAAAGCCTAAAGGGATTATAATTTCACTGATACTGATGCCTCTTATAATGGGTGCATATTTGTGGGGAGTCTATGATGGGAGAGAATCAAAGTGTATTTCACGAATATTATAAGCTCTAATTTTGTCCCAAAGCCGATTAAGACTTCATTCTTTTTCACGATGGAGAGTAAAACCAGTACTTGTTGTGAGTTTTGTATCCTTAAAGGTTCCTGAGATGAAAATGTTCTTGGCGTAGTACGTCTTGCTGCACTTCGAATTGGGCAAAATGAAATTAGGGATCGAAACTCCTGGCGTCAATGTCATCATCGTCAATTTCCACATAGGGACTGTCCAGAATTATTCAATTCTTTCTGAAAGATCAAATTGACTTGCTGGAACACCAAATTCGTGACTGCCGGATTCCCAGATTTCAAAGCATCCAGCTCTTTCTGAGAAAGTTTAATCTCACCATTATTGATCGATTCAACTGCATAACAAATTAAAAACAGGCAGAAACAGATCAGTTGAAAACTGTACATTTTCTTATCAGAAACAACTTGTTTTGGTTCACTTAATTGAGCAACTGATGAAACCACCACAGATCGAGAATGTGAATAACAAACTAAAAACAAGAAATTTCTTGATTCTGCACTTTCTTTTCATGTGATCGACATGATGAATCATTTGTAACCGAATAGTTGCAAAATCAATGTTGTAATGTGTTTTTTATTTACTTAACCTGAGAGTACTTAACAACATCGTCTGAAGTAACATCAGATGTGAAATAACTAATAAACAATTTTTGAAGTTTGCATAACTGATTACTAAACCTCTGAGTCATCTATAGATGAATCTCAACAGAACTAACCAAACCAGCTGATGCAGAAAATTGATGTTAGTTTTCTATTACAGTTTATCAGTTATCACCAAAGGGTGTTAAAAATAAGGATTAACAAAAATTTCATGTGATGAAACAAATCAAAATGTACAATATGAAAAAATACTTCAGTTGAGGATCTGTCCAATATGTTCGTAAAAACCAATGGTTCTATTCTGATCCTCCAGTGTGCTTTATGCCTCCCCTTCATTCAAAGTATTCATTGTTATAATTAGCACATGCACGCGTAAAAGTTCAATCCCCACTAAGCTGGGGGACTGGGAATAGATCCAAATCAACAACTTTCCAATCATGTACCTAAAAAAAATAAAAAAACACTTCAGTTCATTAATTGAAAGACATACCATTGAACGTTCACAAAATAAGATGCCAGGGCCTTTATCAACTGCTTTTCTTCATTTTCTCATTTAATTCGGCGTACTTGCCAAGTTTATGCTGAATAAGTATCCGTTATGATTAACACAACCGACTATTGTTGGAGCGAATTGCTCTCAAACGACCGGCTGGCTTAGTCAGCTACGTTTTTGTGAGGCTAGCATAATTGAAGTTGGTATGAGGTGAGCGCAGCGGGGGGGGGGGGGGGAGGGGGGGGGGTGCACCGGGGGTGGGTTGTGGGGTCAACTTCTAAGAAGCGCTATTCACACCATAAGTATAAGTCTCCGAAACAGTCTCTGTGAAATGCATACTTTTGAGACCAGTGAGCTGAAAGGCTCTCAGAGAACTTAATGCCCGCTGGGCGCTACCTGTTAATCCTGTTTTTGATGACGAAAAGTGAAATGGGTCAGACAAAGAATCGCGTTAAAAAAAGACCAACAGGTTTATTACAATTGCTACAAACTTCGTCTGAGAGCAATTAATTATGACACAATCATTCAACACAGAGAATCCAGTTAAATTCGGTCAGTGCAACGAAGGAGGCAAAATTGTTTTCTTCATCAGAATTCAGTCCTGTCAACTTGTTTCGCAGAGCGAGTATTAATCGCTCTTAAAAGGAGCTCAGTGCCTTGGATTGAAACCTAATGGTGTGGGGCACTGTGCTCCATGTGGGCTGTAAATCATCGATTTAAAAAACAAGCTGAATTGAATGATCTGACACGCTCAGGGATAAAATGTTGCGATTTCTGAAGAGTTCCTAAAACCTTGAATGAATCTTCTTGAATGAATCTATTCGCCAAAAGTTAGGAAGTACAGACCTGAAGGAAAAGGTCAACCTATTAAATAGATGGCTTGAGTTCTTCCGGTACAAAGTAGATTCGCTAATTAATACATTTGCTGATGAAAATGCCACGCTAGCCCACTGGCTCATCTGCTAACACTAAATGTGAAAATTGCCCGGAAACAAGTCAAGGACGATGATTCTGCAATTAGTTGAAAGTTGTGGAAACTGGTTCCATAGCCTGTGAATGGACCTATTTAAGGAGGAAGTTACCTGGATGGGAAAGCGGAAGAACAACTGTCTGGGTTTGCGACACTTTTCTCGTCCAGTTCCTTCTTTTCCGAAGCTAAGTTGAATCAGATTTTGCCAAGCAGCATGAGAAAATTATCGAAAAATTGAAAAACGAAAACTGAAGGGTTTTTTTACACCCGTTGGCTCCGACCCTAAAGACTCTCCTACTACTACTACTAAATGTTGAAAAAGCTATTTCTAAATTATTATCATACTATGCTGACGTAGTAAGACTCAAAATATTCCAGGGGCGAAAATAGCAGCCACTCCGGATTAGCAATCAGGTAAAAAGGACCGTGTACACCATCCGGCAACGATGAATGCAGGTCGGGACATAATGGATGGTGAGTAGCACTTAGCCCGATGCTGCACTCCAAGCTGTTCCCCTCCAGACAGTGTAAAGACGGCCCAGTCACAAAAATAACTAACAAGCGGAGAGGAAAGCACATATATATAAAAATAGCACACAAAGGGAAGGGGTAAGGAAGGATAAAAATAAAAATAAGATATCAAGGAATAAGCAAAGGAATAAAGTTAAGCAGCCAAACACTCAGTGGAGCCTTCCCTCCTCCACGACGGCGCTAATCGAAGTCTCACTGAGAACACGAGGCCTGAGGGCGCGACATCCCCTCAAGCAGAGAACACAGCTCCTCAGAAGTGCGAACCTGATTTTCTTCGGATGTAGCTTATAGTGTCGGCATACGGCTCTCCGCGTTTTTCGCTGATCTTGGTTGCGAGTTGTTTCATAACGCGGGATGCTGATGGCCCAGCACCGCCCGAGCAAGAAAAAACCGGTGCTTTGAAACTGCTGTGTTCGGTTTTGCGGATTCGCTCTTCGTACTTATTTCGCTTGATGCTCTCGTGAAATTTGTATGCATCTTTTGTGGTCTGACAACAGCTCTTCGCGTGAGGGTTGAAAATCTTCACATCGATCAAAGTGCGATTGAAGCGGGACCCCCTCAGACCGTTTGACCTGATGTCATGTCGAGCGCCATCACCAGTAGAGGTGGAATTACTCGAGAAAATTTCTCCATCGAGCGACTGAAGTTTTGGCTCTATCTGGACATCGTGCCAAACGTCATCCATCAGGTTTGCAAACACGTCTCTGATTTCGTGGTGTCGTAGGTGCGTATATCCGACTTTGGCGCAATGTAGGGCATGGTTGAGGCTAAATTCTTTCCCCCATGGGCATATAGCTAGCGTGTTCTTCGCTTCCCAGGTGTACCGAAGTGCTATTCCATCACGGAACTCAGTCTTCGTGAGGTCAAAACCATGTTTTGATAACGGAACCACGTTAAGCCAGCTAGAAGCTCCTTTCTCCGAGGCCAGCCGGATCGTATACTTCTTTTCTGGTAGATTGTTTTCGATTCTGGATTTTTTCGAGATGAGTTCACGTTGCATGTCTGCTTTCTGTCTGAGACTGATCTTGGTTTGTTCTAATTTACATTGTTGAATTTCGAATGAATCATTTTTGAATGACTCGAATGGACTTGAGAGTTCAAATTGATTGTTCAAGATTTTCATAAAGATCTTGTGGGATATGTTAAGCGCATCCATTCTGAGAGGGAGAGAAAAAAGATCTCTTTCAACTTGGATTATTTCTTTGCCGGACTCGGCCAAGCCGCTCCTCCACTTTGTCCAGAACCCCGTACATGCAGGTTGAAGTATGCGAGAGGAAGCCCAAGTTCCGTTGAAACCCCTTCGTAAAACATGAATAGGCGTTCTGGGGAGAGGTCAGAGCAAATTGACCAAGTCTGTCCAAACTTTTTGTCTATTTGTTGTACCTTCTCGCCTTCATTTGTTTGTACCTTCTATTTTTTGTACCTTCTCGCCTTTATTCAATTCGTCATAGATGGCGTCATAGAGTCAGGTGAAAGTTTTTCCAAGTTGTATTGACTCTGACTTGATACAAATTGATGAAATTTTGGGTTACCTAGATTTGAAATCAAACGGAAACATTATCTCTACTTGCGACTGGGAATATTTCTTCCTCCTGAGTCAAGAACGGCGTAAATGTCGCCTGCTATTGATAACAAGTTAATCTTATTTCTTGGATAAATGTTTCGCGAGGAGCCCAAAGTTACGAAACTTCAAATCATGGCTATATCAAAAAATACCTTTCCGGCTCTGAACGAGATTTGGAAATGAAGCCATCTGATCTACAAGCAAGAGTTCATGATAAGTCAACCTCAAATGAAAAATGAAGGCAAGAAGGTACTACTAAGGAGACAAAAATTGCCAACGGAAGATGTTAAACCATTTTTTTTACCGTACAGTATCGAGGTAACATAACCCTGCAATTGAAGCGTAAATTGCAAAACGTGCGAATTGAAAACCGTATTCACAACGCGAAAACTATGTACTTGCCTACCAACCCTGGAATCTAGTTTTGATAGCAATCTGAATTCTGATGTGGTTTACGAACTCAGTTCTGTGGATGCAGTTCCACCTAAGTCGGACAAACGTATAGGAAAATTTCTGAGCATCGAAAAACCGATTCAACGGTGGGACAACATGTAGTGGAATTCTCTGGGGCTCTAACGGCCTTTAATTATAAGATAATTAAGCAGTGCCAAGATAGCGAAAAACTTATGACCATGGAAGCTCTGCACATAAGTAGACACAAGCCACAACTGAATACGCGGGACGAGTACAATTGTAGGGAAATAACACTGAAATATTAATACCGAATGCAAGTTCTCTTTAAAAATTTTCGATTTGCCATGCGAGCAACTTCATATTGTGGATCAAAAGGAAAATCTCCCATTCAAAACTCATACGGAAAAAAACTCATATTAAAAGTTTTAAAGTTCTTTTAACACGTTAAAAAACTTTAAGGTTGAAAAATGTTAGAAAAATCGAAAAAAGATAGAAAATGTAAATAGATAATCAGGACACGTTGCTGTATATATGCATATCTGTAGAAATTTACATAACAAAAATTAAACTCCTGACGATGCAAATTATTGCGAAAACGTTCGAGTAATTTATTAATATTATATCGAATTTTAACACTTTTTAGCTACGAAGAAGAGCTCTATCGAGAGAAACGAGAATTATCTATTTTGTTCTGATATGAAAGCCGCCCGCATAAAAAGACAAAAAACCATTCGAGGAAAAAACAGTTTGGGGCAATTTCGGTAATCGATGATTTTCTTTTCGTTTTAGGACAACCTTTCGTCTATTCCTTTTTTCGACTACAGCACCAAACGGGTACGGAACAAACTCTCAACTGTATTATACAAAAAAAGTTCCAGCTGACGTCTGCTAACGCTCCCTAATTCCTTGGAACCAAGTGAACAACCAAGGAGTAAGGGACGTAGATATTGTGTCCTTCCAAAGCAGATCAACACTACTGAGTCACCTAACAAAAATTGTACCTCGGAGATCCTTATTTCATTATCAGACACAGGTACACAATTTCAATTGCGCCAAATTACATGTACAAGGATATTACTATTCTTTTGCGAGTTAAATTTTTTCCTCTTTTTCAGACTGTCTGGAAAGTATCATTAGGAGCGCCAGGCACTCCAGTCAGTCAAAACGACCTGTCATCATAAAAACCCGGGCATGCTCAACAATTCAAAAGAAGAAATTAAGCAACAGAGAAATAATTCAACGATAAAAATGACAGATTGAGTGACAGAAAAGCCAAACAAATATAAAAAAACATATGCGCTACGAACATCAGCTGCAAACACATGTTCAGAAAAACTTTGCAAATAAAAATCTCGCCAAATGTCGATAACAGTACCCAATACACAAGCAGCATTAGCTATTTGTTTTGAAAGGGAGATTCTCTGTTTCGAAAAACTACCAGATCTAGGCTCATTATTCATAATACAGAGGGATTTACATAGAACTTTCAAAAACTCCTCTGTGGACGTTCCCGCAGACCCTTGAATTCCAAACGCTAAAGGCTTAAAAAAATGACTCTAATCGAAGCAACCTCCAACAGCTACTTCACGTCAACGTACTACCACTTCCGCTCTTCATGCCTTGCAACAACATTCTGCACATGTCCAAACTACTTCTTGAAGGAGAACATACCATCAACATTCCCACTTGCAACCCTGAATCTGGTAGGTCCACGATCTTTTTCAAGCTAAACAAGTGCAAGAAAGAAAAGACTCTTGGCGAATTTGTCTACCGAACATGCAGAGTCATTAACAGAATAAACGACTAAATCCAGTCGGCCAACCCTGGATTTGCGGATAGTCAGCCTGATGTGGAAGTTTGTTGACAACAGATTCTCTGATTCCAACACTTGCACAAGGTAACTATGTTGCGACTGCTGTGACTGTGGCATTATTCGGACGTCGTCATAATCAGAAGTTATGGGAGAAATCCCTCTGGTGTCAAACCCCAGGAAGCAACAACAACAACAACAAAAACAACAACAACAACAACAACAACAACAACAACAACAACAACAACAACAACAACAACAACAATAACATCTAAAAGTCTTTTTCAACAAGGCTTTTATACTTGTCATTCTTTCTCTCCTCGGCCTCCGCTGCGGCATTCTCAAGGTTACCAACCAAGCCAGCACACAAAAAAACTGGGAGCCAAAACATCCACCACAATTACATTCTTCAAAAGTTGTTTGCCTTGTTTCCAGGGTACAAGAGTCATACCATCAGGTCTTTTGTTGTCGGATCTGTAGAGATGAGCTGGTTCTAAGACGAACAGACGCTAATGTCTGTTTACGAAGGTTGTTCAAGTTAGCGTGAAACGAGAAGCCCCCTGCACTCTTCACACAAGAAAGCGCATGCAAACCCGAGGCTTCCGCTCTTTTACCACAAACAAATAAGTGAGGCTCGCAAATGTTTGCACCAAATTGAAGCCCTACAGAGATTCTCAACCGTTGATTTTACAACTTAAGATTACGGTTTTTGCACGGCATTACATTTAGCCATTGTGACGAAAATTTTTCTTGATAGGAGTTGAAATGTATCACTCCGTCCTAACCTAACTTAGGCAACAAATCGATAAAAACTTTTTGATACATAATCTTAGACCGATTCTTCTGATTTTTGTTAGTGCTTCAAGGGTTCTTGTTTCTGCATACCACTCTTCCAGACCACATTTGAATTCTTTGTCTTCGAACTCCTCTTCAAAGTGATATTCCCGTGCTTCACGGGCATCTACTGCTGATACTAAAAAAGCAGGAAGAGCAAGTAGTTGCGCAGAAGAAACACCTAAACCACTCTGTGAGGACGGTAAAAAGTAATTGAGTGAAAAGAGTATCAGTGAATACATTTGTTACTTTCCTTATAGTTTTTTTCAAAATCTCATCATACTAATTCGGTAGGTCTTTCTCAGCAAGGAAGGTACTTGTTCTCAAAAAATACAACAATTTGGGCATGCTAAAACAGTTTTGCAGAAGATAAAAGCCATAATCTGTGTCTAGATGCTCAATAGTGTTTCATATTTTATTCAATTTTTCGATTTTTGTAGACAAAAGTTCGCGCTTAACTGCATCTCTAAGCGGAGCACCTAAAAAATCAAGTTGGTCTTTAGCCGTCACTTTTATACCCGACACACTTTTTGAAATTTTTGCAGAATTGTGTTATGCTGCGTGACAGTAGGATTTCTCAAAAAACAGAATCTACATTTAGAAAAGTTTCAAATCTTATAACCCGCTTAAGATCTTTCAACACAATTTTTGTAATCATCGGCTAAATTTCCATTATCTAAATACCATTCATTAACTGTCGACTTCATATTATTCACAAGTACTTGAATTGTTTCTGCAAAAAGGGAGGGACTTCAGGTTCCCCCCGCGGCGTCCCCTCTTCAGATCAGATGATTGTATTGCCGTATATCAGGTAACTAGGCTTGCTGTTGGCTAAAAAAGCCAAAGGATACACACTGGGTCTTACAGCGTGCACGTATTTTAACATAGTCTCATGTTATCTATTGAATCAGAATGAATTTTGCAAGAACAAGAAATGTTTGATGAAATAACATCAGATGGAAAAGGAGGGACATAAACTTCCCGATCATCATATTTTTTGCACACAACTATCACACTTAAGAAGACTTTTATTAAATTGTAGAATAATATTGTGAAAAGATCAAAATTGTAGACTCAATAAACACCTAACCTTAATACATTGAAACAGTCAACGCTCGATGCACAGAGAAAACTAGAATACATAAAACTGGGGCCTCATGAGGGCATTGTTTCTTTGGACGTGAAGAGCCTATTTACAAATTTCCCTGTTAATGACGCAATTGAAATAGACTAGAGACATAAGGATTGACTTGAAAACACTCTTGAAGCCAGCTGTGCAAATGTCTGTTTTAAATGCAATGACAGATGATTGTGGGATGGCTTAGTAATGGGAGCATCATTGGCAGTAACTCTGACTAACATTTGGATGAAAGCATTTGAACATCAGATCAAGTCAACGAAAGAATATCAATAAGATCCCTAAAAATGATCGTGAGGCCTGTCCTGAATGCATCCGTAGAGTTAGCTATAGAGGAAAAGGAGTTGGTTCCAATAAAATGCCAAAATATTGTTGATCAGTTTTACGCTAAAATGAAGAACATGGTGTGGTACTGCTCTAATTGTCAGAAAATTAACAAGTTAGATAGTGAACCGGAAACTGAAAGAAAGTTTTTCGAAAGTTATATAGACGATATAATTTGAACGGTAAATGGTGAACCGGACATCTTGCTCAGCAAAGTAAACACTCTTCATAACAAATTGGAGTTCACAATAGAAAAACCTGACGAAAATGGTAATTTAGCGTTTTTAGCCATGAACATTAAAGTAAATAGCTGTAGGGAAATTAATTGCGAGTGGTACAAGAAACGAACCGACGTGCGTATTTGGAAGCAATAGCACATGGCGAAATTTTGACAAAACTCTGAAGGAAAATGCGAGTATTTGGCTAAAAAATCAAAACCATGAAGCTTTGACTTCCAAGATAATCAACGGGGTCTTTCCCTTTACAGCCCTCCATGGAATTATAGCACCCCATTCTGGTATAACTACCATGATGGGGGGGGGGTTATAGGTTACAGGCCCACTAATCTGGAAGGCTGTAAAGGAAAAAACCCAATCAACGATGCTTTACAAAAAAATCATAAGTAAACCTAAATTGAAAAATGAGGACGAGAAGATATAAAAGACGCGACCAAAAACTTCAGCGAAAGATGTCAAGCCTTTATTTTCCTGCATAATCGAGGTAACAATAGTCTGCATTTGAAGCCAAAATTGTAAAGAACGTGAAAGTTGACAACCATCGCAACGCTAAAAATAAGTGCATGCCTACCGTTTCTGTAATCTAGTTCCAGATAGCAATTTGAAGTCTCATCTGGTCTAGGAACTGAGTTGCTGTGGTTGCAATTATACCTATGTCGAACAAACGTGTCGACATTTTGACCACGAGAGCTTCTGAGCATCAAAAAGCCGATTCACTGTTGAAACAACATGTTTTGGACAAATTTTTGAATTGCACTGTGGGCAACATTATAATGTGGATCAAAACGAAAATCTCCTATTCAAAACTCACACAAAACAAGAATCATATCAAATTTTTAAAGTTCTTTTGTATTTTAATAAACTTCAAAGTAAAAACCTGTTGAAATGTTAGAAAAAATAATAAATGTAGATAGATAATCAAGACACGTTGATGTATAAATGCACATATGTAAAAATTTAATTAATAAGTTTTAAATTCCTGACAATGCAAGTTATTGCAAAAACTATCGAGTAACTTAACAATTTCCTCTCGACTTTTAACTCTTTTTAGTTTGTAGTAATAAAACCTTGATACATATTACTGCTGCCTGATTTTAATATTTGGTCTCTATTGTACCTCTTCAAATCATATTGTGATGGCTCTGTCTAACCTGACAATGAAAGTAAAGTTCGAAGACGTTCGTTTTAAATATCGGAATTAATTTTACTCCGACAAACTAGTTTCTTCTAAATCTATTATCATTATGTGCGACAAACTGAAGCTTATCTTACGAGCGAAATTATGCTTTACACCTAACAATGAAACATAGATCTTATTATATTAGACCTGGAATCTATTTTGTTTTGCCCCCCCCCGCTTGGTTAGCATAAACATTTTATGCGCACGTGCTATTTTCTTACAGGCTATACAACATGTCAATTGTAACTGGGAGTCATTAAAAAACTGGAGGGCAGAAACAGAATAGGGCTGCCACGAAAATTTTTTGAAGAAGCAACCCCTATAAAAAATTGCGATGTAGTAGTGGGCTGGTTTCAATTTTGGCCAGGTTAATTTTGATTCACTGGCTCAAAATTCCCCCAATTGCAGCTCATCGCAGCCCATTCAGTTTTTGCTAAGCAGCATGAGAAAATTATCGAAGCTGTTCAGCTCTCCATCTCTTCTTCAGTTCATGTGTTCTTCTCGAAAACGCTTTCTGAGCAAGTGCGAATTGTTGAAAAAGCTATTTCTAAATTATTATCATATTATGCAGACGTAGTAAGACTCAAAATATTCCAGGGGCGAAATTAGCAGCCACTCCGAATTATCAATTCGTCATAAATGGTGTCATATAGTCAGGTGAAAGTTTTTCCAAATCGTATTGACTGCGACTTGAAACACGTTGATGAAATTTTGGGTTACCTAGATTTGAAATCAAACGGAAATATTATCTCTGCTCGGCGGCGGCGAAAATCTCTTGTTCCCGAGTCAAGAATGGCGTAAATCTTGGCCGCTATTGATAACAAATTCATTTTTTTCATAGATAATTGTTTCGCAAGAGGCCGAAGGTTACGAAATTTCAAACATAAGCTATGTCAAAAATACCTTCCCGGCTCTGAACGAGATCTGGAAATGAAGCCAGTTAATCTTCAAGGGTCAACCCAATGATCATGAACGACTAATGGGAATTAAATTGTTTGCTATTAAATTGCCAACCCATTGCCATTGCCATCGCCATTTTTGAAGAAGAGGCAAGCTAAGGTAAAAATAATTCCCTTAACTCTATATGTTTACTTTTTCTCACTGAGACATGGCTCTGCCAAGAGGTTGCAAATGATTAACTATTCCACGGGTGATTATTCCATGTTGTCTCAGGATCTGTTCGATCTGAAGGTGAACCTGATTGCCCACTTATTGGTTGCTCTTCTATCCTATTAACATCAAACTTCATTATTCCTAAATATAATTTTGCAATTGCAAGAGCTCTATCGACAAAAGAGAGAACTATCCATTCGTTCTGATATACAAGCCGCTCGCATCGAAAAATAACAAAAATCTTTTCGAGGAGAAAAACAGGGTGGGGCATTTTTAATAATCAATCAATATTTTTCCATTTTAGGCCACTTCAGGACCAAACGGATACGGGATAAACTCTCAACTGTTATATGCCAATGAAATTCCAGCAGACGTCTGCTAATGCTCACTTGTTCCTTGGTTGCTCACGACCAAGTGAGAAACCAAGAAACAACGGACATAGATATTGTGTCCTCTCAAAGCAGACCAATACTACGGAGTCGCCTAACCTGAAATGTACACAATTGTAACTACGCCAAAATACATGTACAAGGCTCATATTATTCTTTTATGAATTAAATCATGTTCTTATCTTTTGAATCAGAATCAATTATGCAAGGAATTCTCGATGATTTTTATGAAAAACATCAGATGGAAAAGATTGGATCTAAACTTTACCAGCATCAAATTTTTTGCATACAACTATTAGACTTAATCAGACTTTTATTAAACCGTAGAATAATTTTTTGGAAAGTGCAAACTTGTAGTCCTAACTCAATAAACACCTAACCTTAATACATTAAAACAGTAGTGATAAAACCGTCATACATGCTACTGTTGCCTGATTTTAATATTTGGTCTCCATTGTACCTCATCTTATTATATTGTGATGGCTATATCTGACCTGACGATAAAACAAAACGTTTGTGTTAAGTATCGGAATTAAATTTAATACGACAAATTTATTTCTTGTACATCTAAATTCAATTTACTCGACAACTTGATGCTTCTCCATCGGACGAAAACCACCGTATTCTTTGCACTCAACAAAAAAAACAAAGATCTTAGCGATTTAGGACTGGGAATTATTCTGTTTTGCACCCAGCTTAGTTAGCATAAACCCTTTATGATTCCCGGGCGAATGTGCTATTTTCGTACATAGTAACGTGCTATATAACATATAAATTGTAACTGGGAGCCGTAGAAAACACTGGGGGCCGAAGCAGAACAGGGCTGCCACGGAAAAAAAATTGAAGAAGCAAACCCTATTAAAAGTTTTGATGTAGGTGTGGGCTGCAACGGGATGCAATGAGCGGATTTTTAACGAATTAACCGTGGCCGAAATTGCGATCTAAGAATAGGCTGCAATCGACTGCAATGGAAAGACTTATGAGTAGTTAACCCCGGACCTAATTGCGATGTAAGAAGGGTTAAAATGACGTAAGCGTTCAGAGGTGAAAGTAATGAACGTATTAGTCTGCCAAAGGGGGTAAAGTTGAGTAATACTAATTAAGGGAAGTAGGAAATATGCGCCCACGGTAGATAAATACGGAGGGTTTTCTCCAAAGGGGTAAAATTGTTTAAAAACTGGGCTGCCAAAGTAAAGGAGTAATACGTTCAGAGATCGTAAATTGACATAAGAAATTGGCTGCCAAGGGGGCGGAGTGTGCCTTAATGTAAGAGCTAGGAGTAATTTTGTTGGGAGAGGTAAAGGTAAAGTGCTGTCAGATCTATGGGATCTCATCTATTTTAACCCATACCCCACTTAGTAAACTTATACGCTCCCTCTCCTGCTGAATACAATTCGTAACTGGGGGCGTAAAAACATTGAGGGCCAATCGATCCGAAGTAGGGGGTTGATTTAATAGGGAAGGGGTAATTTGTTGAGAAGGGGCGAAATGCCATAAGATATACTCTGCCAGGGGGGGGGGGGGGGGTTAAAATGATGTAAATGTAAAGGTGTAGTTTGTTCAGAGTCGATTAAAAGATTGAAGAACCGGGCCGCAAAATGGAGGTGAAATGGTGCAGGATCGAGGGGGTAATTTTATTAGAGGGTTATGAGAATTGGGTTGTTAAGTGGGGAAAATTGATGTAAAAGTGAGGAGTCAGTTTGTTCACAGGGGTTTACTTTTACAAGTACTATTTATCTTTGTGGACTGTCAATTGTTGTAGATGAATTGATGGTCTAGAGGCTAACGAGAATTGGAGAGTACAGAAGCTGTGGGAAGAAGACTGTCAGTCTTGGAAATTGGGGGGCTAAAACAAACTATGATTAACGCTTATAGGGGCTAAACGACGTGAGGGCTGGCGTCACTTGTTGAGAGGGAATGAAATGATTTCAGATGGGGGCTGCCAAGGAGGTAAGATGATGTAAGAGTGCAAATGCAAGGGAAGGATTTTGCTAAGAAGACAAAGCTCAAAACACTTACATGAATTTTAGCTGCAAAAGGCTGCCAGGGATGATGTGAAAATGTGCGGAGATAAAAGATAGATTGGATTTCTTCCGTTTGTGCTCCTCCCAGCTTAGTGGACGTATATTATTTGCATTCCTCAGACACTAATTTACCGCTGAAAAGAAAAAATTCAAAGGAACTATAGCTGACTATTGGGATAATTTGCCGGATCATTTCCGTTTGCGTCCCCTCAGCTTAGAGGGCGCATTTTGTTTGCACACCCCAAACGCACGTGCCACATTTTTACATAATGATTTACTATGTAATGGCGCGTGCTCTGTAACTGGGGGGCGCATAAAGTACTTGGGGGGGGGGCACAAACAGAAAAGATCCAATAAATAAAACAACCCTCCAAAATCTTTTTTGTAGCTCAACGGGTGAAATGATGGAAGAGTGAGGAGGTATTTTTTCCATTACCCACTCAATCTTACTTCGTTTTACAATTCTTGACAGACCAAAAAGATGTAAGAGCGAGGGTTGTGTTAATTTTTACCCCCTCTAACTTACATCATTTCAACCTCCGGGGCAACCCATTGCAGCCTAAAAAAATTTAAAAGTCCTGGGCTCTATTTTCCTTAGAAACTCTCCCATTGTAGCTCCTCATTTATATCTAACTGGGCAAAAAATCCAACGCGGGATATTAATGAACAGCTAAATAATATGGATCTATTCTGTTTCAGACCCCAGTGTCCTTACAACACCCAGTTACAATTTATTTGTTGTTATAAAGCAAGTTACAATGTAAGAAAATAGCACGTGCGCCTGGGGTTCATAAAAGATTTTTGCTCACTAAGCTGGGGGGCCAAAAACGAATAGATCCCCCCGAATAGGTCTTATATGATATGATCTATGTTTTATTAATAAATGTAAAGCTTACGGTGATTTTCGTTCATTAGATAAGCATCAAGTTGTCATGTATAATGAGATTAGACGTAGAAGAAACTAATTTGTTAAATAAAAATTGATTCCGATTTTTAAAACTAAGATTTTGAACGTTAAGTTCATCGTCACGTGAGACATAGCCATCACAATATAATCGGAAGAGGTACAATAGAGACCAAAAATTAAAATCAAGCAACAGTAGCAGGTATCAAGATTTTATTACTACTCTTTTAATGTATTAAGGTTGTTTGTCCCCTATTCGTTTGGCCCTGAATTGACCTAAAAGAGACAATTTTGATAGCAGCTTGTTTTTTTCCTCGAATGTTTTTTTTTCTCGAATGTTTTTTTAGCTATTTTTTTTAATCCGACGGCTTGGATATCAGAACAAACTATAGAATTCCCTCTTTTGTCGATAGAGCTTTTGCAATTGCAAAGTTTTAATCAGGTATAATGAACTTTGATGTTAATAAGCACGCCACCATATTCACCTTCAGATCGGTCAGACACTGAGACAATGTTGAATTTTACCTCTCATATTTACATTCCTTTTCCCGCTTTGACAGCCCATTGCAGCTCAAAACGAACTAAGAGTATTGGGCTTTATTTTCCTAACAACCAACAACCCGCCAATTGCAGACCTACATTTATATCTAATTGGGCGAAACAATTCGACATTGGATATTAATAAACAGTTAAACAAATTTGGATTTATTCTGTTTCGGCCCCCAGTTATATGGAGCTATATAGCACGTAAAAATGTAAGAAAATACAACGCTAAAAAATCCCTAAGTTTCAACGCTAAAAAATGCCTAAAAAGCACGAGTTACTGTGAATACGATGAAAAGATGTAAGATTTGCGATTTATAAGGCTGAATGCAGTGAATGCGGTGAAAAAAAGAGTTCATTGCTTAGAATCGCATACTTTACAAAAAACCACCGCTAAATTTACCAAATATCTTCGCCGCAGAAAATCTTGAAGAAAAAGTCGTAAGAAGAAGAAGAAAGAAGAATCTTGAAGAAAGCTTTGAAAGCGGTGAAAGAAAAAGAATTCACCGGTATGAATTGCAAATATTACAAAACTTCACAGCTAAACTTACCAAGTTTTACTTACCATATACTCAACTCAAGGCAAAAAATGTTGCGGAAAAGCGAAAAAACCTTGACCCGGGGGCTAGTGTTTATTTCACTGACCAATTTCCTCGGATACGAATGACTAAATTTTTAAATGCAGATATGTTCTTTATTATTTCCATGAGTAGTTGTTATTTTCAATGTCGTTTTCTTTAACTTTTTTGAAGCGGACTTCTGAGCTGTTGAAAAAAAACACCAACATTATATGTAGCAGATGAAAAACTGAATGAAAAATTTCAACCATTATATACTGAGAAAACTCCTGATTTTAGTCAATATAATAGAGAGCAGCACTATTTGGATACCATGAATCCCATCTGAGAATAACTTGGAGTTCTACTTCGTGCTGAGAAAAAGGTAGCCCTAAGTCTTTATACTTTGAGGCTGTTAAGGAGCCTAAGTAGGATCTGCCTCAACTTGTGCGACCAGTGAGTTTAAGAAAACTCTAACAGTAAAAAGATCTAAAAACCCAATGTATCTCTACAGAGAAAACTGCACTTAGAGCTCTTACCTCTAAACTTTTTTAATACCATTAGTTTTACTAATAGGCAACACAATCCTATCAAAACTTTCGACAGTAACGACTGAATGAATAAAACATCACATCAATAGGGTCACAATGAATTGCAATTGTATCGAATCATCGTTTGCCACGGATACTTGGTCAGAAAACAGACAATTGTCTACACTAAGACAAAAAATTAAAGCCTGTTAGAAGATATAAAACACAAATATACAATGCTGATCAATTAAACATACTTGTAACCTCCGCTTTACTGCTAAAAACTTATTGTTATAGCGAACAGCAACAACTTTTTCTCTCTCTACCAGACAATGCTTTCGGAAGGTGCTCCAACAGCGTTTTTCTTTCATTTGACGAAACAACTGAAACGGATTTCAATTCAACTCTGTTGGATGATGGGACTATGTTTTCATTCCATACTAAAAACACCATAAGTTATCGATTTAAAAAAACAAAAAAAATACCGAAAATATAAAAAAATTACCTATAACCAATTTACTCAACATAAAAAGGACACAAATCCCTTTAATTTTCTTGTAATGAGACTGATCCGTGTTATATGGCAATATTCAGTTTTGTCCCAGTAGAAGTGGCGGTACGGTTTTTTTCTTGGTGATGTGTGTAATTCAACTGTTTTCAACTGCACAATTTCACGGAAACAAAATGAAGCATACTTTTTTCTCTATGATCGTTGGGTGTAAAGGCAATAATACGCTCTTTTGAGAACTTTTATTCAAGTTATATGCAATCCAACTGTGTGTAACGTTACATCAAGGCAAACGTGCATCAAACCGGCAGATCTAGTAACATTTTTTGGCAGGTCTTAGTCTAAGATTGATCACCGAGAAGTTTTTGAAACATAAAATTATTCAGCCTAAAAGGAGCGCAATCAATTTAGTATATAAGTAGGCTCACCGAAAATTATGTTAAACGAACTTTTTTCGACCTTTCTACGTAAATTATAAGAGATTTTGTGTGCATTCTCTTTTTGTAAGGTTTACATGGTTAAGAGATTAGGTAATATACTTTTCTCGCTTTGTTTAAATAGCGTTGATCATTTACGCGGTAACATCCTCCAGCCCGGAAGAAAATGTTGGGAGGATCGATACAAGCCTAACGAGTGGGCGCACGAGCGATCCGAACGACGTGCGTACGACGGCGGAGCGGGCGACGCCCCCGGAGCCGTAACGAAGTTCTTCAATCCGCGCAGTTGGATAGTAACCCCTAAGGTTGCTTTCTTCAACAATCCAAACTAAGTCACCAACATTGAGGTTATGCTCGGCAGGCGTCTGTCACTTAGCTCTACGGTTCAGCGCAGGTACATACTCCTTAAGCCAACGTGCCAAATCGCATTAGCGTAGGACTGTGCACAGGCGTACCGCTTGCGATGATCGAACTCGTCGACGCCAAATATAGACGGCATTCTGGTTGCTTGGTTACCGAGTAAAAAATGATTCGGTGTTATTGCGCCTAGGTCGGACGGGTCGGCGCTTACAGGCGTTAAGGGACGTGAGTTTAGTGCGTATTCGACCAGACAAAAAGTAGTGTTCAACACCTCATCTGTGAGGCGACGCGTACCGAGGATAGTGTACAGTACTCTTTTAAAACTACGAACTAACCTCTCCCAGATGCCACCTTGGTGTGGCGCACTGGGTAGATTGAACCTCCACCTAATGCCTATATGTGCAAGTCCGACGGCAATGTTAAGCGTATTCCATTTTTCTATACATTCACTGAGCTCTTTCTCCGCTCGAATGAAGATCGTACCATTATCCGACCAAATCATAGCAGGAGTACGCCGACGTGAGACGAACCGCTCCACTCCCATTACACAGGAACTAGTGTCCATAGACGGGATGACTTCAACATGGACTGCACGAGTAGTGAGACAAGTGAAGAGAAATCCCCACCTCTTCTCGGTAGTCCGACGAACTGTGACGTAGATTGGGCCGAAGTAGTCAACCCCGGTGTTGGTAAAGGAGGAAAACTGGTATGCGAGTCTCTCCATTGGGAGGTCTGCCATGATAGGTTGAATGGTTGCTGCACGGAACTTTCTGCACAAGACGCAGTTTGATTTGATGGAACGCAGTGTGGAACGTAGTTTTAGGATGGTATAACGTTCCTGTACCTTTGACCTTAAGTAATCGATGCCCTGATTATGGTTCTTCAAATGAGTATGCCGCAGAAACAGTTTAACAAAATTATGACGCGCATCCAGCACGATAGGATGCTTAGTATCAAAGTCAATTTCCACTAGCCGTCGGAGTCGACCAGAAGAACGGATGAGACCATGAGGCCCAATAAACGGAGTAAACTGAGCAATGTGGCTGCTTGATGTTATCAACGACATCAGTATTTGGTACAAAAGGGAATTGTTTAGTTCTCAAGAAGTCAGGACTCTCACCCAGCTACTTGATTGCAAAACTTCAGCGGACATACCACGCGTGCCAGCATCTGCCGGATTTTCACAAGTGGCGACGTGGTTCAATTGGTCAACGCTGGTGTTCTCCAGGATTCAGCTAACACGATTTTCAATGAAGATGGGGTGTTTGTATGTTGAGTTTATCCACCGCAAGACGATGGTACTTTCTGTCCACATAAACACTTTATCCACAGCAACCGTTAATGCTGACCAGATTTCCCTTTTTAAACGGGCAGCGAGGAGAACGGCTTGTAATTCCAACTTAGGAACCATCATTACCGTCATAGGTGCTACACGGGCCTTGCCCAGGACAAACGCCAGCTCTATTCTAATCTCCCCGGAAGTGCAAGTTACTTGAGCTCTAAGAAAACGTACTGCATTGAATACGTCTTGCGAGCTATCACCAAACATATGGAGTTCAATATGTTGGAATGGTCCTGAAAGTAACTTCTTGGTATAGTGATCTCAGCTAACCGCGGCAGTTCGACACACCAGGCAAGGAATGTGTCAATTGTGTCTTTAGGTAACTCGTCATCCCAACTTTGTCCATTGACACGCCAAATGTCTTTCAATATTAACCGAGCACCAGCAGTAAACGGTGCGACAAGACCAATTGGGTTGTAGACCTTTGACACAAGACTTAAGACCAAGCGCTGTGTTAAATTGTTCGTGATGGTGCTGTTAGTACCCCTACTAACAACCAGAGTATCGTTGTTGTGATCCCACTTAAGCCCAAGCACGTGCATTGATTCCTCCTTGGATGAAATGATGACCTTCGGTTCAGTGGATTGAGCAGACCCATCAATTCGGTCAGCCAGATCTGGTACATTGCTTACAAACTTAGTAAGCTTGAACCCACCTAGATGGAAAAGATGTACCAATTCCTTCGACCTAATGAGGGCACTCTCCGGGGATTCCACTGAGTCTAAGTAATCGTCCATGTAAATGTTCTCAAAGACAACTTTCGCAAGTTCTGGGTACTGCTTAGCATTATCACTTGCCGTGCGTTGAAGTTAGTAGTTGGCACAGGCAATCTTTTGCCCCAAAGATGTGGCGTGTATACTGGTGTAGCACAACATTTGATGTGGTGTCCTCCCGCCACAAAAAGCGCAATGATGGCTGATCACATGGTAACACTCCATCTTGGAGGAACATTCCCTCGTTGTCGGCAGATACGGCAAATGGATGTTGTCTGAACCGTAGGAGTACATATATTAGGTTTTGCAGTAAGTCAGTTCTGTTGCGTAATGACTTGTTAAGAGATGCGCCGTGGAATTTAGCTGCTCCGTTTAGTAACCTACGGACCTTGCCCGGCTTGTTCGGATTAACAACCGGATGTGGTGTGGTAGGTACCACTCTCGTTCCAAGCGACTTTCCACCTTTTGAGCATCTTTGACCCTTACTACGTAGCCCTTGTCTAAGTCCTCTTTGATGATATTCGAGTACTTTTCCCTTAAAGTCTAATCTTTCGTTATCCGCTTTTCCAAAGATTTTAAGTGAACCAGCGCTGAGAAATAGTTGTTGGGCAGTTCGATGTTGTCTTCAGCCCATAGCATTCCTACATCGTACCTTTTTCCATTATGAACGGTGGTGTTTTCAAGAATATCATGCGCACGCGCATCCGAGGCGGATCGTGGGTCTACTTGCTTAAGTGCGCCGTACGACTCCATGTCGCACCAAGATTTTACCTGACTAGCGAGTTCAAAATCCTGCTTCATATTTGCTTCAACACAAGTCGAGACTAAACCTGAAGGCGACGGTAGAGGGCCGCTTAGAACCCAACCTATGGGTAAGCAAACAGCAAAGGGCGAGCACTTCTCGTCGGCAGTGAAGTACTCTAACGGCCGGATGGCATGATACACATCCTGTCCAAGTATCATCTCGATGTTTCCATAGCAAATTTAACTGGGTCTAGAACTGCTAGGTGCGTGTATGCTTCCTGAGGTGCTTTAATGTTGATGACATCGGCGCCTACATTCAAATCTTCCTTTACGCAAGGGCTTACTTTAAATGGTTCCAATGCTTGGTTGTCGCGTGGTGTTACAATTCGTTCAACTAACTTAGTGTCTACAACCTCCTCGGTATTTATAACCTTGACTTTTAGTTGCAATGCTGTAACCTGCAAACCAAGTCTATTTGCAAGATCATTGGACACCCAAGAGTTACTGCAAGCTGTATCGCACAAAACTAAAGCCGTGGTATCTTTACCAGAAGAGCTCTTAAGCTGTAATTCAGTCACATGAAGGAGGCCTTTCACATTACTCACAGATGACAAAGTAGTGGTCTTACTCGATGATTGGACAATAGAGAAAGTTTACTTTGATTTGCGCCAGCATTAGAACTACTATTGTTTGAAGGGGATTTTGATGGATAAATCCTCTCAGCTCCATGAAGAAGTGTATTATGGGAGCTGTTGCAACCGTCCTTCCTGCATTTCCTGGGATTTGGCTATTGTCTGAACATATGCCTTTCTCTCAAACATTAGAAACACAGTTTTGCTTCCGCCACTACATTTGCTCGCTGAGACTTTTCTTTAAATACCCTACACTCCCAGATGCGCAGATGCGGTGGTTACCTTTACACACAATGCAGCGAGGGGTTGGAGGTGTTGCCGATGTTGAGGCTGGTCTCTGTGTGCCCTTAGATTGCGTATTAGCAGCAAAACTTCTTCAGGCAACTTTGGTCTTTACTACTGAGTTGGTGTTATCCTCAGATCTTGCCTTTGATGAAGTTTGCTTCATTAA
This sequence comes from Convolutriloba macropyga, assembly GCF_964194025.1. Classification (NCBI taxonomy): domain Eukaryota; kingdom Metazoa; phylum Xenacoelomorpha; order Acoela; family Convolutidae; genus Convolutriloba; species Convolutriloba macropyga. Next base: position 66,788,153 of record NC_134475.1, read on the forward strand.
ATTATGTGCCTCCGCCTTCTCCTTCAACCAATCGTTGAAGTCAAGGAGTGTTGGCTTAACCCAATGTTTCTTCACTTTGAAGGGTGACCAAGACTCTTTCAGATTGGGCGGCAAAGTTCGCACAGCCGTGTTAAGAAGTGAGGCGCTCTTAAGGTCTGAGTCATATGAAAGTGATTTAAAGACCCCAACAACGATTGAAATTGTTGCAGAATAGTTTATGATGTTATCACTATTGTGCATCTTTAATGGAGGAAAAGAGGTGAGTTTGTCTAAAAGTGCACTGACTACTGCCTGTGGTTGGCCAAATTTACGTTCGAGTGTCTTAAGTGCGTCCTTATACATTACACCACGGTATGCGAACTCAGCGATGGCGGTCTTAGCTTTTCCAGTTACAAGAGTTTTTAAGTATGTTAACTTGACATCATCAGTCAAGGACTGTGCGTCTATGGCGCTTTTAAATTGTCTGAACCATTCGTGCCATTGCAGTGTATCTCCGTTGTACTGTGGCAACTTCCACTCGGGCAGTGGATCGTTCTTCTTACAAGTAATTGCGTCCGCCAACTGCTTTAGCAAATCCGCAGAGTCCAAAGAAGGAGCCAAAGGTGGGATGCGGCGGGCCATCCCCACACAACGGGTTCGGAAAGGCAGCTCCATACGTTGGCGGAATGATCGGAGTGACAAAGGTGGGGGCGGTACCTGTGGAAGAACTAAATGGATTCGCTTGCATGAAATCTGATGTTACGTAATTTTGAGCGCCTGTTGCTGCTTGTACATGAGAGGAGCGGAGCGACGTAGTGATATGAGGGTTGATTAACGGGGCCGGTTGTACGGTGTATAAGTTTGCAGATGTACGTACAAGTGGTAATGCATTAGACGGGACTGCTGCCGGAAAACGCCAGACAATTGGATTCGGTGTAGCAGGAGGTTCGTGGGTTATAGGGATAAAATTTTGGGGCTGAAAGCTCTTTTGTGGGGGTTGTGGATGAAATAATTGAGGTACAAAAACGTTTGCGGAGGAAATGAATGGTGCAGGCGGAGAATGGGGTAACAGATTGACATTATTCGCCAATTGACATGTAGTGTTAGTGCTTGTGGCGGCGAAGTAGGAAAGCGGAATGCTGGTGGGATTAACGGGAAATGCGGTGGTACGGGGTTTAGAACGGGGGATGGGGGGCTGGTCCATTTATGTGTGCTTGTGGCGGCTTAAGTGCTAGCGGAGCATTAACTGGGGCATTTAAAGTTGGTGAATGCGGAGGGCTGACTAAATTTAACTGTCCCGGCATGCTCGACCTGCGAGGGAATTGATGATCTAACTGTAACCCATCGAAGTGCATTGTTGCCTGAGACAGTTGTCGGGCTGTGTTTGGGGCGTTTAGTTGAGTTGGCATACCAAAGTTTATTGGTGGTGATGGAGGCGTATATTGAGGCTGTTGCTGCTCTTGTATGATGTTGTTTGCATTATGTGCATCATTGGTTATATTATTTTTACTACTTGGTTCTTGCGGCTCATGGACAGGGAGGTTGATGTTAGCCTCAACTTGACCACGTGTATTGAGATTGGAGTGTGAGTTTGGAAGTTGAGTTGAAACACGTTGGACAATTGCTTGGTCGGATTGGGCAATTGAACCAGAAAAGAGCAAACTCGGTTCTTCTGCAACATCTGCCATGTTCCCGGCCGGTGACGAAATGACCCAATCTTGAACAAGTTTCTTGCTCTTGACTGAACTTCTTTCTTTAAAGAGCTCGCTTGTTTTGCCTGTACTAGACCCGTCTGATGATGGTTTTGTCGTGAGGCGCTCTTAAGGTCTGAGTCATATGAAAGTGATTTAAAGACCCAGACAAGGATTGAAATTGTTGCAGAATAGTTTATGATGTTATCACTGTTGTGCATCTTTAATGGAGGAAAAGAGGTGAGTTTGTCAAAAATTGCACTGACTACTGCCTGTGGTTGGCCAAATTTACGTTCGAGTGTCTTAAGTGCGTCGTTATACATTACACCACAGTATGCGAACTCAGCGATGGCGGTCTTAGCTTTTCCAGTTTCAAGAGTTTTTAAGTATGTTAACTTGACATCATCAGTCAAGGACTGTGCGTCTATGGCGCTTTTAAATTGTCTGAACCATTCGTGCCACTGCATTGTATCTCCGTTGTACTGTGACAACTTCCACTCGGGCAGTGGATCGTTCTTCTTACAACTAATTGCGTCCGCCAACTGCTTTAGCAAATCCGCAGAGTCCAAAGAAGGAGCCGAAGGTGGGATGCGGCGGGCCACCCCCACACAACGGGTTCGGAACGGTAGCTCCATACTTTGGCGGAATGATCGGAGTGACAAAGGTGGGGGCGGTACCTGAGGAAGAACTAGATGGATTCGCTTGCATGAATTCTGATGTTACGTAATTTTGAGCGCCTGTTGCTGCTTGTACATGAGAGGAGCGGAGCGACGTAGTGATATGAGGGTTGATTAAGGGGCCGGTTGTACGGTGTATAAGTTTGCAGATGTACGTACAAGTGGTAATGCATTAGACGGGACTGCTGCCGGAAAACGCCAGACAATTGGATTCGGTGTAGCAGGAGGTTCGTGGGTTATAGGGATAAAATTTTGGGGCTGAAAGCTCTTTTGTGGGGATTGTGGATGAAATAATTGAGGTACAAAAACGTTTGCGGAGGAAATGAATGGTGCAGGCGGAGAATGGGGTAACAGATTGACATTATTCGCCAATTGACATGTAGTGTTAGTGCTTGTGGCGGCGAAGGAGGAAAGCGGAATGCTGGTGGGATTAACGGGAAATGCGGTGGTACGGGGTTTAGAACGGGGGATGGGGGCTGGTCCATTTATGTGTGCTTGTGGCGGATTAAGTGCTAGCGGAGCATTAGCTGGGGCATTTAAAGTTGGTGAATGCGGAGGGCTGACTAAATTTAACTGTCCCGGCATGCTCGACCTGCGAGGGAATTGATGATCTAACTGTAACCCATCGAAGTGCATTGTTGCTTGAGACAGTTGTCGGGCTGTGTTTGGGGCCTTTAGTTGAGTTGGCATACCAAAGTTTATTGGTGGTGATGGAGGCGTATATTGAGGCTGTTGCTGCTCTTGTATGATGTTGTTTGCATTATGTGCATCATTGGTTATATTATTTTTACTACTTGGTTCTTGCGGCTCATGGACAGGGAGGTTGATGTTGGCCTCAACTTGACCATGTGTATTGAGATTGGAGTGTGAGTTTGGAAGTTGAGTTGAAGCACGTTGGACAATTGCTTGGTCGGATTGGGCAATTGAACCAGAAAAGTGCAAACTCGGTTCTTCTGCAACATCTGCCATGTTCCCGGCCGGTGACGAAATGCCCCGATCTTGAACAAGTTTCTTGCTCTTGACTGAACATCTTTCCGTAAAGAGCTCGCTTGTTTTGCCTGTACTAGACCCGTCTGATGATGGTTTTGTCGTGAGGCGCTCTTAAGGTCTGAGTCATATGAAAGTGATTTAAAGACCCAGACAAGGATTGAAATTGTTGCAGAATAGTTTATGATGTTATCACTGTTGTGCGTCTTTAATGGAGGAAAAGAGGTGAGTTTGTCTAAAAGTGCACTGACTACTGCCTGTGGTTGGCCAAATTTACGTTCGAGTGTCTTAAGTGCGTCCTTATACATTACACCACAGTATGCGAACTCAGCGATGGCGGTCTTAGCTTTTCCAGTTACAGGAGTTTTTAAGTATGTTAACTTGACATCATCAGTCAAGGACTCTGCGTCTATGGCGCTTTTAAATTGTCTGAACCATTCGTGCCACTGCAGTGTATCTCCGTTGTACTGTGGCAACTTCCACTCGGGCAGTGGATCGTTCTTCTTACAAGTAATTGCGTCCTCCAACTGCTTTAGCAAATCCGCAGAGTCCAAAGAAGGAGCCAAAGGTGGGATGCGGCGGGCCATCCCCACCCAACGGGTTCGGAAAAAAGCTCCATACGTTGGCGGAATGATCGGAGTGACAAAGGTGGGGACGGTACCTGTGGAAGAACTAAATGGATTCGCTTGCATGGATTCTGATGTTACGTAATTTTGAGCGCCTGTTGCTGCTTGTACATGAGAGGAGCGGAGCGACGTAGTGATATGAGGGTTGATTAACGGGGCCGGTTGTACGGTGTATAAGTTTGCAGATGTACGTACAAGTGGTACTGCATTAGACGGGACTGCTGCCGGAAAACGCCAGACAATTGGATTCGGAGTATCAGGAGGTTCGTGGATTATAGGGATAAAATTTTGGGGCTGAAAGCTCTTTTGCGGGGGTGGTGGATGAATTAATTGAGGTACAAAAACGTTTGCGGAGGAAGTGAATGGTGCAGGCGGAGAATGGGGTAACAGATTGACATTATTCGCCAATTGAAATGTAGTGGGAGTGCTTGTGGCGGCGAAGGAGGAACGCGGAATGCTGGTGGGATTAACAGGAAATGCGGTGGTACGGGGTTTAGAACGGGGGATGGGGGGCTGGTCCATTTATGTGTGCTTGTGGCGAATTAGGTGCTAGCGAAGCATTAGCGGGGGCATTTAAAGTTGGTGAATGCGGAGTGCTGACTAATTTTAACTGTCTCGACATGCTTGACCTGCGAGGGAATTGATGAGCTAACTGTAACCCATCGAAGTGCATTGTTGTTTGAGACAGTTGTCGGGCTGTGTTTGGGGCGTTTAGTTGAGTTGGCATACCAAAGTTCATTGGTGGTGATGGAGGCGTATATTGAGGCTGTTGCTGCTCTTGTATGATGTTGTTTGCATTATGTGCAGGGAGGTTGATGTTGGCCTCAACTTATCCATGTGTTTTGAGATTGGAGTGTGAGTTTGAAAGTTGAGTTGAAGCACGTTGGACAATTGCTTGGTCGGATTGGGCAATTGAACCAGAAAAGTGCAAACTCGATTCTTCTGCAACATCTGCCATGTGCCCGGCCGGTGACGAAATGACCCAATCTTGAACAAGTTTCTTGCTGTTGACTGAACTTCTTGCCGTAAAGAGCTCGCTTGTTTTGCCTGTACTAGACCCGTCTGATGATGGTTTTATCGTCAACTCAACTTCTTACAGGGCTGCATCAGCTATCTGCTTGCGATGTTCTTCCTCAAGCTGCTGTATTTCCAACTTTGAAATTGCGTTTGTGCTTCAATTTCAAGCCGCTGTCTAGCAATGCGCAGCTCTGCTTCATGTTGTTTCTCAAGTTCCTCCCTTTTGTGTCTTGATAGTTCTAAGTCTCGTTGACGCTGAATTGATCTTTTTGAGGAAGTCATATGTGAACCTTATCTTGATCGGTGACAGGTATACAGCTCTGCTGTCTCTTTGTCATAAACCGAATTGATATACCCTCGAGCAGCAGCAATGAACTCATCAGTTCTCTTTGTTACTTTCTCTGACCATTTTTCAGGGTTCTTACAGGCAGCATCTGGATCTTCAGTCTTTTGTGCCAGATCAAAGAGCCCTTCATTCTTATCAACTACTCTAGTAAAAGCATCCTTGCACTTCACAATCAGACGTTCGATCTTAACTTTCCTGTCTTGCTTATCAACAGCAATATTAATTTCACCATAGATATTATTAATTTCAGTCTCTAATTTTGCCCTCGCACTATAAAATTTGTTAAATTTGTCCTGCAATGTTGCCATGATCTTATGAAAACAGGAACTAAAAGTTTAATTTGGTACTAATACAAAAGTACACATACTCATACAACAGCACAACACAAATGGGTTGAACCGAACCCGAGTGTGACGGTTTGCCTAGCAAACCGCCTAAGAGTAAAGTTGTTCGTCAGGTACAATAGTACCCGGCGAAAGAAAGAAAGAAAGCAATGTGAGCGCTGAAGGCGCGACACGGGACAGAACGGGAGACGGGACGAATGGGAAGAGACGCCGAACGAGTAACGCATGACGCAAAGGGAACCCAGACGGACGAACGGGAGCTTCGGGCGAACAGAGCGCAACAAAGAGGAAAAATGGCACGGGCGGGGCGGAAACGTCGGGCGGAAGGCGCGCGACGAAACGGGTAAACGATACGGACGAGAAAGAAACGTCGATCGGGTAGCGCGCGACGAGCGGAAAACCGGGAAAACACGGGAGGGAGACGGTAAGCCACAAGAGAGGAGGCGGGAAGATCAATGCTAGCAGAAAACAGCAACAAACTCAACCAGACAAACTAGCCGTAACTCCAGAATATACTTAAGTCACACCCTTGAAAGAGGTAGAGAAGCTAATGCCAGGTAAACAGGTAAACTAGCACAAAACATTATGGTACTTTATCTACGGCATCAAAACAACAAAACATTAGAATAATTTACGACAACGAAGTAGTATACCAAAGTCGAAAAAGTCAGGAAATTTACTAGCCGTAACTCCAGAACAAACTTAAATCACACCCTAGCAAACTACCCTACACAGACAACGAAACTGCATACTACCAAAATTAATAAAGCTACAACCAATTGCTAGCAAAGTTGTGTGGCGAAAGTCACGAAACAAACCAGCCGGAACTCCAGAAAGAACTTAGGTCACACCCTAGCAGGCAACGAGACTAAACCAGCATACTAGCAGAAAAAAATTTCAGCAAAAACTCGACATACTACATCATACGACAGATAAACGGGGGATAGAGAGAAACACGGCGACACGGAAACAAAAAGACGGAAACTGAAAAATGAAACCAGATAACCTGCGGAAAACAGACGGTAGTGAATAACTCAAAAAATGGGGAGAGCGATACGTTTATTAAAGCGTTTTTGGAGAGGACCAACCACAAACTAACCCGTAACTCGTGAGTAAACTAAGTCACACAGCCAGTCAGCGGGTAGACTCCCACAACGCAAGACTAAGTCACATTCAGGTTATCGAAGGCTTGAGTGAGTTCCGCCTCCTCAAACGCATTACGGGTGCGAAGCGTTTTACGACGGCGCTTAGAGAGCTTTTTCGGTCCGGAGCGTGTTATCAAGGACCGAAAGTTATTCTTATGTGCTAACACTATACAGAGTGTTTTCAGCTCAAGCGCAGGCCTTCGGTGTTATGCTCTGTACTCTTTAGGTAAGCTAGAATCTTTCCGTTTACGTTTAGACACAATGTCTTTCACTATGTGGATGGTAACTAGAGTACTACGCTTGAGCTGATCGTAAATATCAGGAGTTCCCTCTCTTGGGAAATACACTATAGCTTCTATGTGCTCCTGATACTCTTCAAGCACTGCAATAAGCTGCGAAGGTGTTAAAGGCTTATTGTTGTTTTTGCGATGACGGGACAATGAATTGTTCAGCACATCATGCCATATGTCCTGCAATGTTGCCATGATCTTATGAAAACAGGAACTAAAAGTTTAATTTGGTACTAATACAAAAGTACACATACTCATACAACACAGCACAACACAAATGGGTTGAACCGAACCCGAGTGTGACGGTTTGCCTAGCAAACCGCCTAAGAGTAAAGTTGTTCGTCAGGTACAATAGTACCCGGCGAAAGAAAGAAAGAAAGCAATGTGAGCGCTGAAGGCGCAACACGGGACAGAACGGGAGACGGGACGGATGGGAAGAGACGCCGAACGAGTAACGCATGACGCAAAGGGAAACCAGACGGACGAACGGGAGCTTCGGGCGAACAGAGCGCAACAAAGAGGAAAAATGGCACGGGCGGGGCGGAAACGTCGGGCGGAAGGCGCGCGACGAAACGGGTAAACGATACGGACGAGAAAGAAACGTCGATCGGGTAGCGCGCGACGAGCGGAAAACCGGGAAAACACGGGAGGGAGACGGTAAGCCACAAGAGAGGAGGCGGGAAGATCAATGCTAGCAGAAAACAGCAACAAACTCAACCAGACAAACTAGCCGTAACTCCAGAATATACTTAAGTCACACCCTTGAAAGAGGTAGAGAAGCTAATGCCAGGTAAACAGGTAAACTAGCACAAAACATTATGGTACTTTATCTACGGCATCAAAACAACAAAACATTAGAATAATTTACGACAACGAAGTAGTATACCAAAGTCGAAAAAGTCAGGAAATTTACTAGCCGTAACTCCAGAACAAACTTAAATCACACCCTAGCAAACTACCCTACACAGACAACGAAACTGCATACTACCAAAATTAATAAAGCTACAACCAATTGCTAGCAAACATGTGTGGCGAAAGTCACGAAACAAACCAGCCGGAACTCCAGAATGAACTTAGGTCACACGCTAGCAGGCAACGAGACTAAACAACCAACCAGCATACTAGCAGAAAAAAATTTCAGCAAAAACTCGACATACTACATCATACGACAGATAAACGGGGGATAGAGAAAAACACGGCGACACGGAAACAAAAAGACGGAAACTGAAAAATGAAACCAGATAACCTGCGGAAAACAGACGGTAGTGAATAACTCAAAAACTGGGGAGAGCGATACGTTTATTAAAGCGCTATTGGAGAGGACCAACCACAAACTAATCCGTAACTCGTGAGTAAACTAAGTCACACCGCCAGTCAGGGGGTAGACTCCCACAACGCAAGACTAAGTCACATTCAGGTTATCGAAGGCTTGAGTGAGTTGCGCCTCCTCATACGCATTACGGGTGCGAAGCGTTTTACGACGGCGCTTAGAGAGCTTTTTCGGTCCGGAGCGTGTTATCAAGGACCGAAGGTTATTCTTATGTGCTAACACTATAGTGAGTGTTTTCAGCTCAAGCGCAGGCCTTCGGTGTTATGCTCAGTACTCTTTAGGTAAGCTAGAATCTTTCTGTTTACGTTTAGACACAAGGTCTTTCACTATGTGGATGGTAACTAGAGTACTACGCTTGAGCTGATCGTAAATATCAGGAGTTCCCTCTCTTGGGCAATACACTATAGCTTCTATGCGCTCCTGATACTCTTCAAGCACTGCAATAAGCTGCGAAGGTGTTAAAGGCTTATTGTTGTTACTGCGATGACGGGACAATGAATTGTTCAGCACATCATGCCATATAACTAGCCTGTTTTTATCACGGAAGAAATGACTCACTTGAAACTGAGCAGTTTTTCGTACTTTCATCGCTTAAGGATTGAAACTCAGACCCGGTAAAGCGTAAATTCCTTTTTTATAATGGTCTTGTAACACTTGAGGCAAAGTTTTTCTGACGTGATACAGTGAGCTAGCAGCTAATATAAAAACCATATAATGTTTTTACAACATAACTGATATAAGTTTTGCTCAAACTCCGAAACTTGATGTTAAATGCACAATTATCACGACTTTCCAAGAATGAGCGCTTATTTGGAAAAAAAATCAGATACCTGATTTTTTTTGTGAAGTTTGGAAAACTTGGCCAAACTTTTTTTTACAATGTTTTAATCTATCTAACTAGTATATGAGTATGCTAGAATGACCGGATAGGCTTTTTTCCAATTTTTCAAATTTGGTCAATTTTTTCAAACTTTTTTTAGCTTCGCTGAGTTTGTCTCGTACAAAACTTTACCTGTTCCTGGCACAAGTATTTAGCCCGATTTGGTCAGTTCCAATTTTCGAATTCGATGTTTTTCAGGGGGAAAAGTTAAGCGGCGGATTTTCGGTCACCTGTTATAAAGAATAAAACTTTGCGCTTGTCAAACAGAAAGTCGTAAGGGGTGCTAGATTTTCCGGTAAGAATATCAAATTTAGGGCATCAAAGAAAACGAATTAAACAAAGTTTAAGTTAAAGTAAGTCTTACAATTTTATTTGCTTCACCCGTGAGTTTCGTTGTATTGTTTTTGCTCTTCTTTCAAAGCTGGGCAATTTACTATATGGGTTAATGACTACCGGCGCCCACGCCTGATTGACCAAAAAGCCCGTGATGCTCCCTGAGGGGACTCTTCGAGAGCAGGGAAGTCAGAGGCGTTAGCTGGGTCCCACGGTGCGTCCCAACCCTGTGACTCCTGGTAATGTCCGTTGCGGTGCATGTCCACAGATCCGTTCATGTAGCTCCTGGAGGAAGAATGAGTGTACTCAGACTCAATGTCCTCATCTCCAAACTCCAACATGCATTCTTCTGGGAGGCATAATAATTTGTCTCAGCATTCGTCCACAGGTTCTGCCGGTCCAATGATTGTCACCTTTCTTATCTTCCTCTAATTGCTATGTTTTTCAATAACTTAGCCAAGAAGTCACACTGTAAAGACAAGGCCGCATTTGGTACAATAAATGTTTGCTACACAGCTCTTTTTGGTAAACTATTCGTATTAATCAAAACCAAAACGGCGGTCAATTGAAAGCAAAAAGTCTGTAGTTTTAGCACGCTTTCTAATTCAAGAAATTTGTCTCGTTAGGGGCCTTCGCGGCACCAGAAATAAATGCGATAATACGCTCTTTTGAGAACTTTTATTCAAATTATATGCAATCCAACTGTGTGTAACGTTACATCAAGGCAAAAGTGCATCAAACCGGCAGATCTGGTAACTTTTTTTGGCAGGTCTTAGTCTAAGATTGATCACCGAGAACTTTTTGAAACAGAACATTATTCAGCCTCAAAGGAGCGCAATCGATTTAGTATATAAGTAGGCTCAGCGAAAATTATGTTAAACGATCTTTTTTCGACCTTTCTACGTAAATTAGAAGAGATTTTGTGTGCATTCTCTTTTTGTAAGGCTTACATGGTTAAGAGATTATGTAATATAATTTTCGCGCTTTGTTTAAATAGCGTTGCTCATTTACGCGGTAACAGGTTGAATTAAATAAACTGAATTTTAATTCTTCAGTCGGCTTGTTTTGCTTTATGAAGGTCAACTTTGTTGAGCAATTGCGTTTTAGAAAAGACAAGAAACTTAATACAGAAAGAAAACAAACTTGATAAAGACAGTGTAACGATTTAATAATCAGATGAATGATATGCAAGGTCTTCGTGGTTTTTTTGCTGTTTTTTCAGGATTAGTTGGAAGCTGTGAAGGAGCTAGTTGATGAGCGAAAACTTCACAAGAAAAAAAAGTAATTTGAACCAGAAAAAATTAGACGATCAGATGCTGGGGTCAGAAAAGCGGAGAGGCCTGAATTTTCTGATATTTACCAGTCAACAGCAAGGAAGGCTTGCAAATGTTAATGTGGATGAATAGGAATCTGTTGCTTTGGAGAGTCTTTCTGTGTTTGGCCGAAAACATGGTTGAGAACTGCTTGAGGCTGTTAACGACTGTTAACTCATTGCTCTTATCATTGGGGGAAACAGCACCCGAGGGATTATCAGAACTCCGTGTGATGGGGAACGGACGAATGGTTGAAGGACTAGTTCATTCAATTCGTATGGTTTCCGGTTTTCTAACTGCGTGCTCTGAAACATAGATATACTCGATTTTTTATGCTATATAATGCTGATTGTTTTGTCTCAGTGCGTGTGGTACTAGTAAGTGTCCGCGGGCTCCTGAAAATGCATTGACTGGATCAGAGGGCTGAGTATGGCTCAATGCAGGTAAAAAAAACTGATGAAAAGAATTCAAAATACCAAACTAGAAGGAGAAGAAGGACACGAAGAAGAAAAAGTTGTGATCTGAAATATTAGAGATAACATCACGTGTCTTTGTGTTTGAGTTCAGTTGATGAGCTATATGCTTTCTTAAATTCTCGGTGGTCTGGATGGTCATGTTTGCCGTTTTTCAAAAGATTTAGAGCAGATGAAGTAGATATCATTAGAAAAACGTTCTTGTTCAGATTTTGTAACCTTGTAAAAACAGTCAACTTCCTCCGTATCATTTGCTTTAAAAAATTCAAGTGTTTGTCTCACTTATCATGAAGTTGATATCTGAGTCAATTGGTCGGACAAATTGGTCAACTTTTAATTTCTGAAAGCCTCCATTGAAAACTGTTATTGCTCTCCTGCCAGCAAAAATTTCTGCTAAAATCAAAATGGCTGAGTCAGTTGGTCAAGGAACTCACGGTCTATTGCAAAAAACTTAGGAACTACTAAATGAGATTAGCTGTAATTTGATACTTGATAGTTTTGGCGGATAGGGTCTGTAAAGCAACGGAAAAAATCATTGGTGTGTAGATTCGATTGCCAGTATATGGTTATATTGAGACAATTCCGATAAACGTTGAACAGAACTTCACCAATCTATCAGCTCTGCCAACAATGAAGGGATCAAATTTAAGTCAAATTATAGTTGGGCCCATAAGATCTGTGAATCAGAGTTGCAAGCCAAACTTCAAATTCAAGACAGAAAGAGGGAGCTTACAGGGAAAGAGCAGTTGAATGGACGGTGAGAAACATTGCACCGCAAAGTTATTTGCTGACTTTCTGTGGTCAAATAGTGAGATCCGATGGCCCCTCAAAGCCTGTATGATACTTTGAACTTCAAGTCGTCCCAATGCAAAGACTGATATCCGTATATAAGTGCGGTCCTGTTTTGTTAGTAATGATAATTACAATAGTTTTATGTTTTTGATTTTTATGAAATTCTGTTGCAACTTACGGATTCTCAAAATTTTGCAAAGTAGGTTCTCTTTCGACAAACTTTCATCCAAAAACGAAAAAAGAATTTGATGAAATTTACATCACCTTTAACGTTTACTAAAAAACGCTTCTTAATTGGCCAGTTGAAAATCATGGAACTCTTTGATTCAGATCTGCTTTTATGTCCAATATTGCAAACAATCTGCTGAGCAAACTCTAATGAGGAACGGTAATCACCTCCAACTGTTTAGAGAATGTTATATTTAACCCAAAAATCTGCTTTCAAATAAACTGAAACACTGCAATTTGGTCTATTTTACTCAGTCACTTGGCAATGCGACAAAACCATACAAGCAGCGACCTATTGGTAATAAGACTGTTCTACTGCTTCGAATAAACCCTAGTGATAGTTGTTTGTGATCAATTATGGGAGTCAAGCATTTACGGCTTGATTCATTGTTTTCGACTTTGAACGACTTGATTCATTAAACGACTTTGAATGCCCCATTATCTTTACCCAATGGAATTCAGCCATGTGGTCTACTTCGAAGAAACAGAAAATCTCATCTGCCTGGTTGATTCTTTTGTTGTGAGAAATACTTTGCGCTTCGTGGAAAATCAAATACTTGCGATCATCTTGCGTATGTTGTCAAAGTGTGTAGTGGCTGCTAGAAAAAATTTTTGTTGCTTAACATCAAATTTTTTGGCAGAATGTCAACGGGAATTTTTTCTGCTCACTGCGAATAGACCATTTCGAAAATTATTAAATTTTGAGCTTTGCTCATTTTTTTTTCACGGTAAACGTCAGTGGGTACTAGTTTAAAACAATTTAATTGTTTTCTTAGAGGATTCATGTGCAATTGAAAAAATCTACTCAGCCAAGCTCAAAAAGTACAGTTGTTGCAACAAAAATTAAGTTAGAAGTGTTCAAGTGAACTTCAAACAAGAAAAAAATTCGGTTCTGCATGTTTATTTTTATAAAAATAAAAATTCGCATCTTATTAAACTCATTTATTGCATTTCTTTGCAAAAGAAGTAAGTTGAAAAGGGTTTATTTTTTGCAGTTTTAAAAACGTTCTTTTAAACCAGTTTATGGGATTATTTGTGGGAAAAATTTTATATGGGAGTTCGCCAACACAAGTGACTAGAAAAAAATGCTTTTTCGATCCGACTTGCTTTTGTTTATTTTGACTTTTTCTTTTTTTAAAAAAAATCCACTGAAATGGTTAGGGAATTATTTAAATCAAAATAAATTTTTTTTGATCTGCTCAATGTTCCCCGATAAAATTAAATACTCAATGGTCCCGATAAAATTAGATTCCAGTTTTTTTCCTAGCTTGCCAAGAGAAAAAAATGAGTTCTCCAGATGCTTCATTCGTAGTAAGCAAATAAGTTTTTTTCAAATTAGTTTTAATTCGTTTTAAGTAATTCGTTTTAAGTAAGTCGGATTAAGTAATAGGACATACTGAAGTAATCTTGTCATGGAAATTATCGTTTTTAAGTACGCTTTAAATCAACAAGAGTTTTGACCAAGCTTTCCATTGACAAAATTTGGTTTTTCAGACAGTAATTTGTGAAACATTGCACTTCTCTAATTTTGAAAAAAGGGTTGTTTGAAATGAAACAAAGAGTTGTTGAATTATTTTGAGCCTTAATTTTCAAGCATTTTTGAAAAAAATTGCTTAGAGAAATTGTTTTCCTAGGCAAACTTTCGAGATACTGCAATTTCCTAATTCTAAAAACTGGTTTGTTCAATCTGAACAAGTAGTTCTTGAAACGAAACCAAATCTAACGTAGGTGATTACAACTATATGTAGGTTACAAACCTGCATGACTTTTTGCCTAGGTTTCACTGGGAAAAGTCATGTTTTTCAATTCCATTCAAATTCATTGACAGAGGTCGCAAGTCTGTAAGAAGTCTAAAACACCAAGATTTTTTTTGTATAGCTTGGTTAGGAAAAACGATAGGAGTTCAGAAGAGTTTTGCGAATACCCGAAATTTAAAAACATATTTCATATGGTCAGGAAGTTGTTCAAATCCAGCCAATTTGGAATGGGTGATATCCACTGAGTGTAGAGTGTGATTCAGCAAGAAAACTAGTATAGCTCGCCCAGGAAAGAGTTCAAATTTTTGCGTTTTTTTCTCTATTTGAGTATAATAATCGATTTATGATCTTTAAAAGTGTTTATTTTATCAAAAAGTCAAGGAGTTTTGCAGTTTGAACCAAACTCTTTTTCAAAATCCTCTGTGTATGGCAATAGTTAATTGCAAATACATTTAGGTATGACTTGCCTACCAAATAACTTGTTTCTCGAGATATGGCAATTCTCTATTTTTGAAAAGAGCTCTGTTCAATCGGACCAAGATGTTCAAACCAAACCAAATTTTACGTGGGTATGCCCTGGAGTGCCCACTAATATAAGTAGGTTATAGATCAGCAGGAAATTGAGGTTCAGATTGTCTAGGAGAAAAATGAATTTTTAGACATTTTTTCGAGAAGCTGAAATTCTCTATATTTGAAAAATGGTCTTTTCCTTTGGACTAAGGTTTAGTTTAAACCAGACATTGCAAGCCATCAATATTTGTAGGTTATAAATCAGCAGGAATTTTTGATTCAGCTTGCCTCAGAAAAAAGTTGGGGGTTCAGAAATAATTGGGTTTCTATGTAATAAATAGTTTTATTGACCTTCTCAAGGAGCTTGCGAAAACCAATTCAAACGCGGAGTCAGAGGTCCCCTGTGTATGGGGAGTCCCAAACGCCAAGTGCTTTTGGTATAGCTCGTTAGAAAAAAATTTGGATTGAAGTGCGAATTTTAAAAATAGTTTGGAACCATTTGACCAAAAAACTGTTGGAAACCAACCAAACTTGTCATGCAAAATCTCAAATCTTTATAAAGTCTGAGTCAGCAAACTTTTGGTATAGCTTGATTGGGAAAAAATGTTAGATTTTCCAATGTAAACCTCCGATTTAACCGAATAATTCTGTGTCATCAATTTTGAAAAATAATTTAGGAGTGGGTCAAGGAGTGGGTGAAGTTGAATTGAACAAGGTATGGAGTAATCCCTATATATAGACTGCAAAATAAAAAATTTTTTCGCCTAGGAAAAAATGTTAGCGTTTATTACTAAGATTTACTCGAACAATTAGTTTGAAAAAAAGTACTTTTGATCGGCTAAAAGACTTGTCCATTATGAACCAATCAGGATATGGAGTATATCATATGTGCGTGAAGTGTAGAACAAAAAGGATTTTGAATTTAGATTGCCTTTCAAAAAATCAGGCTTTTACACAAAAATTTCGGGCTGTTCCCTGTAATTGTATCTGAAATATAGCAAAATTGGTCGAATCAAGGGGTTATTCAGATCAAATCAAATTTGGTACGGTTTATACCATGTTAACTTAAATTGTGGAACAAATAATTATGGCTAAAGCTTGCTTTGGAAAAAAAGTCAAGTTTCCATACTTAGGTTTCCGTTTATTTTGATTATAAAAAATTAAAGTGTAGTGTTTTTGATCGGGGGGAGGAAGTTTCTAAGTTAAGTCAAATGTGGGGAGGAGTATTCTTGGTGTTTTGCAGAGTGTAGAACACATGGATCTTTTGCTATCACTTGGCTAGGAAAAAGTCAGTTTTTCTTAGGAAAGTTTCTGATTGATTCGATTAATTTTTTGTGAAATTTAGTCTCTTCGGTTGGGTCAAGGAATTGTCCAAACCAAACTAAATTTGACATGGAGTGCATCCTTTGTATTTATAGTGTAGAACAAAAAGAATTTTAACTATAGCTTGGCTAGGATAAAAGTTATATCAGTTACGGAAATTTTTGATTAAATAGAATAATTATTTTTCAAGTATTGTATTTTTTAATGTGGACAAAGGGTTGACAAAATCAATTAAAGGTTAGTATAAAGTGTATCTTTTATACGCAGAGAGTAGAGCAAAAGAAATTTTGCTCTAGCTTGGCCAGGAAAAAAATAGTTCTTTACGGAAAATTTTGGTTAGTTCGAAAAATTGTTTTTGCAATAGAGTTTTTTGGCGGGGTCAACAAATTGTCTAAATCAAATCAAACTTTTTGTGGCGTATATCTTGTGTACTGAGATTGTAGAACAAAAAGAACTTTTGCTATGGCTTGGCCAGTAAAAAAGAGTTAGTTTTTCTTACGGAAATTTCTGATTACTTTGGATAATTATTTTTTTAAATAGTCTTCTTTTTTGGTTGGGTCAAGGTGTTGTCCAAATCAAAGCAAACTTAGTTTGGATTGTTCCCTGTGTATGTAGAGTGCAAAACAAAAAAAAATTGCTTTAGCCCTGCTAGGAAACAAATTATACGTTCTTCATACGGAAGTTATTGGTTATGTCGATTAAATTTTTTTATGTATAGTGTTTCTGATTGTGTGAGGAACTCGGATCTATACTGTTTCGGCCCCAAATGTATTTTTCGCCCCCAGGTACAATCTATATGTTGTCATATAGCACAATAATATTTAAAAATAAGCACCTGGGTGCGCCTGGCGTTGTAGAAAATATAAGCCCACTAAGAAAGAGGGGCAAAACAGAACAGATCCACGAAGTGTACGCCCACTTTGTTTTCATTTGAAGAAAGAGTTTTGGCCTGGTTTTTGCCTTGTACTCTGTAGTAGTGGATAAAACAGGTAAACCGACCGGCCACGAGATTCGGACCATTCCCACGATGCTGGCGCATACGCTAGGAATGGTCCAAACCTTGTGTCTAATCGGTTTCCTCGACTTATCCAGTACTATGGTATTGGATATACCAACTACTACATTGAAGTGTGAGAAGGTGTCCTCAGATTTAGGTTTTTGTCAATTTTTTCTGCGCATGCTCAAGCCCTTGGATTAAACTCAAGTAAAATGAAATTTATACTAAAATAATGTACCAAAGCATGATTGTACTTTTTAAGCATGTTTTGAATAAGCATGTTTTGAGTACAGAAAGATGATTTTCAATGTGCTTAATCATGCTGAAAATTTTTAAATATTTTGAAATAAATTTATGTTTTTTTCTTCAATTTTTCTATATCTATGCCATTATTTTTAAGTTCAGAAAAAAATATATTATTTACACGAGCTTTCACCATGCTCATAGTCTTCGACTAAAAACTTATCATAGACAGAGCTTGTCGGTAAACTTTTACTAAAGCTTCTAGGTAAATCCACATCAAGCTGTTGTTTCTTTATGGGAGCTCCTCCCACTAGATCTTGAAAAAGAAAAAGAATACGGACAATTAACTTTAGCCGCATTATTTTCGTTTATTCACTCAAAATTAGATAGTGATTTATGAACCTCATGTCTATTACACCGTCTGTGAGATAAGTTGTCTAATGTTTTTTGAAAGTATTGTTTCATTATTTCAACTTCGTCTTGGCTCTGCTAATCGGTTTCATCAGTGAACGGACTCCTTCCGTGTCACGCCAAAGGGCCTCCAGTTTTGGTGCCCCAACTGCTTGGTATACCCGCTGAGCGGCTGATCCGTGAAATGGCTTCGCCGATCGGAGCCCCAGCACGGGCAGAATTCGTTCACTGATCTTCACTATCTGCTATGGTTCTAGTTCTAGTACCACTTCTAGTCTAGCACTAGTGTCCGCTATCTTCGAAGAAGTTCCCAGACAGCATCAGTCCTAGCACCAGCTCTAGCCTCTGTCATAGCAATAGCCCCAGCACTAGTGCTAGCGCTAGTCCCTGCCATCTACGACGCAGGTTGGGAAACCAAGGGCGGAGCCCCCTTTCCTGATATCACCAGCACTAGTCCTAGCAAAAGCCCCAGCGCTAGTCTTACCACTAACCACGGCACTATCCCTATAACAATCTTTTTTAACACAAACTCCGCTGAATAAATTATAAGCGCTTTTGCAACCATATCTCTTTATCTTTAATTTTATAATGACCAATGAGAATTAAATAACTTCCACTATTATAATTTCCATCGAAACAATTAAAACAATTAGAATGATCTCTATTGCGCTAGAGTTTCCAGCATGATCTTTAGACCTCATACACTCTTTTAAATACTCCTTGCTTATCTATACTTAGCTCATCATCTTCCGCTACATTATCTGTAATATAATTGAAAAGATCTAATCTAAAATTTATTTTTTAATAAAATTTTTCAAGTAAATCATCCCACCTTTTGTATTTAAACTTTTTGTTTTTTTTTTTATATTTTCATCACATATTTTATGTTTACTTTAATCTCTTCTATTTCAGTGCGGAGGTGCTTGCTTGGGCTCTCTGCAAAGCAGGTTCCATGATTGCCATAGCTAGTACCCACTACACTCCCCAATTCATAACGAAGTCTATTCTCTCGTCTTTTTCACCACCACCACCACCATAACCACAAGATCTACCATTAATTTATCTTCCTTAATATATTAGTTGCACCTGCCGCTACAAGACCAGTTTTTCTGATCGTGGCATCTGGTTTTACATAATTTTGTGTCGTAAAAAGCGAGCTAACGGTCCCAATAACACATATTGCCAACTTCATCCCATCAGCTGTAATTTTTTTTTCTTAAAACATACTTTTATTTTCAATTCGTTTGAACGCAAGAAGTTTAATGGAATAGAACCTTAAATTATCTTTACCAATAATTTTCCTATCCATAGGATCAATCATTGTTAGTCTCATATATGATATAAGACTATCTGTATCTTTTTTTGTTAATGCACTCTTTAAACTAAGAGATTTTAAGACTTTTGAACCGACCTTTGAGTCATATCCTAAAGTTTTATGTCTATCAATAATAATAAAAAATTTATCTCTCACATCAAAATTAAATAAATCATTTCAAAGCTCATCTGTCATTCCTTGTTGTAATAGACCAATTATAATAGTCCGAACTCAAGTGTTCAATTTTTTTATGATTATCCTAAATGATTAACCTGAGGCAATAATAAATACCGCTTTTTATATTAAAGCTATGGGTAAAAATAAAATAGAGGACAAAGGTAGATTTTTTAGTCTTATTCCAATTGAAATAGTGAGATTGAAATTGAAATTGAAATTGTGAGATCAAGCCCCAAAAATATCAGGGATACAGATTAGAATATCTTATTAATTTACACCAGTTTGATGGCACACACTGGGTTTTAGACATAAAAAGAGAGTCAATTAGAGTCTATTAATTTGATAGTTTTGGAGTAGAAACGCCGTCAATATTTTCACGGCACTATTGAAAGAATACAAGATTATGTCGAGTCTTATTTCGCCCTCATTGTTTTTGTATGATATATCCTATTGATGACGGACTTAGGATAACTAGCGCATTAATATACTAATTAGTCAATGTAAAAATCCGGTGATTTCTGATAAATGTCTTTGCTTATGTTGTAGTGATGGTGAAACGTGGACGAAGTCTCGCCAGGGTACTTGCTTCGCAGATGATAATGATAATAGCTATGACAATCGCTATCAATGAAACTGCTTCGCAGATTCTAAAGCTAATAAAAATAACAATAGTAATGACACTAAATGTAGTAATGACAATAACTATACTAACGACACTAGATATGGCAATGACAATTGATATAGCAATCAGGGTATTTTTTGACAGAGGAATACTTTTGACGAGGTAGACATAATAATTGTAATATTGTTTATCTAAATCAAAATCATATTTCATTAGATAGACAAAATGTAAGAGAAAATTGTAATATATTTATATTATTTAAACAAAGATGTAACGTACTTCAAACATTAAATAGAGACTTCCTTAATGAATATGAAATCACGTATAAAGATTTTGCTAAAGTGTGTGTTAAAGTGTAGAGAGATCATTATAATTACATTGTTACTGATAGATCCTAAGTTACAAATACAAATGAGAATTTGAGAATTAATTGGGATAATAGAGTTTTTTTAGCCCAGTCTAAACCATATCGATATCTATAGCTGACACTACGGCTAGAGCCATCAGGGAACCTACTTGTCAGATAACTATATCTATATCTATATCTAAAACTATAACAGGAACTATGACTAAAACGATAACTAAAATTAAACAATAGCTTTAGCTTTAACTAGGGCATATCTGTATCTATAGCTATAACTGTAACTAGACTATGAATAGGACTATAACTAAGACTATAGCTATTACAAAAACCTGATTATAAATATAACTAAGACTAACATGAATTTATTGTAAAATGTAATTTAATAAATCATCATTAAAATCAATTGGTCTCCTTGCTCATCTCTCATATTAAACTAAATTCTATTCCTTCCATAGTAACATTTTGATATAGCAGATTAGTAGGTATATTGCTCATCGAATAGTCTGGTGGTTCTATTATAAAAGTATATAGCATGTCTGTATTGCTTCCATTATCTTTAAGACCAGATATAACATTACAATGAATATTAATGGTACTAAAGTCTATGATGTATTTTAACCTGGTTTATATACTAATTTTCTAAATCTTAGCAGTATGGGTATTGAGTTTTCTGCATCAAAGCTAAGCACATCGTGTTTTCTTTCCTTGATACATTTCATTGTAATCTTATCTGGTTCTATCATAACATTACCTTCAGTTTCCTTTGTTATTAATTCTCCTATTTCAGATAATTCGTATACGCTTGATGTATTATCTGAATACGATATTGGCGTTTTTGTTCATAGTAGAACAACGAACATCAGATAAAAATTGATTATTCCTTCTATTCACCTTAAACACAGAATTGTAAACTGACCATCTAATTAAACCTAATCTTGTTTTTTTAGTAAGGACTCGCTCAAGTTTTTTTCTGTTGTCTTCACCATTTTAAAGTTAACGAATGTACTTCTTTAGTTTTGGTTAGAACTTCATGTATCTTATTTAGTTCAAATAAAATCAACTTGTCAGTCATTTGTTATTATTCAATTAATACATTAGCTTTAGTAACGGCTATATTAATAACTATGATAAAAGGTAGAGTAATAGCTAGAGTAATAATTAGAGAAATAGCCATTACATTAGCTATAGCGATAATTAGAGTGTTAGCTATAGTAATATCTAGAAAAACATCTAAAAAAATAAAGTTTTAGTTTTCGTAATAACGAGAGTATTAGCGATTACAATAGCTATCATCGTAGTTGCTGCATCGCGGATTGTATAATCTATTGCGATGAATTATAATTAAAGTTTTTGAGTATAAAAACGAACTTCGAAATAGATAGACTAAATATTTATAATAATAGCATACACAATAGCAAGATAAAAAGTTATATACAAAATAATCTAGCAACAATGAATAAAGTTAATAGTAATATTAGTTTTTTACTACTAGAGCGGAAAATCATAAACGAAACTTTTAGAGATAGAGTTTCAGGTGACGCTGGTTCAATATTAGCTAATGGTGATAATGTTATTGTAGTAAATTATGGAGTTTTGGCGCTATTCAATTCTATTAGACTAGAAACTATTAGTGATAAAAACAATTGAGCATATAGATCATTATCAGCCCACTCTAGTAAGCTATGAACTACTAACTAGCACCGACAATGATTGTGAAATTGGTTTTGTTAGAGAGCAAAATGAGAGAGATAGACAATTAGAAAATGGTCATAATGATGCACAAAAAAGTTATATGTATATGATGACAAAAATGAAAGATCTATTTGGACTTATAAATCTTTTAAAAAAGATTATATATGGTATAGGCTTGAAGTTAATACTAAACAGAAATAATAATGATAGACCTTTATTTAGATTTGATGCGGGGGCTGGTGCAGTACCTAATGATTGTAGAAAAGAAAATAGAGACATAACTTGGAATGTGCCCTGTATTGATCCCAGTAATGACGATGAAATAATAGTACAGAATGGATTAATTGAAAAAAATAATATAGATATTAGTTTATTCGAAAGAAAGCCATTATACAAAATTGTACCAGATTGATCCAATTAAGGACAATAGAAAAATAGTACAGAAAAGATTAAATAAAAAGAATAACATAGGCTCTAGTTTCTATGAAAGAACGACATTTTGCAAGATTGTATAACTACTTTTAAATCTTCTATGGTTTATATATGGTTCAGTACTATCTGGTAATCTGTTATGATCTCTATTGAAATTTACAATCTCTTCATATTCTGCATTACAATTATTAGTACCGTAATATTATCCATTCTATCTTCAGGATAGGTTACATTCCAGTCTTACATCCATTTCAAAGAAAATACTAGAATCATTAGCTTATTTAATGACATAATTTTTTTGAAAAACATAATATTATATAGAATACTTCAAAACCAACTTCTACGCCAAAATCCAATAAAAAGTTTGTAGAAATTGGTAGGATATATACATACATACACACACACACACACACACACATATATATATATATATATATATATATATATATATATGTGTGTGTATGTGTGTGTGTGTGTTTGTGTATACGTATATATATATATATATATATAAATATATATATATATATATATATATATATAAATATATATATATATATATATATATATATATATATATATAAATAATAAAAGATATCAAAGAGATCATATAAGAACGCAAGCAAAACATTTCAAATTTGCTCGTGCTGTTGTATGTCATGCATTAGTGCTTACTTGAAAAATTATTAGTGTGAAAAGATATGGTGGTAAGACAGTTGATATAAATAAAGGTATATTTCTAGTTATTTCTAATACTCTAGCTATAGTTACAGTCATAGTTATGTCGAATACTCTATTTAAAGTTATAGTTATAGTTTTAGTAATAGTTACATTTATAGTTATCGCTAATAGTCTAGTTATGTTTATGATTGAAGATCTGGTTATAGTTATTGTTGATACTCTAGTTATAGTTAAGACTCTAGTTATGGTTGATATTATATCTAAAACTCTAGTTATAGTCTTAGTCAGACTTATTGAATTTGACAAATCCTTTAGCATAAATAATATCCCTTTTCTCCTATTTGCCTCAGTTAAACCTTTAACTTCAACCTGAGGCTTGAGTTTGGGCTTAGGCTTCGGCTTAACAAAAAAGAGTTATATTTAACACATTCTATTACTTTGATATAGAGAAAAATGAATCATTTCCAAAAGTTTAAAACTAATTCATATTGTGTTAGACATTACAATGATAAAATCAAATTGTTTTTTTTTATTTCAGCTGAAGGTACTAAAACGTTAAAAGACTCTTTTACTAAATGTAAAAGAATTAAATCTATGACAGTATCTGGTGCAGAAATAGAAGTGGAGGGATTAAAGGACTTCCCTAGGAGAGTAGGTAAAGCTACTGTTAAATTTTGAAAGAAAGTTGCTAATAATCCTGTAAAAATTTTTAGCAAAAGCAAGTAATGTAGGAAGCGCAGCTGCAACTAAGAACCCTAGAGCGGCTTTAGCAGCTACACACGAGTTAGTTGAATTTGCAACAACCGGAGGAGGTATAAAAGTGGTAGAAAACTACAGATGTATACTTAGGTACGAAGAAGAGTTATCATTGCAACAGAGCAATGACTCTGACTGCAACTAAAACGCTAGCTATAACCATAACCATCACTAAAACTAGAGCTATGACCATAACTATAGCTATGACTATAATTATAGCTATGACTTTAACTATAGCTATGGCTACTACTATGGCTAAGACTACAACTATAGCTGTGACTATAGCTTAACTCCAGCTATGAAAATGACTCTAACTACTTGTGAATAATAAAATTATTCTCATTATTAGTACTAATTTTATTATATTTACTAGACACTACTAACTTTAGTTTAAAAAACTTTCATTTTTTAAAATTATTTTTCCCATAATCTTCAGGTACTTTAACTAATTCATTATATTCATCATTATATATCGCTTTATCCTTTATTAAATTTAGGGTAAATTTGATTGAATTTATCACTAATATTTAAGACTTAGCTAGAGCATGCTTCTGTGAATTTTTTTTAATTTTATTTTTTTAGTATTAATTGGTTTTTGAGAATCAACCAATTATAGTAGCAGTAGCGAAACTGTTGGCATAGAATAGTGTATACCTATCCCAGTTGTTCCAATTGATGTTATTGTTGCTGTTGTTGCTATAGATGATAATGCAATTTCATTTATTTCGGCTATATCAATAAAAATTTCATATTTGCTTTGCATACTTTTATAGGTTTCAGTTTCAGCTTCTGAGTAATTTTTAATATTTAAAATGTTATTAAAATTATATTGAAACTTATCGTTAGCTAGGGTTTTATCATTTATGTATTCTTCATTGTGTTCTGACCAATTTGTGGTAGCGCTATCCAAGCTTTAGTGTGAGGGTAAAGTAGAGGTGCACTGGGTTTAGTTTCTTCAATTTTTCACTAGCAGAAACGCATAGTTAAGAATATAGCTACAAACATAGCTCTTGCTATGAGTATAACTATGATTTTAGCTACGATTACAGCTATAACTATAATTATGACTATAGCTGTTTATCAAAACTATAATGATAAATTTATCTATAATTATATTTATAGATGTGATTATAGCTATAGTTGTATTTATAATTATAACAAAGATTGAACCAAGAAGACCAAAAAAACGATTCTCAATCTTTTTCATTTTGCTTGTTCTTTATTGTCTACTAGTTTAGTTTCTAATTATATTGCTCTTTAATATTGGATTATTGTTTGTCTGCTTCGTGACCTTATCATGCTCATCTTTTCTTATTTCAGTTATGTTTTTACTAAAAAATTCTACTTTATTTCTGGCTGATAACAAGTTGTTGTCACAATACTCTTTACTAACAACATCTCTTCTTCTGCAAGAGGGTATCCATTCTTACATTTGTATATATTTTTCATGTTAGTTTTATTTTTAACTTCTAAAAAGAACTGTCGGGCCTCGCTTGATGATAGACTGTTGGCTTATGTTGCCTGTTTCGCTTGGTCGAATCTATTTCTTGTCATTTTTGAATTTTTTACATTAAGAATGATGCCATGCGATTCCAAAAACTTATTACAAGATTCAAAATAAATATCAGATTTTAAGTATTCCTGTTTTTACCCTATAATATTTAATCAGTGATATCTTCAATTCTATATGTTGGTGGTTGTGGATTTAGTACCTGATTAATTTTAGATAATTCTCTATACTAACTAGACTTATATATTTTAGAGAAAGTGTAAGTTTTATCAGCATTCCTAAGATGACCACCGACTTTGAGCTTGCGCTTAATCCTCGTAGAAGTAGAAGTATTGTATTGACCCTCTACAGGATGATTAGAAGCATCAAACGGTCACATATTCTCAGAACTATGAATGTTGTCTTTATATGTTGCAAGAACATCATTTAAAAGGTTTACGCAATTACCATCACCTTTTATTAACATTGATTTCCTGATTATATGCATTAATGTTCTTTTAACTCTTCCTAAAAAGACAGTTTCTAAATCGCTAAAGGTAGTATATTTGTCCTTAAGTAAGGATCTAATTGTTTTACTCTTTAAACTCACTACCTCTATCAAACAATAACTTTTCTGGTTTTTGACCTTCTGATAGACTTTTTTAAATTCATTAATTACAGTTAAACCATATATATTTTTGAAAATTTTAGCCCAGGCATATTTGGCATGAATATATATATATATATATATATATATATATATATATATATATATACATTTATAGATACATACATATATATATATATATATATATATATATATATAAATATAAATAACAGTTAATATAAATTTAAAATTATTATTATTTTTAATTAAAAAAGATTTATCAATCAAATCGACTGACCATGTTTCATCTTTAAAAAAGGGTTTTATTCTTTCGCTTTTAAACCTTGTTATTTTTTTGCTTTAATACTTCTGTAGCTAATATTTGTGTCCGTTTTTCTAATTTTGTCATGATCAATCAAACTAGTTGTGGCTTAGCCTATTTAGCACAATTAAAAAAAGATCTA
Organism: Convolutriloba macropyga; assembly: GCF_964194025.1. Taxonomy (NCBI): domain Eukaryota; kingdom Metazoa; phylum Xenacoelomorpha; order Acoela; family Convolutidae; genus Convolutriloba; species Convolutriloba macropyga. The sequence goes on from NC_134475.1 coordinate 66,814,441, forward strand.
GGTGCTCTTCACTATAAAGATTCAGAGATAGTAGTTGTTTAGATGTAACTAACACTTCATCATATGAACCGTCATGTGCAGGTTTCGTTTCTAAAATAAGTACCTCTAGTCTTTCTGTTAAATTGTTAGGTTATTTTTTTACAGGTCCCCTGCCTTCGACTTCTTGTTGTTTAGTATCGTATACCATTTATCTGCTTATAGAATCTCATTGCTAGTCTTCTGATACTTTAAGCCCTTTTACTTTTAGTTTACCCTTTTTTTGTCTGTATCGGATGTTCCCCAGAAATCGTTTTATTTCGTTTTCATCGCCTTTATTTCTCTTTCTCTGCTACGTCTTTATATGTGACAGACACAGTGAAACCTTTTGAAAACTTATAATTTTTATCTCTTAATTTTATAACGTTTTCGTTTGCAGCTACATTTTTATCATTTACTTGAAAAGTTTTCTCCTTTGCATAAATCGGTATTGATTGTAAATGCATATTTTTTGTTAATATCTGCAAGGATTTCAATCATATCACTGTTGGAGAAGTGTTTCAAACTTAGCAGCGACAAATTCGCGTGAAACTTTTTTTGCGAACTGGCAAAGCCGCTTCAAGCATATTTCATTGTGCTGGCGATTATACTTTGCGGAAACTTTTAAAGTCTTCTTATGTTTGGTTCGCAATGGATTGATTCTTTTCATTTTGAGCTACATAAAATGGTGAATAGTATTCTAATTTTTTGTATATTAAAGTTGGGTATAATCCTTATATCAAGTTGTGATCTGTAATTGGGTTTATCAACCCTTTTCAACATTTTTTCTTCATCATGTAAAAACTTAGTTTGAATGATATGTAAAGGATTCCTGCACATTCTTCCATATAATAATTGTTCATTATTTTCCTTGCATCCCTTCTGCTTCGGTTTCATTTCTTTTTCTTATATCTGTATTGTTTCGAATATAGTCTCTACATATGATGTTGTTTAAATTTGATTACTCTATGTATTTCAGTTACTTTTACTTTCACCTTAACATAAAATTTTAGCATCCTATTATGAATCATATGTCAAAATTTGTTTTTTTAGGTCCCAAATTAAATTTTCTGATCTTTCTCTTATTTTCTATATAGCCTATTTCACTTTCATTAGTCTTTCTTTCAAGCGGCATTAGCGCCACTTGCTCTGTTTTATCTTTACATATATCATTGTCATCAAAACCACAAACTATATGATAATCAAAATCACTATCGTCTGGAGTATTTAATATAACATCTAGAGACTTAGTAGTACACTTGAATTCTTTATTATTTAACTTGTGCATCATTGCCCAGTCATATAGGTTATTTGTATCTATGTACCACATGGATCTTTGATCATTAGTGAAACGGCTTCGCCTATGCTTCGCCATGTCTCTGTTATTGTTATTCTTGTTAAAGCTGTTACTATTGTTATTGTTATGGAACTTCATCCATGTTTCACCGTTACTACTGTTGTTGCTATTACTATTACTGTTACTATTGTCATTGGATTTTGTCTACCACCATGTTTCACCATTATTGTTGCTATTGTTTACATCTAATCCATTAACATATCTATCATCTATTATACCAGATATGCCACCTCACAAGAAATTATCCAGCATTTGTTTATATTGTATTGTATCGAATGAGACACCACTTGACATTAGCCAACAATCATAACAGTAGCCAGGACAACCTACATAGTGTAAGGGATTGAGACCGCATTCTTCTTGTTTGATTAACGTATTTCATAGCATAATCGAATATGTTTCCATCATTTTCCAAATATTCCGTAATTAGATCTCAACCGGCTTAATGTCCATTTTCATTATAAATTAAGTCTGCTTTTTCTGGTTTTGTAATTTATTATATAGAGAAGGTTTGAATTCTTCTATTTTCAAATGATATATAACTTCTTGTTAGGTGTCTTGACCGAAAAACTCATCGGAATTATAGTTTTAGTCTTGCAGTATATCTTGGCGATTCGATCTGGAGGCATAGTTAAGAACTTATAACTGTCTAAAAAATTCAGACAACCGACACTAAATATTTTAGACTTACCAGCAGCTATTGGTTTGTTATCCACTTTTCTTTTGTCATTATTCTGTTTAAAGAGTTCACTTTATAATAGAATGAAATCACATCCGGAGCCAATATAGAATAAAACGAAAATGGTGTTTTGTTGTTTATATCTTAAATTACACATATTACATGTCCTCTGTATTCACCAGCGTCATGGCAGCGATATCTCACTTTCCTTATAAATACCTTTTTACATATAAGACAAGTGTTATGAGACTCATGATATAATTTATTTTTTCAGTAAAAATTATTTGTTTTCTTACTTGAATATATGCTCAATTTCAAAAGTTAATAGAATAGTAGCAAATTTTTTGCTAAAGAGAAGACCAAAACAGTATATGAAATTACCGTTAAATTCGTAACTCACACTTATTAGTATGTGTTTGGCTATTATATAATTATGGGTTTTAGATAAAGACTAATCATTAGTTTTCGTTAAAGATTCATCATCTGCAAAGCAACTTCGATGAATAGTTTCAGCCGGTGCAATATCATCAACACAACTTTCTATATCGGAAGTTATAAATCTTTTTTTTTCCTGTCGTTTATGTTTTTTTATAAAAGTAATTTTTTCTTGGGACAAACAATCTCTGGTTTAAATGAGAGATTTCAGTCTTGATTATTGTATTCAACTACAGGGGTAAGCCAATGTACACATATTTTACAATATAGTATGTAACGTGGCTGTTATTTGGCCTTTCTACCAATCTTTGTATTTTTTGGTAGGAGCACAATTTTTTCCCCAAGTTAAAAAGTCCGTCTTTTTTATTGTTCATTAAATCAAGGGCTGGTTACAATAGCAATACTTTACCATTACCACAACGGATGTATAACCATATATTAAAATTGTATAATTTCAGTATTCTTATCAGAGAAGCAAAATCATCTCCATCTCGTTGTCGTGGTACATTTAGTTTACTTGCAAAATTACTTTCACTTGTGATGTGGTCTTTAGCTGAATGTGACCACGCAAATATAGCTGGATGTAAGCAGTAATATTTGCAATATCGTATATTTAATATTGATTTAGAATTTCTTAGATCCAATGGTAGATCCTAATAACTACCAATTGATGCTTTATTTGGTTCAATACATATTTGAATACTTCTTAATCCAGAAAATTCGAATTCATAACCATACGCTTCATTTATTTCTTTGTCGTAACTTAGCCATTGATTATAATCTCCATAATCTTTTATAGTGTTATTAATAATGTAGTCTGTGTTGAAGAATAACTTCATGATTTTAACTTCTTGTTTAGTTCTCTTCTTGTACACAAAATCTGCCCTGTCCTTATTTTTAAAACCCTCACGGAGTCTCAGCTGGTGACAGTTTTTACTTTCTTCCAGTGAGTTAATAGTTGCTTCATCTATATCAATAATGTAATTTTCCTTCTTATCAGTTGTCTTCAGTTTTCTCTAGATATTTCCAATTATGACTCTATGAGTGTGTAGATAGGGCTGTTTTTTTTCTAAATACTTTTTTACACTTGTCACATTCATATTTACTTCTAGTATAGGTATTATTTTTAGTATTAGTTTTAGTTTTACCTGTAGTATTGGGTTTATCTTTAGTAATAGTTTGGTATTATACTAAACTTTATCATTAGTAAAAGTGTCGGTTTTGTCTTTAGTAATAGTGTTAGTATTATCTACAATTTTATCTGTAGTATTATTGATAGCTTTTGTTAGAGTGTTATCAATAGCTTTATCTTCAGTATTATTATTAAACATAACTTTATCGAGTCTATCCCATTATAACCCCCCACCTTCGTGGTCAAAAAACCTATACCCCCAACCCCCAATAATGTTAAATATGCCTTAATGGGGGGGGATTGCAGGGGGGCTGTAATGTGAAAACCCCGGTTATAGCGCCTAGAATTTCTATTTTTGGTTATAAGGATAGGATCCATTTTTTTTGGAAAAAGGCTGGTAGGCCTGACGCTTCGCTAGTTTTCAAGGTCTTTTGTTGAGTTTTTCACACTAAGGAAAAAAACTACAATACTTATCTCTTGGCGTAGCGTGAACCCCTCCCTCCCCTCCCTCGGCCCCTTGAACACCTCCCTCCCCCCCAAACGTTGACCAAATTTAGTAAGGCCGTACTACTACTACGTAGTCTTGGAAAAACCAACCGTACTACGGCCTTGCTATGTTTTTTACGGCACTGTACTACAGCCGCGCCAAAGTTTATAAGCAAGTGCAGTACTGAGGCCGTACCGTTATTATTAAGAAGTCATTGTTGAAAAAAGCTGCAAAAGCATCAAGCTGCAAGTCTCCAGTCAAGTAGAAAAACCAAAATTTGAAAAATTTTTAGTATGTTCTGAGTTTGTTTCACTCCTCATTTCTCAATCCGGGCTGGAGACCAGCTACAGCGAACTTACAAACAAAAAACTTAAATAACTATGGGAGAAATGAGCAGAGAATAGTGAATCAAACATGGAAACCGACCAACCACGAGACCTAAACTCCTGTGGAGAACCCTCAAGTCGCTCAACGGTACAGCTCCCAACCCAGATAACCAGGCGATTAAATTTGGGAAACGATACTTCAAATCGCCCCGCGACCTCTGCGAGCAGTTCAACAGGCAGTTTACAGCCGTGACGAAGCACAGCTCCAACAAGACACACAGGAAGCTTATTCGTGACATCAAGTCCACAGAGATGGAATCTCCGCCCCTTTTGTCTACCAGATTGGTTACTCTGACACTAAAAGACATTAAAGGCTCCCCAGCCTTGGGCCCTGATCAACTGAGCAACCTCCATCTCAAACATATTGGACCCTTCGCCACAGCATACCTCACTGCAGTTTTCAATCTTAGCATCAGCAAAAGTCAGATCCCCTCAATGTGGAAAAAAAGTATCATCATCCCTCTTCCCAAATCCGCTAAACCGGTCAAAAATGCCAAGTCTTATCGCCCCATCTCCCTGCTCTGCCCTGCCAGCAAACTCCTCGAGAAGCTCCTTGCTGACAGGATGGTTGAGCATCTGAGACCGACAACGCACCAGCACGGATTTAGAGCTAGACATTCGACGGTCACAGCTCTCAACGAGATTAGCGAAGACATTGCCGCCGGGTTCAACGCTAAAAAGCCACCGAAGAGAACTATCCTCGTCGCGCTGGACCTCAGCAAGGCATTTGACATGGTCAACCATGACATCCTGCTCTCACGTGCCGCAGACACCAGCCTACCAGGTTACCTCCTCCGATGGCTTTCAACTTACCTTCAGGGAAGACAGGCACAAACAAGCTTCAGGAACACCATCTCCAGCTTCAGAATCACTAGAAATGGGGTCCCCCAAGGCTCGGTGCTGGGACCACTTTTGTTCAACTTCTATGTGTCTGATGGTCCGGCCCCGCCTGCCAATATCAACATCAAATCATATGCAGACGACTTCACGGTGTATACCTCAACAGCTTGCCTACCATCAGCAACTGGGCCTTTGAACACCTACCTGTCCAACCTTGCAGATTTTTTCAATAGCCGCGACCTCCACCTCGCTGCTGAGAAATGCACTTCCACACTATTTACCACGGACCCGAAACAGTACAAAATCAACCCAAATGTAAAAATCAACGACAAGCCAGTTCCCCATTCTCAAACAATCAAGATTCTAGGCGTCACATTTGACACTGGACTAACATTCACCCCACACATTAAGGACGTCTGTGCTCGCTCTCGCAAACGACTGAACGTGCTCAAAGCACTTTCTGGAACCAACTGGGGTCAGTCTAAAGAGACGCTTCTGATTACATACAAAGCAACAGTTCGTCCTCTGCTAGACTATGCAGCTCCAGTGTGGGGTCCCACCACCAGCACTACCAACATCAACAACTTACAACGAGTCAAGAATGCGGCCTTGCGAACAACAACCGGCTGTGTTTTAATGTCCAGCCAGGAACATCTGCACCAAGAAACCGAAATTCTCGAAGTCAGGCGACACACGAGGCTATTATGCGTTCAACAACAACTCTCCCGCTATTTACCAGCCCACCCAGGCCACCACATTATAACCAGGCCGAACCCCCCCAGACTCATAAAAGAATCATTGCACACCCGTTACAACAGGTATATCGAACCATACCTTGATGAAACTGAAGATAAAGACAAGATAACATCCAAAGAATACCGAAAGATTCTGAAGAACATGCATACAACAGAAGTCAAAGACGCCATCAACAACTATGAGCCGTCCAGGGTACTTGCCACTGCTGCCCCCATGAAGATACATGACAGTGAGAAAACACTCCCCAGAGGCAGTAGAAGGCAACTCGCGCAACTCCGCTCTGGTTTGAGTCCGCTTCTCATGACCTACTCGGCTAGGATCAACAATGATGTGTATGAGACGTGCCCCGACTGTAAACTAGAGCCACACACAACACAACATCTTTTTAAGTGCCCGATGAAACCCACCAATCTCTCCGTGAAGTCACTTTGGACAAGACCTGTGGAAGCAGCTAAATTTCTTTCGCTCCCACTCAACGACAACACCGCAACATCGGACTGAGGAAAATAACAACAACAACCAACCACGAGATTCCAACGCTGTCGCATACGCTAGGAGTGGTCCAAATCTCGCATCTAATCGGCTTCCCTGTTTTATCCTCGACTATAGTATTAGATTTATCCACTATTACAGCACGATATTTCTCTTTAAATATTTGGATCTAATCTTTTTCGGCCCCCCGCGCTTTGTGAGCATCAATCTCTCATGAACTCTAGGCGCACGTGCTATTTTCGTGCATAGTAATTTGCTATATAAGAACATAAAATTTGCAATTGGGGGTCATAAAAAACACTGGGGTCCAAAACAGAATAGATCCAAATATTTTTCAAAACTATAATTTACTGTCTCATGTAGTGCAATCGACTAGTACAGAGTTAAGCGGGTAATTAACAGTTATTAGATGATTCGTTCGGCTTCTATCCCCACTGTCTCTAGTGGACGTATGACGTATCCCAGATACTACTGTAACTAATGAGAACGCATAAAAAGCACCTAAAACCAACATGCAAAAAAATTGAAAAAAAAACCCAGCTTAATTCCAATAAAAAAATTTTTTAATTTGTAACTTCAAAGTATATATATATATATATATATATATATATATATAAAAATATATATACGTGTTCTCTGAATTGGTTTCTAGTACGACCTAATCTATATCTTTGGACATAGATACATAATTTACCTTTTGCTAATCTAAATCTAAAGTATGAAATATGCTTATAACCTTTACACACATTACAAGTTAATTAAAAAATCCGGATTATCATATTGCGGATCTTTTCCGTTTGTGCCCTCCAGTACGTTATGCGCCCCCCAGTTACAGAACACGTGCCATTACATAGTAATTCATTAGGTAAAATATTACACGTGCGTCTTGGGGGCTGCAAATAATATGCGCCCACTAAGCTGGGGGGCACAAACTGAAAAGATCCCATATGGCTTTGACAAATGTTCAATCTATTCTTTAACTTTTACATTACCATTACATATATAACAAGAGTATTCTATTTCTTTACAATAGCCACAACATTTTTTCCAAGTTTTGTTTTTACATCTATCACCCTTCATTTCATTTTCATTTCGAAAAAATTATTTTTTTCTTTTGTAAAGTACAAGATGTCTCATTCAACAAACAATAATATTACGGTTGTTAACACCTGCGCTGTCTGGAACTCAACCCTTGAAGCAAGAAAACAATTAATCAAACACAATTGAAGTGATCAACACTTAAAAAGAGTAAGAGAGGAGTACAAAGATGAATTTGATTTTGAGGATGAAGCTAAGGATAATACTAAAGCTAGGGGGGTGGGGGTGGGGGGCTATAGTGGGAAAGACCCAAGACCATTTGTTATTATTCACTGCAATGGCAGGGACTCAAAGCTAGGCGGGGAGAGGGGAGTTGTAATAGAACAAATTAAAGCTAGTCGGACAGACTACCCAAAAAAATTTTGAGAAATTTGTTCACTCTTAATGCATGATATACCAGAAATGCAGAAAGGCAATTTTCAATTTTCTGCATAGTTAAAGGACGCATGACTCATACATCTGTGTTTTAGCACGTGTGCCTCGAGTTGATGATTGGTGACTTTTAATTTGTCAATTTTTGTCAAACGTTGCAGTTGCTTAGGAAACAAACTATACCTAACGTCATCCAATAACACAATTCGAAGCATTACTATATAGCTATTGAACAGAATACAGTGATATTGAGGAGCTAATTTTGATACTCTTGCTTCAAGAATCAGAAAACTAATCCAGGTTAGAAGTTTCGGTTTTGTCCTTTCTCACAAGTGCCCTATGTAAGGGTTAAGTGACTCTGCTTGAAGTCACTGAGAACTCCTGGCGTTATCGAAAACAGCGAAGCGGTTCGAAATATTAAGTCAGAATTTCGAAGTGACTTCTGCAGAGTCACTTAACCATGCTTAAGACACGAAACGCGAACGTTTTAAAGTGACGAAAGTCAACGGAAGGCAACTTCTGACTAAGTAGCAACTTCTGGTATTTTAACTTCTGGCACTGCAGACTTTCGGCATTTTAAAACGTGCACGTGAGTGTTTCAATGTGTCATTGATTGGCCTCAGTGTTACATGGAGGAGTGGAAGTATTTAATTTTTGACCTCAACAGGGGGCAAGGCAATGCATTAGGCACTGTGTTTGAGGGGTAGGAAAGAGGGAAAATTAAAATCAGAGAAAGAAATAAGCCCCTTCCGACTGCAACAGCCTCCAGTTTGGTGAACACGTAATGTATACCAAAAACTGCAATTATTACTAAAACAGGAAGTTTTTAAAGGTGTTTCCCGTTATAGCCCCCTCCCCCTCCCAGCTTACTGGTCAGATATTTGGATCTATTCTCCCTCCCCCCCCCCCCTCCTCAGTGTTTTTAAGACCCCCAGTTACAAATTATTAGTGCTGTTATATAGCACGTTACTATGTAAGAAAATGCACGTTACTATGTCAGAAAATAGCACGTGCGCCTGGGGGTCATAAAAAATTAATGCTCACTAAGCCAAAGGGGGGGGGGGGAACAGAATAGATCCAGATATTTTACACCTGACTTAGACCCCCAATCATTGTAAGGATTTCATAATTGGGGAGGGGGCCATAGTTTCATGGGGGGCTCTAATAGGAAAGACCCAGTTTATATTTAGAGAGGAGGGCTAAAATTATAATCAATCACCCGCTGCGAAGAAATGAATCTTGTTTCAGGTACGACTAGAGAAAGTAACGAAGCTAAAGGTCAGAGTGATCGAGCAGAATAAATTTACAACAAGCTGCCCTGTATCTACTCTGAAGTGAAGTGAGTTACTAATTGAGTCTTCTCCCATATAGTGTAATTAAAACGCGAATCTACTATCTCAGTCCCTTGAGTTTATATGTCTCCAGCCGTGCCCTACAAATTATGTCTTGTTTTAAGGAAAGTTACTCTACTAAAATAGCACAAGCGTTTGAGTGGTGTACAAGTTGTGTAATGGAGGGGACGAAAGGGATCTACTCTGTTTCGCCCCCCCCCCCCCAGTGTTTTTTGCGACCCCCAGTTACAATTTATATGTTGTTACACAGGACGTTACTATGTAAAAAATAGCACATGCTCCTGGGGGGAGGGGGCGTAAAAAATATAAGCCCACTAAGCTGAGGGGACAAAACAGAATAGATCCGGCGAAAAAAACGGTGAACATAAAAAACCCAATAAGAACATAGTAAATTTTTAGATTCCCCGTAAGATCCGGTCAAAATAGTTTTTTTTTCAATGCACAAGGCTTGAATCTGATCGGTGACTTTTTGATTATAACAACATGAACAAAATGTCAGTCCTTCAATTTGTCAGAGCTCCTTGGTAATTAAAATAGAGTTCCATACTAGGATAAAAATGCTCTCGGACTGACAATTTCTTTGAGACTTTATGTAGCTTTTCAAAAAATACAACATTTCTGAAAATGCCTGCTTGCAGGAACTTTTCTCTTGAAGAACTCCAAAGACTTTGGATTTTTATAAGGCTATTGTGCCCTAATTCTTGTTCTTGTTGATATGTAAACTTAGTACACAATTGATGGACATTTATGATTCATCAAGGAATTAAATTATTTACGTGCGTTGTGGATACATGTGTCACTGTGAAGATAACCAATTCTTTCCGCGATCTGCGTCAAAATTTTGGGTCTTTCACCTTATAGGTCCAAGACTTCTTCGGTCTTTCCCATAATAGCACCCCATGAAATAATAGCCCGTTATTATGATATAATTACCATGATTGGAGCTAAAGATTATGTGATCACTAAGCTGGAGGAGAGTTATAATGTCAAAGACAAAAAACTTTTGTTTCAGAACCACATAGCTCAGAGAAACTAGCGAGTATTAAATGAATTTCAGATCAAAATCTTTTTTCCCACAAAATAGCATATTTTGTGGATTACGCGACCTCACATTCGTCTAAAGAATCAACAAATCGAATTTTCGTGTTTTATTGACGCTGGTAACCAAACAATGTAAAAAATAATCATAAAAGCTGAAACTCTATTAAATGTTGACGCACTAATAGTTTATCGTGACAAACTTGGCGAGATGAAGATTAACACGAGATAGGACAACTACAAGTTTTTCGTAAAAGTTGTTTAAAAATTCATTGATCCCAATATTTTGGAGCTTGTAATGACCATTCTGAAGATTGGTCTAAAACAAATCACGAGCACCCAGCTACAAATTGACATTAGAAAGAAATTTGCCTTTTCCACAAAATTTTAGTTAATTATTTTGAAAGAGACAAAAAAGTAGGAAACATTTATTTCAGCATTTTTTTCTGAGAACTAAATCGATTTTCAAACAATGTTCGCTGTGAAGTTGGTAGAAAGCAATGAAATTCTACACACAATTTTGTAGTGTATTTCTTTTCCTGAAAGTCTAATATAACTGAAAAAGTCAGAAAAAAGGTGAAAAAAATTAAACCTATATAACTTTTAAAATTGATTATGAAATTCCCGAGTTCTTTCCTAAAATCCCTCTCAACTGATGTTAATTCTTGCGATGATTTAGAAGCTCTAAAATTGCATGTGATAACATACAATTGGTTGCTTTGAATTTCGCAATGTGTTGCAAAAGGTTGAATTGTTTGAGAAAACTTTTTGGTAGATCTTACTCTTGATTAAAAAATGCGATTAGGGAAAAAAATTATCATAATATAATGAAATAGGTAATATGTTATTGCTATCGGAATGATATTTGGGATCTTTTCCGTTAGCCCATTCCCACAGCTTAGTGGGTGTATATTATTTGCACCCACAGACGCCCGTTCTATTTTTTAACACAATGATTTACTATGTAATGGCACGTGCTCTGAAACTGGGGGATGCATAACGTATCAAGGGGGGGGGGGCACAAACTGAAAAGATCCTATATTTGTAAAAAATAATTCACTCTTCGGCATCAACATTGTCCAAAGTTTAGTTGGAGTCAGATTAGAACGAACAGAAGCATTTTTCAGAAGCTCTTTCGTGGATTTCAGACAACACAAGATATTAAATTTGTGGTTTCTGAACGCCAAAGTTTGTCACCGGATTCCGCAAAACATCACTTTGCTTTTGCTTTTTAGTGAATCCGGCGAAGAGGTAATAAATTTTGTACATATTTTTTCACTAGATTGTACTAGATTCCGCCGATTTATTATATCTGGATATACTCTGTCCCCAGTGCAATAGGTATCACACAAAGTGGGGAGCGAAAGATAAGAGATCTGGAAAACTGGTCAAAAACCATAATCGTAGTCACTAATTAGCCAATAATTGCACTGAAAACAACAATGGTTTTTCCAACTTTTTATTCAGTCAATTTGATGCGTTGTTGTGTATGACAGATCTTGGTTTCATTAGTCAATCTAGTCAATCAATATTGGTCACAAATTCTTAATCCACCGAAATGCAATATTGTTTCTATTACAATTGCGCGTCCTCTGAAATCGGAATGACAACCTCCGAGGTACAATTCGGGTTAGGCGAGCTAGTGGATCTTCTCCACCTTACGGGCTCCATGGGATCAATCTGCCTCTGAAGGACATAATATCTTGGTCCTTCGTACCTTCTTTGTTCTCTCGGTCGAGGTACATCACGGTACCACACGTCTGCCGGAATTCCATCAACATACGAGAATTGAGAATTGGTCCGGTATCCGCTTGCTCCTAAAGAAGAAACAAGAACTGTGAAAACGCTGCAAAAAAAAACTTTTATAGTTGAGAAAGCCAATACGTTTTTTTGTTTATCTCTTTTGTATCAACATTTGTGTAAGCACTTTGTATAACGCTCATGTCAAAAATATTTTTCTATCTGAAATTTTTGAAAATTTGTTTTCCTTAGTTAGAATTCCTGTAGTAAAATTTAGAGCCTAACTGGATCTTTTCCCTTCTTGCCAACCCAGTACGATATGCTCCCAAGGACAGAGCTGGTGTCATTAAGCGGTAAATCATTATGTAATAGTCTGGCACGTGCGTATGGGGTGTAATTTCATAATGATGCACCCACTAAGCTTTGCTCCAACTGAAAAAATTAGCTTAACTAAAGGCTGCTAGAGGTCACTTGGTTTTTTTGCCTGATCCAGCTTAGTGGGCGCATATTATTTGCACCCTCAGACGCACGTGCCATAATGACTTACTATGTAATGGCACGTGCTCTGTAACTGGGGGTTGCAAAACGTAATGGGGGTGGGCACAAACGGAAAATAATGACATCAATACAGCCTGATTGACAACATTGCTTTGCTCGCGGCTTATAAAGTGCTCCACGAGAGGTTGTGTTTTACAACTACATATGTGTAAATTACGCTTACAACAAATTGTCAGTTCTTTTTCGCATTGATTTTTTTTCGCTGAAATTATTCATGCAATTATAAGTAGTCCGATTTCACCTTTTACTTTCGTGACTTGCACTTACGTTTTTGCCGTAGTAAAATCTTTAATCTTCATGTTGCAAATGTAAGTGTAGTGTAGTTCAGAAAATTACTTATCTTTGAGTGCAAAATTGTACTGATTTGCTCACTATGCATGTCAAGTAGATTGTAATGACATCAACCAGAAATTCCTGGTTATTAAAAAATTTGCTTTCCAAGCAGACAAAACCCGAAAAATTGGTTTATTTACAAAAAAAGAAAAAACTATACGCTTTAAATCTTAAACATCTAGTGCAGTGGGTTTATAACGAGATCAGCGGCAATTTTAAAATTTTTTATTTTTTGTTTTAAAATTTTGTTTAGATGTGTTGGTCGCTGTGGAACATAATAAAATCATGCAGAGAAATATTGACTGATAAAACTGCTACAGATATGTTGGTAGTTGCAGTTTTAGCTAAGTCTTGAGATTTCTAGGATCTTTACCGTTTGTGACCCCTAAGCTTTGGGGTTGCATTCTATTTGCAACCCCCGACATACGTGACATACGTTTTATATTGATTTACCAAGTAATGGCACCTGTAATAGGGGGAGCACAAGGTAATGCGGGCCACAAACTCATAAAAAACAATACCTATTGAAATCTTTGTTTATCCCTTACACTGAGGTCAGAAAAGTTGTTGAGGAATACTTCCCACCTGTAAAATACAGAACTCTGTTGTGTGTTTTAGATTCCGTATAAAACGGCTGTATAACCATTTGTTTTAAATGAAGTGGAAATAACTTCACAGGGTATCCGTTTCACCGTCAACTTTATTATTAGAATGCTCTACATAGACAAAAAACTGAGCTACTCCCCAAGATCCCCCCGAAAAAAATACGTCCCCATTTTTGTTCGATCCACATAGAGATAAATCAGTTTTCAAATTGTGACTGTCACACCAACTTGTTTTATAAATTTCTGTTGGCTTCAACAAGCTTTGCGAATCTTTTAGTGTCTTTATTTGGTTTTGTTATACTGCATCTCGTGGACTCTGTAGTTGAAAATATTTGAAACTATTTAACGGCTTCAACAATTACCGTCGTTATGAGCTTAGATACAATTTTTCCCGTGCAACGTTATTAATATTCGTGGTTTTTGCATCATTTTCTGCGATTCTATCAGTTAATCCAAGGATAAAAAATGAGTTTTTGGATCTATTCTGTTTCGCCCCCAGTGTTTTTTTATGACCATGTTCATGTCAGCGGTTTTTCGACGCGAGTGTTTTTTGCCGTCTATCAAAGCAATGACCGATCCCGATGACTACTCAACATCATGAAAAGTTTCTGGCTTCACTGGTTTAAAATATTTAAGATTGCAAATTTAACTCTAGTTTGTTACTCTGTCAAGTTCTTTATTCTGACAAAATTATTATTTTACACATAGCTTTTCTATCCTGTTGTAAAATGAAAATTTGAAAAGTCAAATTGGTTTTTCTATATCTGATCAAGAAATTATTTTTTTAAGTTCTTCATTCTCTTTTCAATATGACCGCAGCACGTATCAAAGCTGCGAAAATAATCTGTTTAGATGTTTTTGGTTTCATAAAAATTGTCATGCCCAAAGCTCATTTCAATGCGTTTTTCTGTTCTGTACCTAGATTTCTTGAACACAAGTTCAAAACTGAAATAACAAGCAGACTGAAATTTACTCCTGTGCGTTGTTTTGTCGGTAAGAGTTATCAAAGCCACCAAGGAAAACCTGTGACACACTTTCTTTTTGCCTAAAAATTGGATCAATTTTAATTGTGCTCCACAGTGTTCTGTCTGCCCCAAGTTAAAAGCTATTCGTTTTCCTATTGCAACGTACTAGATAGAATATAGCGCTTTACAGTTGGAATGGGGCTTAAAATATATGTGCTCACTGAGCTTGAAGGCAGGAGGAGAGGCGAGCAGATCCTATAAATCTTGTTTTTTTCAAAGCTTAGTTCCATGAGCTTTTTGTATATGTACCTTGAAATATAGAAATTGATATATGGCAAGTTCTTGAGTTTCGTGACAACTAGAAATTGTTTTGTCTTGTTTCTGTAGCTGCTGTTGATCTTTTGGCAAATTATGTACCTTTTTTAGTTTCGTGAACTTAAGTACCTGATATATGCCTAGGCAGTCGTAGTTTTTTATTTCGAAAGACCAAAAAGAAAACTGACGCTACTGTTTTATGCAAGACAAATTGATAACAATTGAATTACAAAAATCAATTATTGAAGCTGATTTTTTAGCTAAGAAACTTCTTTTTCTGTACTGTCTCCGTTAAACTGCGGTTTGTTATTAATGGTATGTAATTATAATTGAGTACTAGTTTTGTTTAATTGCACTGATAAGGGGTTTTGAGATCATGAAACATTCTTCTTTTGAAAACGTGTTCTCATGCGTACCTTCAAAAAACAGGAGAAACAACTATGTTCTTGTCGAATCGAAAACCCAATTTACATAGAAATTCAGCAACGGGATGACTTTAAAATTGTTTGCACTTATCTTTTCTTTAGTCTTCTACCTACAATTGAGCCCCAAGAATTCATGGCAAAAATGTAGTATTTTTGTCCAGCCACTTTTTATAAAACCTTGCTTTGTAAAACTTTTTTTTATTATAATACCTTGCTTAGCTCATTAGCGAACACTCAGTTTGAAACATTTTGGTTTTGGACATCTTCTGCTTTTCTTAAATGGCAAGACCACTTTTAGAAGCAACCAGTGATTCCTGGTGTGATTTGATCAACATATTTAAGACCAAGAAAGCGTTCTGCTGCTGGTTCATGAATAGTCCCGACAAAACCAAAGAAAACTTTATTCATTGTTATGAGTTTCAGCATTGAGTCTGTTGAGATTGATTAAATGATACCTTTTAAGAAAATGAAGACACTTTTTCAATTCCACTAATCATATTTTGCTCCATTCTTGTTTTTGTTATGGTGCATTAAAGATTTCCCCTCAATTTTTTTGCGATCAAAAATAATTATTTTCTTCAATTGAGCTACCGGTTTTTTTAAAAAAATTTTGGCTGTGATTAAAAATAAGTTGTATATGCCGAAAAGGAATCCTCTCCATTTGAGTTTTTTCAGTAGTTTGTTCTTGTAACAACTGAGTACAAAGATATAATAAAATATGATCACCACCTGAGGAAACGTGAGATCGCGACACGTAGATGTACACACCATGAATGAAGTCACCAATTTCCTCCTGCTTACAAAACCATAATAGGAAAAACAGCGACAAAATTGGGAAGCTAATGACTCCGATGCCAAGTGGAACGTTGAAGAAGATTCTTATAAGCTCTTCACTTAGCGACCCAATGATTGCCAACAGAAACGCGATAACTGGGAAAACTTTCGATTTGTGCTGCGACTGCTCTGAGTTGAAATGAATACCGTGCAGTAGAGCATAGCCGGGTGTAGTCACAAACCAAATAGGAAAGAAGCGCGAGTATGGAATCTGGCATGCAAAACCAGCGTAGTGCCAGTGCCACTTAAATGTATAGGGGTTCGTGTCAGGTGTAGAATGGGGCTCAAAACTGCTAAAATTTATCGATGAGTTTTGATATTCGAAGCCCTGATTGACCTGAAATACTGACTCCCCGTACGTGTAGTAGAAATCTAGAAATGGCTTGGATTGTTTGTATTCGTGCAAATTGCTGGTGTACCATAATGTGCGAAAGAGTTGATCCACTACAATGCAACTACATTCAAACAACGCCACTTCCACAAAACTTCTGAACGTGATATGAGACAGCAGCGCTACTACGATCATGATGTTAACAAGAAACCAAAATGGAAGTATCTTGATACACATGTTCAGCAATTGATCGTTAAATTTGAAGGCTGACTCGTCTCTCAGTAACAGAATTATTAGACTGGCCAATGAACCGATTGTGGTGGTAATAACAATGAAGGCAACTTGATAAGACTTCTTCTTGAAGTAAACACACCTGTTCTGTAGTTTCATGGGAATCCGTGCAATCAGGAACATGAAGGCAGTCGCACTGCTTACGCCGTGACCAAGGTAGAAGAAAAATTGCATTGGATTAGAGACTGTGGCTGCCAATATTGATAATATAATTAGAAATAAAATACTAAAAAACACTGCTAATTTATTAAACCGAGCAATGTATACGGAAAACTCGATGCGTCGATTAATCCTACTACAATCAATAAATTGATCGAGGGAGTATACAATATGTCTCCGGTCTATCCTTTTGATCAATATAACTGCAATCAGAATTAATATGACGATGCACTCCATTCCTATTGTGCTGTACAGATCATACATAAATGTACCTTGTTTATTCAGATCTATAACAGAAGTTGTTATTGTCACGTTATCGAAGTCAACCGGAAGATATTCGAGTAAATTCTGCAACTTTTTGCTGATAACATCGTTGAGACAGGGAGTATTGGTCCGTAAGAAAATCCAAGGAATTGTGTCTTTGTTTGAATCCAACACATCACCAGTAAGTCGTATGATGTCCTTGTATGTCGAGTTCGCTAGGCCATAAAAAGTCAGAATTCCGGAGAAGTGTAAATAATCTTGCTCAAAAAGATTGTAATCTGGTACAAAATTGTCGCTTTGTAAATCGTAGGAGACGATTTTTGATCCAGTGTACCAGCACTTAAAGCAGTTGGTTTTTGCTACTATTTCGTTGGAAAAAAGTGTGAGTGTCGGTGAGTGGTAAACCAATGACTCCTGATTTCGTACATAACATAAGTCACAGAAGGTGTAGCGCTCGTTACCGACACGAATTACCGACTCACAGACAGCCCAATTAACGGCACAGGTACCAGTAAAACAGAATAAAATGGCAAATTGAAAAAGCATCGTATACGGCTCGTTAAGCAGTCAGAACTGGTTGAAAAGTCCTAAGATACCACAGCGAATAAACAATGGCGCCACAATTATGCAGTAATTGTTGCTTATTTGTGCACCGTATTTCACCGAGAATTTGCTCACTTCTAAATACACTAAACAGTTTGCACTAACCGCAGTCAGAAAGACATTTTCACAATTATGAACTTCGGATCTATCTCCTCCTTAGTAGATATTACTAACGATTACTATGATACTATAATAAGTCAATTTTCACTATCAAAGTACTTTACTGGTAAAAACCAATACTGGTAAACATTTTAAGCTATCATTTATAAAAACATAAAACCGACTAATGTCGGAAGAGTTGCTCTCGAACGACAGGCGAGGCAATTTAATTCAGAGGCCGTAGCTTAGATAAATTTTCTTTATGGGTGCAAAAATAGGTAACCACGCCGGTATTTGAACCAAGGACCTCCCAATCCCTCATCAGAAGCACTGCCCACTCGACTATCGGTCCCTACTTGTTGCTATGCTGCAATAGATTTCATATTAGCCATAAGCTTTAATTCGGAGTGAGAGCAATAGAGGTCACTCAAAAATGAAGAACGAAAGCGTGAAAAAGTCACTTGAGAAGTCAAGGAATGTCCTAAAAGAAAACTGCAAACACGGTCCAGCAAAAAATTGCATAAAAAAGAACAACACGTTTACAATAATTGCTACGAACTTTGTTCGAGAGCGATTAACCATAGAAAAATTGGACTTTAGGCTCTCTTATTAATGTGTACTTATTTTTTGCCTTGTTTCAGGCACAATTCTTCTTAACATGTGGCTGTGCGACAAAAAGCCACTACGTCGTAGTCATTTCATTTTCTGTCAAGTTTTTACCTCTTTGCGGCAAACATCAACGTGTTCGTGAATTAGGCAATTTATTGCAAATAGGTGTCATGTGATACATTTTTTTGCACATTTTGAACTTTTCTAAATTTTCTCAGAGTCCCGGACCACATAGTGCAAGTATAACATCTGAACAAATTTCAGGTTTTTTGCTTCAAAACCAGAGAAACCTACTTCCTAAGGAAGTGTCTTATAGTGTTTGGAAGTGTTTGCTTTTCCTAGTTGAAAAATACTTCCTATATCTTCAACCTAGACCATTCATCCTCTATTTGTTATTTCCACTTGGGGAAAATAAAGCTTGGCAAAAAATCTAAGCCCTCTAACACTGTAAGGCTATCGAAGGACAACTTGCCAAGATAAACCAGTTAAAACAACTTCTTTCTGAAACAAAGCAGAGCAAACACCACAAGCTTAGCGAAAAAACATTTCATTAGCAAGCAAGCACTAACACTCCAAAAATTAACAAAAACGGAAACACAATTTATAGTTTCAACAAATCTGAGACCAACGCGAACTCAATTTGCTAGTTTGATGAGAGATGACAATCAAAACCAAATATTCTGAGAGCTGAGAAACGCCAATAACTTTTTTGTCCAGTTCGATGGCCAAATATCAAGAGTGTCTTATAGAAAATATAAAACCAACAGCTGCCTTTTCCCAGCACTATCGTAAACGCAAGAATTACTCAACTTCAATTCGAAACCAGATTTGCAATAGCTAATTTGCATCAAATCATTAGGAAAATGTAGTAACAGAGGAGCTAGTCAGTAACAAGGTGGCGAACTTTATTGAGGTCCAACGGGTTTTAGAGCAGTAAGCCAACGTTAAACAGTTCTTCAATTGCTATCAATTTAGCCATTTAGAAGACAAATGTAACGGCGAATTGAAACGCCTTTGATGTACAGGCCCACCAGAGCGTGGAAACTGTGAAAAAGAAGCTAATAATTGAAGGCATGAGAAATCTGTGGAAACTACCAAGCTATTGCCTAAAGAGTTTGTCCCGCACGTTAAAGAGATTTAACTTAAGCAGAACAATTTTTATAAAATTAAAGTACCCACATGCAATTGGAAAGAAAATTTTAGAGACTCCACCTGTCGAATGAACGACCACAACAGCAAATACTGTTTAACTAAGGATTCCAAAATTACCAAGTTCAACAGTTAATTACATTCATATTCCAACGCAATGTAATTTAGTGATATAATTAGCATTTTCAACAAAATTACATCCTCAATAGGTTAAGAAGGAATAGATGGGTAAAAGTTTAAAAAAAATGCCTGCAACATGCAGAGTGATAGTCTAATAGGAAAAAAAGATTCAATCTAACAGCCAACGTGACTAAAAAAGAACAAACTTAAAAAATGGAAATTTCTTTTTACAGCAAACAAAATCTATTTTTATTCTAGACACAAAATTTTACAATGGGTGTTTAAATTGTCAGATGTACTCCATTATTGAAAACTAAATTGTCTCAACAGAAGCAAAAATCAGCTGTAATTACGGGTATTTTATAATAGCAGTGAATGTGGAAATTGCAATGAAACTGAAACCAATGATAAGAACAGAAAGAGTTGCCACTAAGCACTGGGAAAACTAGTTTTGATACAATTTCCGGTATAAACCCGACTTAAAATTATGTATTACAGGAGAAGGCAAGCTAATCATTTCAACTGAGAAATGATTTGTCAGCTGAACAAATTAAGTGCGAAATGATAAGAAGAAATACTAAGTAAGCGAGTCTTTGAAATAACTTCAGTACAAAACGGATGCAGAGGGCAGAAAATTTAACTTAAAAAAATTCAAATGGCAAAATGGAAAAATTTTCCCTTTGGACTGAGATGCTCAAAAATTTCTCAGTCCAAATTTTTCAATTCAAAAATTTCTCAGTTCAAAATTTCTCAGTTTCTCAAAAATCAGCAGCAATTCAACACCTGAGCTAAATAAAATTAGCTTTCATTACAGAAGGCCTGCCCAAGACGCATTCAGTTTTTGTCTTTTGATCATTAGCTCAGTTTTTAACTCTAGTGTTTGTTTCATGTCCATGGAGATTGGGGATTCACATTGCTTCCAAAAACTTTCAAAAAATTTAAACGCAAAAAAAATTCAAACGCAAATTCTGAGACCTGAAATAGCATGAAAGTTCTGCGAAACAATGGTTAAAAAATTCACTTCAAACAAAATAATATTGCAAGACTCAAAGTTCACATGGAGCATATAGATGTACAACTAATAATAAACATCGAATTTGATCGGATATGTCTGTCTTGAATGAGAAACAAAGTGTTTTGTTAGCTGGGAGATCATGGCCTATTAAATAATTCTGCAAAATCGGAATAGGAAATTAAATTTTGTAGGGTAAACTGAATCTTGTTGCAAGGAATCGTTTAGGTTAAGATCAAAAATGCAACAGGAAACACCATTTCGCCAAAACTGGTGTTCGCCATAGGAGTTTTGTTGTTGTGATAACTTACCGGAGTTTTCCTCAAACATAGCAGACGCTAGACGACTTCACATTGTCGAATAAATCAGGTTATTATCAATTAATACAAGCTTCAGTCATTCAACGACAATCAATAATGACTTAAAGAAATCATTTTCTCCTAGAAACCATTGAAAGTTCTTGTTTAATAAACTTGACTGTTGATGTTCTTACAAGAAAATTAAAATTATCTTACTTCACTAGGCAGCCGTACATTGCTAATTGTTTAATGATTAAAGAGAAATCTCAAGTCGTGGTAATCGTTACAAAAACCTGAAAAAGGATGATGATCTATTTGAATGCGGGAGATAATCAGAGTACAAATTGTCAGCTAAACTAGTTAAATCAGCTCAAATTCCTACGTGATCATAATATGAACCTGAGTGAAAAGAGATTGGAGTTTTTTCTATGCTTCCTTAAAAGTAAATCCTATGTTAACTCTAGATGCAAAGAGCTCAAAATGTTTTTGCCTTGTCACAAGTGCTTCCAACAATTTTATTTTTCTGCAGTTTTTCATCGCAATTGGGAAAAAACACTAAGCCATGCAATAGGAGGCAAGATAGAGTCATTCACATTTTGAGTTTTGTTTTCGCTTCTTGAACAAAGTGAAACATAAGAACAAATCAATGTAAAGACCGCTCATTGAAAGACATTCGCCGTTGCGAGAAATGTCCCCAAAAGAATACCGTAAAATTAAAGACGAATAAAGACCTAATCTGATCATTCGGCAAAAAATGACTGTTTTACAGAACATCAGACCTCATTTATTTAAAGTATCAATCCTAAGCACTTATATTTTATGAAAACTCGAAAAAACCGAAGGATAAAAAGTTTCACATGTTGGTAAAGAAAAATTGTACACCCATTGATTTCGGGAATACAAACCTCGAGGAGCCAAGAACCCAGCTAACATCTTTTCCTCATATCCACAAATCTGGCTATTGACACTTGAATAGCGAGCAAAGTGGAACTAACTTAAAAAAAAATTATTGGTTGTTTTGTAAAACGTTACTTTTATGATATCTATGTATATATTTAGTCCAAAGCCTTGTATAAGAGGAACTTAAGTCCTCGCAGTTTTCATTATTGTCGTAGGAACTTAAAGTTTTTATCGCAATTCGTTGCCCTTTAACCTTTACAAAAATATCACCTTAATCACTCGATTAACCAATTAGATTACAAACTGTAACGATGAGAAGTTGTCTCAGGTTTAGACTAAAGTTGATACCTTTTCAGTTTTTGCTTGTTAAACTTTGCTAGACATTAAAACTTTATTCGAATTCATTAATTAGTCAATCGTTCTGAAACGTAGTTAGCAAAAGTACTATAATTCACAGAAGTGTTAACACCTTCAGTACAAGATTGAACATAGTTTGTCGCCGAGGCAATTCTTAACTTTAATCAACTTAATTTAAAGTCATCAAAAACAACCCAGCGGCCAGTAATTTTGAAGAGATTTTTAGTCATCTGGAATTAAATGATGAAACAGGCTGTCGTAAAACTTGAGAACAAGGCTAGGAAACTTGAGTCCAGCTGAGATGTTTAAGCAGCCGCAACATTTGAACCAGCGAGCCAGACATCAACGATACGAACAGTACTGAATCTTCGATTTTTTTGGCTCACCAGAGGTACGCATCCTAGGTGGCTAGTAAGAGTTCCAATAGAAACTGGCAGGCAGTTGATTGGAAGGCAAGGACTGAAAGCTCAGGATTTCGGCGAGAAAGCAAGCTGACTTGATCAGGTTTTTTTCACGAAACTTTATGGAATTGGAAGGCTGCCGGACACTGAGAAAATTAATGACAGCAAAAAATTCATATCAATGATTTGTCGAGACTCACGGTAACTTAGGGATTAACAAACAGAAGCAGAGGTTTTTGTCGAGAGCGGCTTTTTTTAAAGGACCAATAAGAAAATAACCGACCAGTGTGTGTGGGTGTAATGGGTGGATGGCTGTCTGGTAATATTAAGATCCATGGGATGTCTTGAAGCACCCAATTTAGAAAAGGATACTTTTTGATAGCCGCCCTCATCTTCTTAGCCGGCTATTATAGCGCTCCTAATTTTTACAAAGAATTTTAATTGTATTTGGGCGCTGTTTTTGCTCACACAAGATCTGTTCACACATTTTCATGATTTTTGAAGTCAAATTGGAGTAGTGATTTTGGTCACGCCGAAACAGGAAATGGAGTGAAAAATCGAGTGGTTTTGCGACGCGAGTTTTTTTGCTCTAATTTTAATGTAGAGTAAGAAAAAGGTGTTTAAACAAAAATTTGGTTTCTCGGTAGTGGTTTTTTTGTTCACATGCGGCAATTTCACTTTGATATTTACTGTTTTTTCGGTTTTTTGGATCAGATTTTTTTAAATTGGTTTTCCCAATCAATTAACATCTTATTCTAGACCTAGTTTTTTTGTTTGAATTAAATTTTCATTTCTCGCTAGTGGTTTCTTGGTTCACATGCGGCATTTTGACATTGATTTTCTGTTTTTTCTTATTTTTTTTATCCGATTTTTTAAAAAATGGTTTTCTCAATTCACTCATAGTCCATTCTAGGTCTAGCTTTTGTGTTTAGTCAGTGAAAATTCGTTGAATTGTTCGTCAGGACTTGTACTGCTATGTTTTTTACTTCTTCGAACAAAAAAATGTTTCGCTTTACCTCATTTTGCCGTTTTTTCAATATTTTGCGTGCAATCTTTTTGACTTCTCTAGGTTAGCTTCTCTCTTCTCTCATTCTGCTAAAAGTGATTTTGAACATCAGTTCCTCATCAAAGTAATTCAAAATGATCAGAGTCAGTATAAAAAATTGAAGTCAGAAATAGAAACGGGATAAACTCATAAAGCCCAATTTTAGATGCCCGCTTTTTGAACGCCGTTCCTATGAGTCTTAGTTACCATCTCCTATGCTTATTCGTATTGATAGTATTCCCTGTGCCCTCTCTAAGAAACAGAAGTATGTTCAACTACGAAACACCATCAAAATAAATCAGACTTAAATTTTTTTAAAATTTTTTTTCCAATATCTGCTATTCTGTCAATCCCAAACATGCTTATTGGAATCAACGGTGTCCAGTTTCCGGCAATCTGCCGGGTATGTTTTTGACTTTTGCCTTTTTCAGAACATATTTCTGAAATTTGGTTTGTCCCTGTGTTGTTTTTTTTGTAATCACAAAAGATGTCTTCTAGGGGTTTGATTCAAACTTTATTGGCACTGAAAATGTTGGTGCAAAAACACACTACCGAATTGAAGCCTAACTTTGCACAATCAGACATTTACTGTTCCATACTCCCTATATGGAAAAAATAAATCACAGGAAGAAACGGCAAAATTTTTGTATTTTATGTTTACATAATCACACCGAAACTTTTACTAATTCCATTAGCTTTTACGTTACAACTGTTAAAAACTGTTTCCAAGTTAAGAACTGAACTGAATTTAACGGGAGATAAAATTATAATAGTTTGTCTGTGACAAAAGTTTCCCAGTATGCTTGCAATTATCTGATCGAAAAGTTCACTATCATCTGTCACAATGAAATTGATAACAATTGATGATGTTCGAAGAATGACTGGCAAAGACCAAGTTTGCATTTTTGCAAACAACGTTTAAATAAGCATGAATACGCCAACAAAAACTGATTCCTACCTAAATAAAAAGAAAAAAACGAGACTTTTGTTCGTTGATTTTTGAAGAAATGCTAGTTCAGAAGATTTGAACAAGTGTGTCCAAAAAGCGCATCATTTAGAAAGAAATTGTAAGTCCGCATACAAAAGAATTGATGCAAAATTATGAAGCAAAAAGCCCTTAATTTTTTCAGTTGTTATAGAATCGCTGAAGAAAAACTGATGATTTCTATACAAAACAAAGTATGTAAATTTGAATTTTAAATTGTCGGCACTTAAATTGACGTGTTTTCAAAAACATCGATGTCAACGTCAGTAGTGGATAAAACAAGGGATTCAACCACCAGTAAAATTGTCCCTTTCTCCTAACGCTAATCGCGCATGTCGAATCGGGCCAAATTTTACTGTTTGTTGAATCCCTTGTTTTATCCACTACTATATATTAGCTCTATATTCACTTCTTTTATATTTTAAATCGATCATTTCTTGTCTCACTTAGTGCAAACCACTAGTACAGAGTTAAGCTGGTAATTAACCATTATCAGACGCATAGTTCGGGTTCTATCCTCACTGACTCCAGTGGACGTCCCCAGATACTAGAATAAAACTAGTGAGACCGTGTAAAAAGCACGTAAAACCAACTTGCGAAATCTGTGAAGCCACTTCGTGGATGAGTTGAAAAAAAAAGAAAACTTGAACAAAAATTGATAGAATTATTAAAATAAAAAAAAATTTTAAATATCTCCTAATCAATATTTAATCAATCTAAAACTAAAACTTTCTGTCTCACTTGGTGTAGTGGTTAAATCAACGAGTCTAGTTAAGTTGCTTTAGCAAACGGAAGGTTTGGGGTTCCTTCCTCACTGACTCCAGCGAACGTCCCCCGACTTTGAAGAATTGCAATAAAACTAAGTGAGATAAAAAAACCAAGTTCCCAGTTCTTAAAAAGGATGATCCCTGCTGTGAGACTGTATATGGGTCACACTGTGATGGGTATACAGTCAAAAACACTGAGATCGGTGGAAACACAGTGATTAGTGTTTTTCTATGTCTTCTTGAATATTATACTTATAAACATGCTCTCTGCATTGATTTCTAGTATGACCATATCTATATCTATGAAGATAAATACATAGTCTACATTTCCTAATTCTAAATCTATATACTGATATATGTTTATAAACATTACACATACTACACGTTAGATATTGATCAGGATCAGAATAATGATATCCCAAATGTTCTATATAATCTTTAACCTTAATCATATTTTTACATACAAAACAAAGAATATTCTAATTCTTTACAATTATTACAACATTCTTTCCAAGGTTTATTTATGCATTTATTGCATTTCATTTTCATTTTTCAAAAAATTAATTTTTTGATTATTTCCCTAAACAAATAGATCATGTCTCAATCACCTAATACTAGAGTCATAAATTTCTGCGATGTCTGTAATCTATCCTCTGAAACAAAGAAGGGTTTATATAGGCATCAATCATACGATCTCAAACATAAGGAACTATTGGAGAAAATGTTTGAGTCTGAAGAAGAGGAAATTTCGGAGAGGGTGTATAATTTGGATGAAGATGATTATATTATTAAAACTAAACCAGCCACCAAACCTAAAACTAAAACTGAAGAGGATATCTACACCAGAATTAGGTATGAATGTAAAGAATGTCATGAAGAATTTAGAAGTGAAGTAGCTCTAACTTCTCATTCATATAGTCACAATCGCATGTATCTAGAAAACACGGAAGACTTCGATATAAACTCAAGTCAGAACATGAGAGAATTTTATATTACTGATAAAGGTGGAAATTACATTGAAGATATAGATGAAGCAACTAATTACTCTTTAGAAGAAATTAAAAACTGTTACCAGTTTCGTAAGGTTAAGAGTTTTAAATATAAGATCACGGCTGAATGTGATTATAAGAAGAGAACCAAAGAAGAAGTTAAAACTACTAAAATATTTTTCAATACTGATTATATTAATAATAATGCAATATATGAATATGGTGACTTCAATCGGTGGCTAGATTTCGAAAAGGAAATATATGATGGTTATGATTATGATTTTGAGTTTCTTGGAATAAGAAGTATTCAGTTAAACATTGAACCAACTAAAGCATCTATTGGTAGTTATATAGATTTACCTCCTGATCTCAAAAAATCTAAATCGATAATAAATATACGTAGTTATAAATACAATTGCTTACAACTAACTATAACTGCTTGGCTACATCCCGCCCCACACCATGCAACTCGAGAAAGTAAATATGTAGATAAACTAATTGAACCAAGACAACAACATGAAGATGATTTTGCTTATATAATAAGAATACAGAAATTGTATAATATTAATATTTGGATATACACACCTTGTGGTAATGGTAAAATAGAATCGTTTAAACAAGTGGATGATTTTAATAAAGATAGAAAAGATGTAAGAATACTAGTTTGGAGTAATGGTCAAATAGAACACTGTGCCCTAATAAAAAATATAGAAACCTTGTTAGAACGGCCAAATAAAAACAACATTAAATATTATTATTGTCATAGGTGTACCTATTGGTTTAACTCACAAATTAAAAATGATAAACACAAATGCAACAACTCATTCAAACCAGAGATTGTTTGTCCTAAGAAAAAACATATTACTTTTACAAATGAACACAAACGTCAGAAAATAAAAAAAATTATAACTGCCGATATAGAATGTTGCATTACCGATGTCACAACTAATGACTGTAAACATGTATTAGCTGAACATATTCCAATAGCTGTGGGTTACACCTGGCAAGGTAACTTCAAACACTACTTCGGTCTAGGCTGCATCAAAAGATTTGCTAGAGATCTGTTAGAAATAGAAACTGAGAATAATTTCAAACATAATGAAAAGATGATATTCACAGAAGAAGATAAAATATATCATGAAACTAATAACACTTGTCATATCTGCAGTAAAACATGTATTAATAAAGTAAGAGATCATTGCCATGAAACTGGTAAATATAGAGGAGCAGCATGTAAAATATGTAATCTAAGATACAAACAACAAAACTTCATTCCAGTAATAATCCATAATGGCTCTGGCTATGACTTCAATCTGCTATACAGTGAACTCTTCAAACAGAATAATGATAAAAGAAAAGTAGATAACATACCACTAGCTGCCGATAAGTCTAAGATGTTTAGCATTGGTTGTCTCCAATTCTTAGATAGTTATAACTTTCTAGCTAGGCCTCTAGATCAAATGGCAAAGATATATGGATGTAAACCAAAACATTATATTCATATGAATACTTTGGTTTGGATGATTACCAAGAAGCTATAGGTAATCTAAAAATAGAAGACTTTAAATCCTCTCTACATAATAAATTACCAACACAAGAAGAAGTAGATAACTTTAATAATGAAAACAGTCATAAGACTGGAAAAGATCTAACTATAGAGTATTTACAGAATGTTGTGGAAATATTAGACTATTGCATGAATGAATATGTTAAACTAAGCATGAAAGAATTCAAGCTCAATCCCCTACACTATGTAAG
Organism: Convolutriloba macropyga; assembly: GCF_964194025.1. Classification (NCBI taxonomy): domain Eukaryota; kingdom Metazoa; phylum Xenacoelomorpha; order Acoela; family Convolutidae; genus Convolutriloba; species Convolutriloba macropyga. The sequence goes on from NC_134475.1 coordinate 66,842,793, forward strand.
TCTCCCAGGTTATAGTTTTGATTGTTGGTTAATGTCAAGCGGTGTAACATTAGATACATTACAAGATAAACAAAAGCTAGATGATTTTGTTGGAGCAAAGAGAGGTGGTGTATGTGGAATAATGGGAGATAGATATATAAATAATCAGGGAACCTGCTTCGCAGATAGTAATACTAATACTAATGCTAATATTAATGATAATACTAATACTAATACTAATACTAATACTAGGACTAATACTAATACTAATACTAATATTAGTACTTATACTAATCAGGGAACCTGCTTGGCTAGCCACGAGCAAATCTCGTTCGCAGATACTAATGATAAAGTTATTAATAGAAATATATGGTACATAGACGCAAACAACCTATATGGTTATGCAATGATGCAAAAGTTACCTTATAAGGATTTTGAGTTTATTACTACTGCTACTCTAGATCCGCGAAGCGGTTTCCTCGATGTAATATTGAATACTCCAGATGATAGTGATCAAGGTTACTGTATAGTTTGTGATATTGATTATACTAATCAATGCAAAGAGAGAACAGAACAGTTAGCACTAATGCCTAATAAAAGAAAGATAAATGATAATGAATTGGGATACCGACAAAAAGAGAAAAGTAAAGCAAGATCAGGGAAACTGCTTCACAGATCCGAGAAATTAATCTTAGACCAAAACAACAAAACAGAATATAAGGTTCATTATAGGATGTTAAAGTTCTATGTTAAGATGGGAGTAAAAGTAACAAAAATACGTAGAGTAATTAAATTTAAACAAGATTATATATGTAGCGATTATATACAAAACAATACAAATAAAAGAGCAACAGCTAAAACTGAAGCAGAAAAGGATGTAAGGAAATTAATGAATAACTCATTATATGGAAGAATGTGCATGAATCCTCTACACTTCCTTCAAAGCAAGTTCTTGCATGATGAAGAAAAGATAATGAAAAGTGTAAGTAAACCAACATTTAAGAATATAACTAGAAATAGGGATTATAGCCAAATAGAATATATAAAGAAAAAAATAGAATATGATTCCCCAGTATATGCAGGTGTTACTATCTTAGAATTAAGTAAATTACACATGTACGATGTATTCTATAATACTCTACAACCATCCCTCAAAGATCTAACACTTCACTATATGGATACGGACAGTTTCGTATTAAGTTATAGTGAAGGTAAAGTTAGTGATGAGCATATGGACTTAAGTAATCTAGACATACCTATAAAAACTAATAATAAAGTTCCCGGCAAGTTTAAGCAAGAGCTGGGGATTAGGATTATTGAGGAATTTATAGCATTGTCCCCCAAAACATATAGCTTCAAAAATTATCCTAAAAACACTAAAGAAAAAGGAATAAAGAAGCATAATAATGCTAGGCACATAGGTTATTATGTTGCATTAATGAATAATACACAGAGAACAGTAGATGAATGTAGAATACAAAAAGTTGGTGATAACATGACAACAACAAAAACAAGTAAGATTAGTCTAAACACATTTGATGATAAAAGATTTTATGTAAATAAAATCAAAAGCTATCCTCATGATGAGAATCTATATCTATTCAAAAGAAATTTAAAAAAAATGATCCGCCAAGCATCATTAGATGGAGACAAAGACCTACTGGTTAATAGTATTCTAGAACTAACCATTAATGATGATAGAAAGTTAATTGAATTTGCTATTATATTATATAATGAGCTTTGTTAAATTTTATAACAAATAATTATAGACCTAATTCATTCATTACATCCATGTGGTTGGTAGTTAGTATATTATAAATCCTTATCTGAGCCATATATTTTTCCATAATGTCTCCCATGATTGTATTCTTATATAGTGTAGCTCCAGCTATTACATTTTTTTTATATTCTAGAAATTTTATTATCTTCTTAGCCCCATCTACATATTTAGAATAAGTTGAAATTATTAAATCATCATGATTTGGTTCCTTAATATGATCAATAAACTCATCTATAGTATTACAACGTCTTTTACAAGCTAAACATCTTTTTAGATTAAGAGAGAGGCTGTTTTCATTATCCTTTTTTAACTCTTATTATAATTTTTCAATACATATAAAATGACTAAACTAGATGAACTTATAGAATTAAACAATCTAGAAAAAAAAATAGAAAATAAACAATCGTAGAAGAAATAGATTAGAATATAAATTAAAACAACAAGAATATTATGTTGAAATAGAAGAGTTATTCGATCCTTTAACTAAAACTATCAGTGAAACTGCTTCGCAGATAAACGCAAACACTGAACGGAATCTAGCATTAGGTGAACAAACATTAAGAGCAATAGATTGGCAAAATTAAGAGTTAGATAAACAAACTAAGATGATCGAGCAAGCTGGTTCCCAGTTTAATGAAACTGCTTCCAAGAAAGGTGAAACTGCCTTGCAGATTGGTGAAACGTTAAAGGTGACTCAAGATATAGCACCAGTTTATGTTGATACAAAAACAGCCAACCTTCTTAATGACATGGGGGCTCAAACTAATCCTCAATTAAAATTAGAACTCGTAGATTTACCTAGTAGGAGATATAAAATGAATGGTGTTGATATAACTCTAGAGCAGGGTGCATTTTTAGTTAGGGATAATTTATATGAGTTTTCAGAAGGATTTACTGATTTTCTTACTAAATCAAATGTAACATATGATGATGAGGTTGAGGAAGATGAAAACAAATTTAAAAGGTTTTTAAAGGATTTTAGATATGATTTAGGAAAAGGGGATAAGAAAAGCGCTAGATATAGAACAATAAGACGTATAATGGGGGCAAAAGATGATGTATATGGTAAGGGATTAATTAGCAACCCAAATAATTTAGTAGAAAGACTAGAATTATTAATACTAGAAACAAAAGCTGGTCATGATGGGTTATATGATGAAATGCTAGATATATCTAAGCAACTATTATCTATGAATATTATTGATCAAGAGCAACTAGATAATTTTGTTTTTAATTATGGTAAGTGAGCAAGCTCACAATTTCGTTGATAGGTGAAACGTCCATCAGGAAACCTGCTTCGCAGATGACTATGTCCATAAATAAAACGTTAGAAAAACAACAACAACAACTAGCTAAAGAAGTATTCAGTCCTCATGTAACAAAATTTAAAAGACAAAGAATAATACCATTATATAAAGATGAAACATGGTCAGCTGATTTTATTGATAAGTCATCTCTAAGTAAATACAATAATAATTATAAGTTTGTATTAACAGTTATAGATATATTCACAAAATATGCATGGGCTATTCCTTTGAAGAATAAATCTGGTTTATCTATAACTAATTGTTTTGAAATAGTATTAAGTGAACATCCACAAGGTGGCTCTGAACCTAGAAAACCAGAAAAGTTATGGGTAGATAGAGGTAGTGAGTTTTACAATAAAACATTAAAATCTTTACTTAAAGAATATGGAACCGGCAAAGCCGCTTCAGGGATAGAGCTATATCTACTTATAGTGATTTAAAGGCTATGTTTATAGAGAGATTTAATAGAACATTATTACACATAATAAATAAACCAATGTTCATCAAGGGTGATGGTAATTGGGTTAATATATTAAATGATGCTGTTGTAACATATAACAATAACATTCATTCAACAATTAATATGACACCAGTTGATGCTTCTAATAATCCTGATAAAGTTAAATACTATGTTAATTCTACCAAAGCAACACCAAAATTTAAAGTTGGTGATTATGTTAGAAATGTAGATAAACGTAATATCTTCTCTAAAGGTTACATTTCTAATTGGAATAGAGAATTGTTAATGTTAATGAAGTTAATGAAGTTCTAAAAACACAACCAACAACTTATAAAGTAGGAGATATTAATGGTGAGATAATAGAAGGTAAATATTACGAACAGGAATTATTAAAATCTGAGTTTGATTTTGAATCTAATAATATAGTTTTAGAATAATTAAATATATTTCTTAACATAAATAATGACAAGAAACAGATTCAATCAGGCTAAACAGCAATCAACAACAACATCAACAAACAACTTAACATTAAGTAAGGCGCGTGGGTAATTCCTAGAAGATAATGATAATATTGATATGAAAGATACCTATAAAATTACAAATGTACATCCTCCGATAGATGAAAAAGATGTTAATAAAGAGTATTGTGACAATAACTTATTATCCTCTTCTAATAAAATAGACATTTTAAGTAGAAACTTAACTGAACTAAGAAAGGGTGACTTTGATAAAGTTACAACTAAAACATTACAACTAAATGAAACACAAGTTAATGAAGAACTAATTAATGAGTTTATTGAATCAACAAATGAAGTCAGAAATACTGTTAAGTTTTGCAATAAAGTTGCTGCAGATACTATCTCTAAATATAATCAATTAAAGCAAGAACTTGATAATAATAAGTTTAATCAGAATATAACTATGATACACTTAGATGAAATGTTTGCTAACGGTCTGAGAGAAATGAAAGAATACAATAAATCTCTTAGAGGTGTTATAGTACAATGTATAAATGCTATACTTTTACAAAGTAAGTTACTTGATAATAAAGAGAAAGGTAGACTTGAGATGCATCATAGTTTTAATCAAGAAGATATAATGAAAGAAATAGAAAGAATTTTTGCTAATGAAAATAAGCAAAGCAATGACCAATCCAACAGCACCGAGCGAGAGATTACTATATCCAGATTTGTCATCAGCATCAGAAAGAATAATCCGCGAAGCGGCTGAGAAACAGATCAGCAATGCTGCAAACGTTAATGAACAGTTGATAAACGAAAAGATTCAAGCTAATAATAAATTTAACAACAATATTAACATTATAAAAGATATTAGAAATTATTGTGAAACTGAAACTAATAACTATAATAGGAAGTTAAGTAGATATAAGAATGATATTAACATAGGTGAGTTAACAGAAATAGTATTATCATCAATAGCAACAACTGCAACATCAACATCAGTTTCATTAACAGGTATAGGATTAGCTTATTCTATACCAACAGCTTTTGCTACAGCAACTGTTTGTGGTTCATTATCAAAACCAATTAATACTAAAATTAGAAATAAAATTATAAAGTATTCACAAATGTATATTTTAAGTAAACAGTTTAGTGATAAGTTTAATAAACTATATACTAAATTAATAAATGATAATAAAATAGATAATGATGAGTATAATGAATTAGTTAAGGTATATGAGGATTAGAAGAAGAAATAAGAAAAATAAGTTGAGTATTTTTTTAGATTAAAGATATTAGTGCTTAGTAATAACAATGTTTTTAGTAATAATAATATTAGTATTAACATTTATCGATAAATATATAATCATAATCATAATCATAGTTAAAATCATAATCATAAACATAATATAATCATAATATAATCATAGCTATAATCATAATTTTAAACATAAAATAATCATAATTATAATCAAATAATTATCTTTTCTTTGTACCTAAGTATAACCCTCTACCTTTTTGTACTACCTTTATACCTTCACCAGTAGTTGCAAATTTAATTAAATCAGGTGTAGCCGCTAGAGCTGCTTTAGGGTTTCTAGATGCAGCTGCACTTCCTATTTTACATGCTATTTCTAATGCTCTTACTGGATTATTAGCTACTTTCTTTCCAAAGTTAACTGTAGCCCTACCAACACTTTTAAAGATATCTTTTAGTCCTTCTACTTCTATTGTTGCATCAGATACTGTCATTGATTTATTCCTTCTACATAAAACACAATTAACTTTTAACATCTTAGTTCTTTTTGAAGTAATAGCTCCTCTTATATTAACAGTACCACTATAATGTCTACCTCCAACACAATATGAATTAGTTTTGAATTTATTTAAAAGACTCATTTTTATATATAAAAAAAATGGAAGTTAAAAAGTATAATCCCTTTGTTGTTATTAAGCCCAAGCCCAAGCCTAAGCCCAAGCCTAAGCCCAAGGTTAAGCCCAAGCCCAAGCTTAAGCTTGAAGCTAGAGGCTTGGCTCTAGAGAATAAAAAGAAATTAGACATTATTTATGCTAAAGGTTTTGTTAATACTAATAAGAATTAGTTAGGTATTAACAAGAGTAACAATTAGAGCTGACTAGCTATAAATATAAGTTTATGGTTATGTGTAAGTAAAATTATAAAAATATAACAATAACTATATGATACCATAATTTTATTTATCGCTAGAGTTATATCTAAAATTATAATTAACGCTAGAGTTATATCTAAATTTATAATTATCGCTAGAGTTATATCTATGACTTAAATTATATCTATGACTTGAATTATATCAATGACTTAAATTATATCTATGATATTATAGACCTACGGTCATTAGTCTCTACGAGACTATATCAACCATCTTATTACCATCACTATTCACACTAATAACCTTTCTAGTTAATACTAATGCATGAAATATAACATCTGCAACTGCAGCACTAAATTTATAATTAAGTTGTATTGGTTGTGGACCTATATGATCACTTTGATATCTTGTATCGAATACAAATATTCTATAATTACTTTTGAATGTTCTATGATTTATATATGATTTTATATTATGTGGTAGCCCATTATAATCTTTATTAAAGCCAACAATCTCTTTAAAAGCCTCATTATAATTATTGGTGCCATAATTAATATTCATTCTGTCCTCGGGATAAAACTCACTATGAATCTTACAGTAACATTCAGTAACATTCATTACATCAAATGTACTTGCATCATGAGTTTGTTCATAAACATTATTATTTTCAAAACCAACTATTATATAATGCGGTCTTTCCATATCACTTTCCATACCAAGATCAAACAAGAAGTTAGTAGCATTGGGTACATTCTTATAAAATGTCTTTCTTTCATAATAGCTAAAGTCTACATTATTCTTTTTACTTAAACCCTTTTGCACAATAATTCTATTATCATTACTAGGATCAATACTAGGTACACACCATGATATATCTCTAATTTCTATATTACCATCATTAGCAACTGCACCAGGAGTAGCATTGATTACAATGATCTATATATTCAATAGTCCTACCACCTCTAATTTCAAGCTTAATTGAACTAAACAATGCCTTCATACCATAATTAACTAATGTGATATTAGCATCATTAGCAAATACACCACCAGCATCATCTGATACAACAAACTCTATCTCTAGATATGAATCACTCAAATTTAAGTGATTCTCTTCTCTATTGAGTATGATATTAATATTGGTATAAACCGTTTTCATTGTTGCTAGATTTTTAGGTCTATATTTTATAATCTTACTTTTTATTATAACCATAAGTTGCATCCAAATTAAAATCCATTTTTATTAGATAAAAAATGACAAACAACTTGATTTTATATGAACTACAAAATATACACGAAGCTTTAACTAAAACTAAAGAAGAGTATACACTTAACTTTAGAATGATAAAAACAACAGAAAAGTTTAACTTTAGTGAGCCTAAACTTAATACAACAAAATTAGGTTTAATTAGATTATCTGTTTATAATTCGGTGTTTAATGTGAATAGGAGAAATAATCAATTCTTATATGCTAGTACTGTTATAGAAGATGATGAAGCTTTAGCTCGGGCTCTTAGCTCTGACCCTAACCATAACCCTATCTCTACCTCAAGCCCAAACATTACATCTATACTCAATTATAATTAAAAAGGAATCCCGTTGCTATATTCAACTATTACACCGGGAGCATATGAGTTAACTGACATAGCAGAATTAATAAAAGAAGAAACTGATGGTAATGTTATAATAGAACCTGATAAGAATACGATGAAATGTTTAATGGAAATAAAACAAGGAGCAATCAGCTTTGATATAGAAAACTCACTAGCCTCATTACTAGGATTTAGAAAAATAATTTATAAAAAAGGTAGATATAAATCTCAGAAAATTATTGATATTATGGGTTTCAATAATATTAACATTCATTGCAATATTACATCTGGAGCTAAAGATATTGGTAAAGATACATATATATTATATACTTTTAATCTAACAGAAACACCAGGTTACTTGATAAATATTATACCAACTAATATCTTATATCAAAATGCAACTAAATATAGAATAGAATATATAGAGTTTCATATTAAAGATGAGCATGGAAGACCTATAGACTTTAATGGTGATGTATTAAATTTTACTTTACATTTGATTTAGACTTATACTTGTACTTAGATTTAGACTTACACTTAAACTAAACTACAAAACTCTCCGATCCCAATTAATTCTTAGTTTTACCATTAATATTTTTATTTTTAGTTATATCAATGACAATATAATTGTGAGGCTCTTTCCATACCTTATTACATATATTAGCAAAATCATTATAACTAAGTTCAACATTATTAAAGAAATCTTGATATATAGATATGAGGACTTTACCTCTCTGTTCAAATAATATAAATAGATTACAGTTCTCTCTAACACTCTGCCTATCCAGAGAGAACAGGTTTTGATTAAGATATATCATATTGCAATTATTATGTCTACCTCTACAAAGTATTCATTAATAACTGGTTCTTTGGCTCTAACATCATCAAATATCATTAGTTTCTTTAAGTCTTTGGGTAGTTTATCAGCAGATGGTAAATCTTTTATATCTTTAGTAAATTCAACATCTGCTTTTGGGTTTATTCTTTCTATACCATGATACTGATCACCAGTAGGTCCAATGATGCATAGCTTATCAAAGTATATACTACCTAGAATTAGTTTTTTTAATAAGAATATCTTACCACATTCACTAGGACCAGATATTATACATCTAAAGTTTTCTGGGAATGCGGCTTCAGTAATTATATCATCATCATTTAACCATGAACATAGATCGTCATTTATGTTTACAGATATCGGTGAATTTGCAAACGAACTTCGCTCGTGGTTAACCAAACATCTCTGTTGAACCGCTTCACGGATATTATTAGTAGGACTATTACTAATGCTATGTTTATTGCTATTCCTATTAGATTTACTCCTTTGATATTTTTCATCAAATAGAGCTGCGAAGCAGGTTCCCTGATATATAAAATTATCATTATCATTATCATTATCGTTATCATTATCATTATCATTATCATTATCATTAACATTATCACTAACATTATCATTATCATTATCATTATCATTATCATTAACATTATCATTATTAGCAAAGCTACTTCGTAGATCATAATCATTATCATTATCATTATAATTATCATTATCAATGACATTATCCTTATCATTAACATTATCATTATCATTAATATTATCATTATCATTATCATCTGCGAAGCAGGTTGGCATGCCACGGACGGAGTCCGTTCCCTGATTCACATTACAACTTAAACAAAAACACTCATTATATATTCCTGGATATTTACATTGATTAACTAGAAAAAGCACGTTTAATTCTAAATCCTCTATCAATAAGATAGATCATATATAAACAATAAGCCCCACAATAAGATTCATCAAATTGTTGTATTCTCTCATTAAAGCCTAGATCAACATATTCTTCTAAAAATAAAGGTGGAATTTCTACACCAAAACTATCAAAGTAATATGTTGGACCACTTTCTCTTCTTATAACTAAAACCCAATGTGTAACTTCAGTTGGATGTAGATTTACAATAATGTTAGAGTTAGGATCCCTGATACTATCTGGAGTTTGATCTCTCATTACAATCTCAATTGGTGTTAGACTTATATCTTTACCTATATCTTTTATTCTGATATCACTCATAGCATTATTATCAATATTAAATTTATTATTGAATTCCTCAAAAGTTAGGATGAGCATTTTTATATAATAAATTTATCAAACCTAAGTTTAAATCTAAGTCTAAATCTAAATCTAAATCAAATCTATATTTATTATATAAAAATGGAAACAGGTAGTGCAGTTTTTATCTTTATTATTATAATTGGAATTTGTTATATAATATATGATTCAAGACCAAGTAAATATACAAAACAAGAAGAAAGCTTTGGTGGATTGATGAATAGGAGCCTAGTTAGATTTGAATATGAAAAGTCACCACTACATACTATTGTTTATGGTGGAACTGAGATGGTGAAAGTTATACTGTTTATGGTGAAAATTATACTCAGTCCAAAACCAAGATCAAGATCAAGATCAAGATCAAGTTCAAGATCAAGTTCAAGATCAAGTTCAAGTTCAAGTTCAAGTTCAAGATCAAGATCAAGTTCAAGACCAAAGGTCCATAGTTGTAGTGTGTAAAGATGGCAGAGACTAAATAGATCCTGAGTCTAATAAGTTTTATACTGGGTTTATTAAATGTGATATAAATATGACCACAAAAAATAATATGTATAATTTTCAAATTTGTGTAATAGTACTTGATGATATGGGTGATAGGTTAAATAAGGATATAGCTTATTATTTTACTGAAGGTAGACATTATAATATTCAAATGATTGTAATGTGTCATAAACCAGCTCAAATAATTAATACAGCAAGAATGAGTTGTGATACTATTTATTTAACAACTTATAATGGACCTGACTATTTAAGAACTTTAATGAGATATATAAATGTGAACATGACTTCAATAAAATAATTAATGAGTTAAATAGTAACCATTATAATCGTACAGATGGAAAGTCAGATGAACTCCGTTATGGTATAATTAAATATAAGAAAAATGAAAATACTTTTATTATTTTTTCATAGTAATAGATCAATGATAAATGATTCGAGAGTTGGTTTCCTTGATTTAAAAGCTCTTAGTGTAAAGGATGATTTAGAAAGAGAAGATATAAATAAACTTATAGCATATATGAAACCACTAATGATTAATGCAACAGATAGAAATGTTATTAATCATGATAATTATCAGTTTTGTTTTAATAAACTTCTTACTTTAAATAATATTAAAATACAGAATGATGTTCTAACTAAAGAAATAATTTTGGGAAAGGGTATAAAAAGTTTATCAACTATTGGTGGAATTATAGGCTCAGGTTTATTTATGTTTAATTTTTTTTATCCTGATACAATCCCAAGAAATGCTGGAACTGTAGCAATGGGAGCAAGCACTGTAGCAATGTTGAGTAGAGTAAATACATTGGTTAATGTTGGATATGGAGAAGAGTTAGATAATGATTGTTCACGAAAAACAATCTGTGAATCAGGTTCCATGATCCAAGAGGAATATATAAACAAGTGTAACTGTGATTTCGTCAATGAAGAGATGGGAATTTTGAATAGAAAGGGAGAAAAGTTTTTAAACAAACTATATATAAATAATGAATAATTTAGAGAAGAGATTATAAATTTTGTTAAAGATAAAAAAGAATTAGACCTTGAATTGATTCTAGATAACATGTAAAACTAATACACTCAATACTTTAAGAAATAAATATTTAGCAGAATGTATCACATCTAAAGATAATACTAAAGATTTAATTGAAATCATGACTAAATATTACCCTGAGAAGGATTAGGTAAATATTAAAGTTTACCCTGTTATAAATGCTTTTACAGTGTTTAGAGTGTAACTATAATTGTGGAAACATTGCTGTTTTAAAATATCATTATGAATCATGTCATAAAGATAAAACTGATAAATGTATGTGTGGTAATATAATATTAAGTGGTATTTGTGCTAATGATTTTCTCCATGGGGTTGTTCTTTAAAAAATGAATCTAGTTCTAGTTCTAATTCTAGTTCTAATTCTAATTCTAGTGCTAGTTCTAACCCTAGTTCTAATTCTATTTCTAGTTCTAACCCCAGTTCTAGCTCTAGTTCTAGTTCTAGTTCTGGTTCTGGCTCTAACCCCAGTTCTAGCTCTAGTTCTGGTTCTGGTTCTGGTTCTGGTTCTATCTATGACTATAACTCTAACTCAGATCCTAACCCCAACCCTAACCCTAACCTTATCCCCAACCCTAACCCTAACCTTATCCCTAACCCTAACCCTAACCTCATCCCTAACCCGAACCTTAACCCCAGCTCAGAAGTATTAACTAGATGTTGTAATAAGTGTAATTATAAAAAACCACTAAATAATTTTGACGGGGGTAAGTATACATGTAGAACTTGTACTTCAGCTAAAGTTAATTGTCCATTTTGTACTTCTGTTGTGAGATTTTATGGGATACGGGCTCATGTAAAGAAACAACATCCAGATGTAGAATTAACTAGAGGATTTAGTAGAAATCTGCAAAGCTGGTTCCCTGATATAACTGATCGGTGTAACCGCTTCGCGAATAAAACAATTAATACTAGAGCTGTAAGTCCACTAGATATTAGCCAAACTGAGGAAATTTATTCATGTAAATACTATAATTTTGTATCCTTTCTTATTAATAATGGAATAAATATAGAAAAAATAAAAGAAAATATAAATTTATTGAAAAGTATAGATAAATTGAAATAAAAAGTATAAAAAAATAAAAAAATATCAAAAAAGAGGGATTCACTCTTTAAGAGCGAAAAAGAGCAATCTTTTCTACTGGAGATCACTCCGAATAAGAGTGAATCACTCTTAAAGAGTGAAATGTAAATTTTGCTTTGATTTTTTGATTTTTTGTTTTATTTTTGTTTTTAATTTTAATTTTTATCAAATTTAGAGTTAATATATAGTAGTGGATAAAACAAGGGATTCAACAAACAGTAAAATTTGGCCCCATTCGACATGCGCGATTAGCGTTAGGAGAAAGGGACAAATTTTACTGGTGGTTGAATCCCTTGTTTTATCCACTACTAACGTCTTCCCACGCTCGAGGTAAATTTTTAGTATAATTTGTACACGGACTCCTCCATTTTGCCATGATTTCCAATTTCACATTTCACGCCGTATAATAGCTTGCATCGCGAGCAAAAAATAAAGAACAAAAAGAAAAACTATATAAAAATTTATAATTTAGTTTTAAGTTTATGCTTACAAAAGTAAAAAAAGGCAAACTGAGAAACCATTTGCCAACCCCCCCCCCCCCAGCTTAGTGCGTGCATATTATTTGCAAAACCCTAGATGCACGTACTATATTTTTACATAACGAAGTACTATGCAAAGACACGTGCTCTGTAACTGAGGGGATTATAACGTGCTGGGGGATACGAAAGGAAAAGATCCAAATTTATATGTAGAACTTGTGAATGTTGGTTCTTTTCCCTCCGTGGCCCCAGCAGTAGTGGCAAAACGGGGGAGTGAACATCTCAGCGCTAACGCACTTTCGTTTTTGAATCTCCCGTTTCTTCCACCACTACAGTAAAACACATTACTCTATTGCATTCATTTTTTTGTTTAAAAATATTATTTCGTGTCTCTTTTAAGATCCATTCAAGCTGGTATGTACCCATTATCAGTCGGATAGTTCGGTTTCAAACCCCACTCATTTTAGTGGACTGATCCCAGATATAAAGTGTAACAAGTAAGACAAGGCACGTAAAACCAAAATGTAAAAATGATAGAACAAAAAACCAGCTTAACTCTAGAAAAATAAATGTTTTTTTTTTTGCTTTTTTTCGTACTTTTTTGCCCTCATATTTTATAACTTAAAATTATACTAATGTAAATGTTCTCTGAATTGGTTTCTAGTATGGCGAAATCTGTTTCTATGGAGATAGATAAAAAAATTTTACATTTTGCCCATCTACACCTAAAGTAAGAAATCTCTTTATAAACTTCACACCTGCTAAATGTTATGTATAAATCTGGATAGTTGTAATCTTTTGACGAATGCCCAAAACAATATTTCACCTTTACTTTGTGATTACATGCATAACAAGTGTATTGTTTTGCTTATAATAAACACGTTGTTTTACTTACAACATGCTTTCCACGTTTTGTTTTCACACTTATAACACTTCTTTTTTATCAAAAACAAATCTTTCAAATTTTTTCTTTATTAAAATACAACATGTTTTATCTGTAAAACAACCTCCGGAACAAGGAAATAATTAATTCAACACAGTTTAAATGATGAGCACTTAAAAAGAACAAGAGTGGTGTATTAAGGGGCATCTGATTTTGAGATGGAAGCTAAAGCTAATAGTATGAAACATGGTCAAAGACTAATGCCAATACTTTTACTAAAGGTAATGGTAGAACATGGTCAGGAACTTATACTCACGGTAACCAATTCTATTCCCAAACCTTTACTAAGGATGATACTATTCTACTAACCCGAACCGACGTCTATACTAAAATTAAATATGATTCTTAGGAATGTCATCAAGTATTTAGAATTGAAATTGCTCTAACTACGCACTCATATAGCCATAGATAAAATGTCTAGGGAATACTGATGGCTATGAAATAAATTCTAATCCAAGTATGAGAAAATATTATTTTACTGACGAATATAACATTATTGATATAGTTGAAGACATTAATTTAATTACTCACTAGAAGAAATTAATAAAATGTTACCACTTTTGACACATTCAAAGTTTGAAATATAAGATTAGAGAAGAGTGCATGATATAAGATTAGTGCAGAAACAGAAATGAAGAAGGAGCTAAAATTGCAAAAAATAATCTTCAACACGGATTATCATTTTATAATTCTATATATGAATATGGAGACATTAATCAATGGCTAGATTACGAAAAGGAAATATTTGAAAGTTACGATTGTGATTTCAAGTTACGTGTAGTAAAAGATATTCAAAATAATTTTAAACCTACTAAACCGTCTGTTATTAAGTTTAATTGTAATACGAAAACCACAAGAAGATGACTTTGCTTTTATAATAAGAATACAGGAATTATATAATATTAATATATTGTTATAAACTCCTTGTGGTAACGGTATTGTAAAACTACTCAAACCAGCTTTTGATTGTGATAAAGATAGAAAGGATGTAAGGGTAATAGTTTGGGAAAATGAAGACAGACTACTGAGCTCTTATGATAGCAATAGAAGCATTGAAAAAATATCAAATAGGAGTCAGTATCAATTTTTTTATTGTTATAGAAGTACATATTGACTTATTTCACAAACTAAATATAAAAATCATATATGTAACCACTCATATACTGCGGAGATTGCTTGCCAGAAAAAGAAGAAAATTACTTTTATAAATGAACATAAACGACAGGAAAAAAATTTTGCAACCGCTCATATAGAATGTTATGTTGTTGATGTTGCGTCACAAAGCAACAAGTACGTAACAGCTGAACACATACCAAAAAATGTGGGATAGAGGTTGAACGATATTTTCTAGATTTACTCGTGATCTACTAATTATTGGAACTGAACATTTTTTCAACTACAAAAAACAATTGATACTTACCTAAGAAGATAAACTTTATTATGAGGCTAAAAATAATTGTCATATATGTAAGAAGGAATGAACAAAGAAAATAAGAGATCACTGTCATGAACGTGTTAAGTACAGAGGACTTAAATGTAAAATATGCAGTTTAAGATATAAACAAGAAAAATTTATTCTGGTTATATTTTTTAATGGTAGCAGATATGATTCCAATCCATTAATTAGTGAGCTCTTTGAACAGAATAATTATAAAAGAAAAGAAGATTAGCTGCATTTAAACCTAAGATGCTTTGTAGTGGCTATCTTAAAAACTTACACGGTTATAGCTTGTTAGCTATGTCTCTAGATCAAATGCCGAAGTTATACGGTTGTAAAACTCAACATCATATCCATATGAAAATTATGGTATGGCCACCTGCAAGAAAGTTATAGGTTATCTAAAAAGGGAAGATTTCAAATCATCTCTATCTTAAAGCTTACCGACACAAGAAGAAGTAGATATATTTAATTATGGAAACATATACAAAACTGATAGAGAATTAATTTTAGAGTTTAAAAAATATGTAAATGAATTAGATTTTTGCACTTAATGAATATGCTAAACTAGGTATGAGAGAATTGGGTCTCAGCCCCTTACACAAAATGGGTCTCCTGGGCTACAGTTACAATTGCTGGGTAATGACTAAATGGGTCTCATTAGATACAGTACAAGAATAACAAATGCTTGATGATTTTCTTGAAGCAAAGCGAGGAGGCATATGTGGCATATTGGGTGATAAATCAGTTAATAGCAATAACCAACGGTACTTAGATGCAAAGAATCTATGTGAATGGTCAATTATATAAAAGTTAACCTATGAAGACTTTGAGTTTACTACTACGTCTCTATACGATGTATCAAGTTTTAATGATGATAGTGATTTTGTTATTTTTTTAATTTTTGCGATTTTGATTACAATGTTCTATGCAAACAAAGAGAGCACCTAGCACTAATGCCGCTTAAAAGAAAGATAAATGGCAACGAGCTAAGTTACAGAGGAAGAGAAAAATGTAGAACAAGAACAGAGAAACTAATTTTATACCAAACAAATTAATATGAGCGTATGGTTCATTAAAGCTTGTTCTTGATTATTGTATGTTGAGATGGGGATAAAAGTAATAAATCTAAAATATTCCTAAAAAACAACAATAAAAAGGTACTCGAATTTAAAAGAGCCACAGCTAGAACTGAGGCGGAAAAGAATATTAAGAAAATGTCGAATAACCCGCTATATAGAAGAACGTAAAAAAATCGTCTACATTTCATTCATTCTAAGTTTTTACATGGTGATGAAAAGACTATGAAATGTGTAAGGAAACCAACTTTTTGGAATATTAGGAGGTATAAGGATTATGCCCAACTTGATTGTTCAACGAAAAAACAGAATTTGATTCACCACTATACGTAGGTGCTACTTTATCAGAGTTTTCTAAATTAAATACTTATGGCGTACTCAATTGTATTTTAAAACCATCACTTAAAGATGTGCAACGAAATTAAATGGACGCTAATGGTTGCATTTTAGGTTTCTCTGAAAGTAATGTTGATGACATGCATATGACTCATGTAATTTAGATATCCCCAATAAGACTAAAAACAAGTTCCAGATAATTTCAAGCCTGAATTTGAGAGTACATCCGCAGAAGAATTCAGCTCATTTATCTGAGGCATATAGTTTGACAAATTATAGTTTCAAAAAAAGGAATCAAGAAATGTAATAAGGCTAAGCATGATGAATATTATAATGCATTAATGTGTAATAAAAAAGAATTGTAGTGGAAGGTAGAGTACATAAAGTAGGAGATGACCTGTGAACAAAAAAACAAGTAAGACTTCTAAAGTCCCTTGATGATAAAAAATTTTATGTTGAAAATATTAAAAGTAATCCACACGATGAGAATTTATATCTATTCAAAAAACTTTAATAATGAAATTAATATTAAATCAGCGGAGCGATTAACGAAACTAAAGATGGATAAAGATGAAGACAGAACTTTTTAAATTGAAAATACTAAAGAGTTAACCATTTATGATGATCTTGAACTAGCTGTTGCTGCTATTAGTATATATAATTTATTTTTGTGAAACGAGCATCAATTGCAATGATTGTAGATATAAAGCTTAATATTGGAGTTGTGATAATTGTCAAAAAAATTCTAATCATTATTTTTATGCGATGAAATTGTAAAATATAGAGATAGGCATAATAATTTGAGCAGGCATTCTGGTGATCCCTAAAAAATAAAACAGTTACTTGAGAAGGGTAGTAGGAATACTTATCTCAGAGGTCTTTCAAGCGTTAATCCTAACATTTTAGTAGAACAACTAGAACTATTTATACTAGAAGCAAAAACTGGCATGATGATTGATATAATGAAGCGTTAAATATATCTAAACAAGTATCATCAATGAATCTTTTTAGTCAAGAGAGACTAGATAAGTTGTTTGTTAATTAAACTAAGGAACAAATTTCCTGCAAAGTGGATCAAATCCGCAACTATTTGTGAAAGTATGACTACGTCCATGAATAAAGCAAAACGACAGCAATTAGCTTAAGAGATTTTTAGTCCAAAAATAACAAATTTTAAAGAATAATAAAACCTTTATATAAGGATGGAACAAGGTCAGCTACTAAACGTATAAATTTATTTTAAATTTATTTTAATATACATTTGCCTAATATGCAAGCGCTAAAACATTAATGCGAATATCTAGTGTAAATATAATTAAAAGTTTCAAAATGATCATGTTAGAAGCTACACGGAGTATACTAGAAAAAGTATGGGTTGATAGAGGGAACGAGCTTTACAACAACACATTTATTGTATCTCCTATTGATTCTTAATTAAAATCAACTAAATAAAGTAAATAACATAAAAAATATAAACCTACATTAACTGTTATATATATATATATATATATATATATATATATATATATTATTTATACGTATATATATATATATATATATATATATATATATATAAATATATATATATATACTTATATATATACATACTTATCTATATATATACATATATATAAATTTATATTTATATATATATATATACATATATATATATATATTTATATATATATAAATGTATATATATATATATATACATATATATATATATATATATATATATACATATATATATATATATATATATATATATATATATATATGTGTGTGTATATAAATATATATTATATATATATATATATATATATATATATATATATAAATAATTAAAAACTTATGTAGAAACACCAAAAATTCTGGGGCTTTATCTTTAAAAAATAATTCTGGTAAATCTATAATTAATACAATTAATGCTTTTTAAACAGCTCTAAGAGAAGGCAGATTACCAGAAGAGTTATGGGACGATAGAAGTAATCACACTTATAGTAAAACCTTTAATGGTTTACTTAGATAAAATTGGACAGACATGTACTCTACATACAGTGATTCAAAAGCAGTGTTCACAGAAAGGTTTCTTAGAATATTATTCAATTTATTTAACAAATTTAACAATGTTTATAGATGGCGATTGCAATTTCGTAAATCTCTTAAATGATGCTACTGTAACATACAATAATAATATATATAGTACTTTAAATATGACACGTAATGAGGCATCAAACAATCCTAATAAATTAGGGTACTCAGTTAGTTTTAGGAAAATTAAGCCCAAAGTTGGTGATTTAGTTATGAATGCTGATAAACATAGAATTCTCTCCAATTGATATACATCTAAATAGAATAGAGTATTTTTTAAAGTTTATCAAGTTCTAAAAACACAATCAACAACGTACGAAATTGAAATTATCAATGGTGAAAAAGTAGAAGGTAAATACTATGAACTAAGTATTAAAATCTGAATCTGATTTTGAAACTATTTATATGGTTTTAGAATCACTCAATATCAACATAGATGCTGCGTAGCAGATCTCCAAAGAAGCTTGGCTCATCAACAATGTTGCCACTCTGTGGATCAGTGAAGCTGCTTTGCACATATATCTTTGGTCTTAGGCAGCAACCTGAAGGTAAATAACAATGACAAGAAAGAGATTCAATCAAGCGAAGCTGGCAACAAATGGTCTATCAACCAGCAATGCTCACCAATTATCCTTTGAAAATGATGATAAAACTGACATGAAAGATACTTATAAAAGATAAGGTTGTACACACTCCCACATTTATAAGAGATGCTGTTAATAAAGAGCATTGTGATAACAAGTTATTATCCGCTTCTAATGAGATAGATAGTCTAAGTAAAAATAATACTGAATTGGGAAAGGTGAGTTCGATAAAGTCAACTAAAAAAAACACAAGCTGATGATAAACTAATTATTGAGTTATTTAAATCATCAACGAAAACTAAAATTGCAGTTAACTTCTGTCACAAAGTGACACTATCTCTAAAAGTAATCAAAGAAAACTAGAATTTGATATTAATAAGATTAATCAAAACGTTAGTAACATATAGTTAGATGATAAAATTACTCGCAGTCTACGATTTTTAAGAAGACAACAGATCTAGCAGTGAAGAGACTTCATCCCTGCAAATCAATGAAAGTTGGTTTGCAAATCAGTGAAACTGCTCCTCAGATCAGAAAATTATTACAACAATACATGATAGCTATATCATTAGAAAGCAAATTAAATGACCACATAGAACAAGCAAGGCTAGAAAAGCCTTTTGTTCTGTATCAAGAAGAAAGCAAACTAATTGACAACAAAGAACAAGCAAGGCTGGAAATGTTTTTTTGATTTCAATCAAGAAGATATAGTGGAAGAAATTGAAGGGTATTTTAATGAACGAGACCCAGTGCACCCTTATGTTGCCCAAACTTCTCTAATGTTAGCGAGCAATACATAAATTGTGAAATGTTTTTGCTAATATTAAATTTAATAACAATATTAATAACAGAAAAAATAGAAATTATTTTGAAACTGAAACTTAAATTAAAAAAAAGAAATCAATACAAAAATTATATTAATATAGATGAGGTAACTGAAATAGCATTATCATCTCTAGCAGCAACCGCAACAAAAACATCAGTTGACTTAACTGTTATAGGAATAATACTATATCTGGCTACTGCTAATATATGTGGTTCTTTATCAAAAACAATTATTGCTAAAACCTGAAAATTGGTGATAAATTTACTAAGCATTACATTAAACTAAAAGCAAGGAATTGGATAAAATAAGGTAAGATTATAAGGAAAATAAGAAACTGAAGTTTAAGAATTTTTAAACTAAATTTAGTAGTGTTTAATAATATTTGAATGTTGTAATAATGTTATTTTTAATCTGCGAAGGTAAACACTATAGTTATCTTTATAGTTAAAATTAATGTCAGAGTCATAGTTTTTGTCATAATTATAGCTAAGACTAAAAACAAAGCCCATAGTTATAGTTATGGTCATAGTTAAAGTTGAAGTAAAAGCTGAAGCTGAGGTTAGCCAAGACTATGGCTATCGTTAGAGTTAAAGCTAAAGCTAATACTTATGCTAAAGCTAAAATTTAATAAAAAATTTTTTTGATCCTACACAAAAATTCCTCAATTTTGTACTACTTTTTTTAACCATGGCCAGCTGCCGCAAATTTAATTAGATCAAGTGTAGGTGCTGAAACTGCTTTAGGGTTTTTAGTTGCAGCTTCATTTACTATGTTACTTGTTTTGTCCAAAGCTTTTACTGGATTAATAGAAACTTTCTTTCCAAATTGAACTATAGCTTTACCAACACTCTTTAAGACTTTTTTTGATGCATCAAATGCTATTGTTGCATCTAACTCTTGTTTTACAATTAGTACAATTACCAGTTAAATTTTTTGTACAGTTTGAAGAAATATTTCCTCGGATTTTATTGGAAACTGAATGATTTCTACCACCAACACAATATGAACAAGATTTAATCATTGGGAAATGACTCATACTTCTATCTAAAAAATAAAGGAATGCTAAAATTATATATATTTGATGTTAAATCGAAGCCCAAGCCCAAGCCTACACGTAAGGGTGAAAGTCTATGTAATGAACAAATAGAAATTTTTTGTGGTAAGTCAAACAATATTAATTGAAAACTATAATCATAAGTATAAACATATTACTGTCTATAACTATGACTAATGCACTGACTGTTATCATGACTGCAACATTGACTATAATTGTGAGTATAATTAGGGTCTTGACAATAATTTTCAGTCTAACCATGTTTCACCATAGCAACGTCCGTAAATATAAATAAAATTATAGCGCTGACAATAATACTAACTATATGCATGAACTGTGATGTTAGCCATAACTATAACTATAACTTAGACACTATAACAATCATCTTACTGCCATCACTTTTATCACTAATATTCCTTCTAGTGAGTACTAATGCATGGCAAAAAATATCAACAACAGCAAGATCAAATTTAAAATTAAGTTAATTATAATTACCGAAATTGATATTCATTCCATCTTCACGATAGGACACACTGCCAATATAACAAAAACATTCAGTAACATGAATTTCATTGAATATACTCGAATAAGTAGTTTGTAAATGAACATTTTAATTTTCAAAAGTCACAATAATATATTGAGGTATTTCAAAATCACTTATTACACCCAAATAAAGAAAATTAGAATTATCCGGTACGTTCATATGAAATGTCTTATTTGAAAGCTAAAATCAATATTTTTTTTGCACTGAATCCTTTTTGTGCAAATATTCTTTTACCCCTACCAGGATCAATACAAGAAAACACCAATTTAAATTTCTAGTTTCTTTTTTAGAATCTTTAGCTACGGCACCAGTCCCCGCATTAACTCTAAGTAATGCCCCATCGAATTTCTTTCTCTGTAGTTTTACATTAAAATTATAATATATAAATAATCTCTTCTGAATCATTTATAAATCCAAATAGATATTTCATTTTGATCGTCATATACACAAAATATCTTTGTGCAACATCATAATTGACTTTTTATTGACATTTTCTTTCTGTTTTAGACCTAATAAAACCACTCTCATATTTGATTTCAGCAGTACTTAGCAATTTTTTTGTTTATAACTAAGAATGACAGTGATATACAAGTTCAATTGTTTTTACATTAAAAGTTCCTAGTCTGATGAAACTAAATAGTGCCAAAACACCAAAATTCATTACTCTATTCTTATCACAATTAGCTATTGTTGCATGGGCATTATCTACGACCATATTTTCTGCCAAAAAGTCATGTAAAATTTATTGATTTTCTTCTCTACTAAATAAAATATTAACATTATTAATAACCGTTTTTATGACTGCTAGGTTATTGGGTTTTTTATTTGTTATCTTCTTTTTGTTTGTTATTATTGTAAATATATTGTCTTTCTAATTAGAATTTCATTTTCACAGCTTAGAGATGATTATACAATTTAATTTTAAATGAACTACAAAAGATACATAAAATCCACACTGAAACTAAATGAGAGCAAACGCTTAATTTTAGAGTTGTAATGTCAACAAAAAAATTTAACATTAGCGAACACATACTAAGATAACAAAGCTGGGGTTAGTAAGGACATCAGTTTGTTTTTTGATGGTTATTGTAAATAAAAGTGATGATAAGTTTTTATATGGTAGTATGGTATTAGACGATGGGTTTTCTATCACCATCGAAGACCTCAAAAATGGTCACTACTACTACAATCTATTATACCTGGAGCATATGAACTGTCTGATATTGCAGAAATAATGAAAGAAGAAACTGAATGTTATGTTATGATTGAATAAGACAAAATTACCTTGAATTGTAAGATGGAAAAAACGGGGTCTAATTAGTTTTGATGTTGAAAACTCAAAAGCATCATTACTAAGGTTTCGAAAATTATATATAAACCGTGTAAACACTTATCTCAAAAAATTATTGATAACTCTATAGAAAAACTCATGCCCTACAGATAACATTGGAGAAACATCACCAAATAATATTGGAATTTTTGTGTTTTATCTAAACCTTCAGGTTTAGCTAGCTCATTGATATGTGGTAAAAATGGATATTCCACTGTGTTTCATCATTGACATAGCTAAACTCATATCTAAATTGTCCATTCTAAATGCATTGAGAATAGACTTTACAAAACACAAGTCAACCATATTCACTTGGACCTTGTTTCTTACATCTAATAGTGTATAGTAGTGGTGGTTTCATATCTTTTTTTGTGACTACTTTCACTCAATGCCTTACTATGTTCTAACAGTTACTCTTGTTTATTTTGTTTTCGGGTTTTCCAAGCTATACTTCTGTGTAATTCTGAACAATTTATTATACAAGTATGAAAAGTTCTATATCTACGAGATAAGTCATGTATAAACACTAAGCTCCACAAAAATCTCCCTTTCTTGCTGTATTCTCTCATCAAAATCTAAATCAAAATAGTTTTGTAAAAAAACGTGATAGTGATTCTATATCAAAACCATAACTATCTTGCTGTATTCTTTCATCAGAGTCTGAATCAACATAATTTTGTAAAAAAATGATGATGCTTCTATATCATATCTAAAAAAACATTATGTTCCCCCTAGCCTATCTCTTGAATTTACTAGAACCCAATGTGTGCCCTCCTTTGTATGTAAGCTGAAAATTATTCTTTGATCTTTATATTAACTTCTTTTTGGTTTATCATCTCTCATTTTAACCTCTATTGGTATTAGATCCACAATTAATAGTATTTGATTACAATTTTACCCATGGCTTCATTCTGAATATAATATTTGTCAGGAAGTTCTTCAATTGATAAGACATGTCTTGGCCCATGATCAACCTTAATAAATCGGTAGTTTTGATTATTTCTTATTAGAATCTCTGAATAAGTATAAAAATCTGAAAACAACTAAAAAGGATATGAAGAGAAACAGTAAAAAGCTTTTAAGTTTGAAGAATTTGCTTTACGTACTACTTCTTATGGAGCTTCTGGATTATGGAGGACTATTTTTGTGAAAAAATTTTTACACTCACTTATTGATAACACTAAAACTAATAATAATACTACTACTAAAGCTAATACTAATACTAATACGGTTATTAAATCCAAGGAAACTACTAATGCTAAAACCAACATTAAAGCTAATACTTATACGAAAACTAATACTAGTGGTAAAACATGGTCAAAGACCCATACTTATAGTGTTACTTAAGCCATTACCAGGGGTAGAACGTGGTTAAAGACCCATACTAATAGTAATACTAAAAACAAAGCTAAAATTGATACTATAAAATACTATTGATAATTGATAATATATGCTAAATTGTATGCTAAATTATAAGCTAAACTATATGCTAAATTTATACTATAAGATACTATAAAATTGATACTATATATATCAATACTAAAATTGATACCAATACTGAAACACAGACAAAGGCCTATACCAAAGACTTTATACTTGTATTTTGTAAGGCTAGAAGAGATTGTGTATCGGTTATGATAGTGCTGGAAATATTGATTTAGTTATAGATGACATATATTTAGTTAGGATTATATTTTAGTACTAGTTGATCTGGGTGATGAAATAAATGGAAAGATTACGCAATTCTTCACAACAGGTGGACATGAAAAGTTAAGGGTTATTGTTAGGTGTCATAAACGAGTAGACAATATGGCCAGGTCTAGCACAGATACTATCTTTATAACATGCTAGAGAGATCTAGCAATCTTTTATAAATATAATTTTTTCCTTGTAAACATAGTTTTCATGCTACAAGTGGTGGATATCAATATGGTACGAAAAAGTATAATCCAAAAGAGAAAAATTTAATGTAGCAGATCAGGATAGACAAATCGTTTATGATTTAGAACAAGGGTAAAAATGATGTTAAGGCTTGTAACTTCAAAGATAATTTAGATGAGAAACAAAGAGATAATAAAATTAATCAACTTGAAAATTAAATTGAAAGATAAGACCGATAAAGATATTTTTTATGAAAATGACTAAACGTCCTGGTTTAACAAGTATTTTAACTATAAAGGTATTAAGCCGGAGTTTGATTTTACTGAAAATAATTTATAATTTAATGAAATTTTCGAACTCAAATATAACGTATGCTTCAGGTGGTCTTGGTTATATCTCCTGTAAAATTTTTTAATAATCCTTAAAAAAATAAAAGTGTATTAGACTACTAATATGGCGGCTGGAATGGTTCCTGAATGATCTGGTAGACTTATAAAGATAAATAATAAATATAATAAATATGGGTTTGGGTGAAGAAGAAGAAATATATTCTCAGACTGATGACTTAGCTCAAGGGCAGACAAAATTCGAGCCGCAGGATGTAAAACTAATAGAAGAACTGTTTGAACATTCTTTGAACATAAGACAAAGAAATAATTAGAAAAATTTAATGATTTTAACGTCAAAAATAAGTGTGAAGCATGTTCAAAAACCAATCTGTAAAGCAATTTGGGAAACCACGACTGAACATCTTCCCGCTAAACAAACTATGTCTGCGGGTGGTGTCTGAGCACCCAGTTACCCACAAGAAAATCTGTTTGAAGAATGTATAGACAAGAGGGATCGTTTTTAAAGAAACATGGAGAAGATTTCTTATATGAGACGTATAAGTATATATGACGTATAAGTGTAGAGGATGCGATAAAGAGTTAAAGAATAATTTTTCACTAAAGGGTCATTGCGATGGCTTCCTCAAACAAATTGTAATGTGTGTAATCATAGACGTTTCAGTTGTGTTTGTGTTGAAAATATTTTTCATGGTGTAACATGGCCGGAGACCCATAATGGTGAAAAAAGCCTGTTAGGAGACGCGAAAGTGACAATAATACCACTGGTGATTCATGGTCGACGATCCATGATGAAACACGGGCGGAGTACCATGGTGATATTAAAACACAAAAATTAGAAAAATTTTATTCAATTTAACGCCTAGACAGTGTAATAAATGTACGGTTTATAAATCACAGGCAAATTTTGCTGTAAATAAGTATGCATGCAAGGACTGTACTGCAGTCAGGTTGACTTTGAATAGTGTAGTTCCTAATAATGATAGTTGCTCATGTAAACATTTTATTTCGTGTTAACAACTTGATTCTAATGGTACAGATATAAATACAATTACAGAAAAAATAAAATTGTTAAAAAAATATATGTAATTTCACAAAAAAATCAGCATGACTGAGCACGATGAATAAGCATTGTTTAACGATAAGATTCGTGCATAAACACGCTTATTCATGCTTTTTGTGCTTATTTTTATGTTTAAAAGAAGTAAGCAAAATAGTTGTAGTAGTGAATAACAATGGAAAGAGACATATTTTTTCGATGGAGAAAAATTACCGTGTTCAATGTCACTAATAAGTGTTACTTACTATAGTAATGGAGAAATCGAGGGAATAAAAACAAGTTACTTACTGTAGTGGTCAGAAAACGGCGGAATCAACAACGAATTTGCGTTAGCGCTGAGTGGTTGATTCCACCGTTTTTCCACTACTCACAGCTTAGTGAGTGCAATTTACTCCTCTCAGTGGCATTTGTCATTTTCAGACTATGGTTCACTATGTAATACGTGCTCGTTAACGGGGAGATTCAGAACGTACTAATAGGGGATGGGGTGGCTGTTGGCACAAAAGACATCTGTATATTTCAAGCTGAAAGTCGTTCTATTAATAACATCTGTTGTCCTCACAATCAGTTGTTTAATAGAGATGAAAAAACCTTGCGGATCTATTTTTTTTGCCCAGGTGTTTTTAAGCCGCCCAATTACGTTTTATGTGTTGTTATTAGGCACCTTACTAAGTAAAAAATAGCACGTACCCCGGACGAGAATGAAAGATGTATGACCACTAAGGTGAAGTGGAAGGGGGGATTTGGGGTCGGAGAATCGAGTGGAACAGAATAAATAAAAATTTCCCTTAGATTGCAACAACTTTTGGACCAATCACCTTCATTAGTGTTGACTTCAAGTCAAATATCGGCTTATAGCGAGACAATCGAATTCATGAAGGTTTATTTGTTTTTTAAATCCGTCAGCAAATTAGTGTGCATTTGATTATCAATGAATGATTTTTTGAAATTATTCATTTGCTCTAAAATTCAAGATTTTCGAAACCAATTAACACAAGAACAACCCTGCGGTTTGATTGAATTCTACAAGAAGCAAGCCAAACAAACAAAGAAGCAATGTTGGAAAATTGTTCCTGTTGTATTCAAAGTTACGTTCTACGTACACAAAATTACGTTTTAAAAATAACAATTTGATTTTCAGTTATCAATTCCCCCCAAGGAAAAAAATCAATGATTTCGGATGGGTGATAAAAAAGGGTATCGAACTCCAAGTGTACATCAGTACTGGACAATTGTAAATGCAAGTCTCCCAAGTAATATAATTTGAAAGCTTTCTCGAATGAAAATTGCTACTTTCAAGCGTATTTGAACGACGCAAAAGAGATTTTCAACAGTCACGGTGGCACCGTAAGGAGAACAAACATCTAGGGCGCGAGAGTGCGTCGTTCCAATCACCGTAGGGAACTTTGTTTTCGCACCTGGCTTAGACTTGCCAAGTCTTGGCCGCGACTGACAAGTCCTAAATGTGTTACGATCATAGCTCTGAATCAGTTCTGATCCTAGACTTGGAGTTAGACTGCCCAAAAACTGACATTGAATTAGCTTTAAGTACGGGGACACAATTAAAAAACCGAGACTGAAATTTCGGAGAAAAGAGATGGATTGAAAACTAACGCTGTCAAAAATTATATTGCCTCAAAAAGACATCGTTTTTTTTCATTTCGACTTATAGCTTTCGAATTCTGTACTTTAACGGCACCGAAAGTTTTGAAACACACTACCGCGTTATTAACTTAACAATAAGGTTTTTAAATCACAGAATTTTTTTCGACAATTTTTCTAATCGAAAGATAGATGATCAGGTACAATATGCAACACATTGGTTTATTATTCCGTTGTAATTCCGCAAATACCAATACAAATACCAAGCTCTTTGGCTTCACTTAGAACTGTATCATTCGGTTTGCAGTCTAAAAGTGAGGTAAAAGGACAGTGAAGGGAGTACACAAAACTCATTGGTTTCTTCAAGACAGAAGTTTTCCATTAGGCGTTCAAATATGCCGGCAAAAATTTCGGGTCTTTCCCATTATAGCTCCCCCATGAAATTATAGCCCCCATTATGGCATAATTACCATGTTTGGGGGGCTATAGGTTAACTGACCACTAAGCTGTGGGGCCTATTATGGGAAAGACCCAAAATTTCTACCATGTATCACAATAAAAAAGACAAGAATTATTGATGTCTGCAGAGCCACTAATAACAAATTTTTGACCAAATTTTTCAGCAAAATAATTATTTTTTTGCTAAATTATTAATATAGACATGACTAAGCCTGCAAATTTTGTTTGCTATCTAGAAAAAAGAATTGATTAGACTTTGGGTCGTTAATTTTTGAAAAGAAAACTAGTAAAGAATATGCAAATCAGTTTGTGAAAAAGTGCATCATTTAGAAACAATTAACAATTACACCTACGGAACGACGGATGCCTCACTAAAAATTTGCCTAACGTTATAGCTTTTTAAAAATCTTCAATGAAGAGTATTTGAAAAAAAAATGAATAGTAGAGAACAAATAAGAAAAAAATTAAACCGTAACTTTGTCGTCAGCTAAGCTCAACGTAAATTTTAGTATTTTTTTTTCACTGACTCCTCCATTTTGCCAGGTTTTTCAATTTTGCACTATCTAAAAGTTTTTGTAGGGAGCATAGCAAACACAGATCGCAAAGTTTTTAAGTGAAATAAATAATTTTTGAATTTCGGATCACGTCTGTTTGTGCCACCAGCTTAGTGAGTGCACTTTATTTGTACTTCCCAGACGAAGGTTCCCTTTTTGCCTAAATCCATAGATTGGCACTTAATCTGTAGCTTGTGGATGAGTAACGTTGTTGAGGGAGGAATATTAGCACAATGGGAAAAATACCATTTATCAATCTAAAAATCGCTCCAACAACTGTTATCGTCAATATCGGATGGTTAATATATTTCCCCAGACGCACATGAAATATTTTTATTCAATGATTTCCTTTAAAATGAAACGTGCTCTCTAACTGAGAGCATAACGTGGGGGGGGGGTCACAAAGTTGATTTATATTCAAGTAAATTTATCATAAATATACTAAAAATATAAACAATGCACTTACCAAATTTGTTTTTGTCGAAATCTATTTGCTGATGGTTTTTGACGTGTAGTATACTAAGGAAACGCTAAAATAAATCAAGTTATCACGACTTTAACTGTCGAACCAATTGCTAGAGCTATCGAAAAATCGAAAATTGTTCACGTCTTGTTCAATTACTTATTTTTCAATAATTCACTATTTCCATTTCATCATTCTCGTCACACAAAAAAATCAATTGATGCCTACCTACGATATACAAACTAACAAAACGTCACTAAAAGTTACGTTGACTTAGAGGCCCCATGGTTAAACCTCATTGGTCACTTAAAGTTCGAGGCAGAGAGCTTACTTTGAAAGGTTGAACTTAGACTTAAAACAAGTGAAAGTGGAATTTTTCTGCAATAAACTTAGGCCTGAAGAAGTTAAATTCTTTATTTTTGTTTGCCCCACTCTTAGTGTCTTTAAGGGAAAAACTGAAGGTCTCCTCTATAAGTATCAGTTCAATCTTTCTACCTAGGAAAAGCAACCTTTTGCACATGATTCAAACCTCTATAAATAATCGGCTGCTTTCGTGTCGGCGACGGCGACAATTCTCTTGTTTCAACTTCAGTATATCATTAGGTTGAAAAATTTTCTGCCGTTAACTTTCTGCAAAACTGGGGATGCATAAGGTGCTTGAAGGTGGGGGGCACAAACGAAAAGATCAGGTTACTGCAAGAAAAAGTTTTGGTACAAATGATCTGATCACCTACTTGGTGCTTTCTAAATTTTTTGTGAATGCATTTATAAACCAGTTTGAAAAGTGGTCGACTCATAATTCTTTCAACAAACAGTCTCTCAAGGCTTTCTCTACTTTTCGAAAAAGACTGAACAAACTGTTCTAAGCCTTCAAGTATTTACGGTTTAGCGACGATCTGATTTCCTTAATAGTACTCAAAGCAAAAGAAAAAATTCCCCATAAAATTTTGACTAAAATGGACAGAGTATATTAGCGCTGAAACTGGATTTCCAGTTTCACTTATCCATTTCCTGAAATGGCTTGAAATGCAGGCCGACTTTTTCTTTTTGTTTTTTATTGGGATTTTCAATTTTTGTTGAAACTTGTTCTCCATTTATCACAGCTTTGATCAAAGATTGCGCTTAATGTTAACTTCGTGTGTTTCGACTGTTTCTTCGTGCCAAACATTTGCCCATTCAGTCCCCTCTTGGGTTCCTAAGATTTGTTCTATCATGCACATAGATAGCTCTTGTACAAAATTTTCTCAAAGCAGCAATCTTCTCCATTTGTGCCACCAGCTCCAGTCTTTTACGCACCTCCAAGTTAATGAGAACGTCTGAATGCATAGTAAGTCATTATGCAAAACAATGCACATCTGTGTGTGCAAATTTATTCACCCATTAAGCTCTCAATAAAAGTAGCTATCGAAATTTATGTGGTTGTCCTACACTATCATTGGATTTTTCTAACTATTGGGTCTTAGATGTTAATTATCTATGGATTTATTTCGCAGTTCACTTTGACTGAAGTGCTGATTACGGTTCGTCCGCGGAACTGGACTAGGAGCAAAGTACAAATAGGCTATTTATATCATTTTATTAGAATTAAAATTTTTGTTTACATCCTGCCATTTTTACCTTCCTTTTTTGGAAAATTATTGAAGGAGAAACAACAGTCATCTGGAACTACAGGAGACAATTACATTCTGAGACCGTTTCAAAGTCACACTTGAGGATATTAGAACTGAAAATGGAAATAAAAACAAAACGACGGGAAACAGGCAAAACACAAGCAGAAACTGGAAACTTCTGTCAACAAAACAAATGTACAAAAAACAGCAAGACTTGCGCAGCACTTCCAGAACTTTTATCAGGAAAATGCAATTTGTATCCTCTGCAAGTTCTAAAATTGTTGTGAGTGTGCACCTGATTTGAGTTAGGTTTTTACATCTTTTACAATATCCAATTCTCTGTTGACGAACACCCAGTTTAGTCTTTTTTCTGGTTGTATTTTTGTTTCCTCAAGACCGTTGTTCTATTGTTTTTCTCAGAACTTTTCGCAGCTAGTACTAAGGGTTGTATTCCATCGCATTGCTCTAAACATTTTTTTATAGATAGCTCGGCAATTTATTTCTGGAGACATTTTAATGACCTTTTTTATATACTGAAACAAATAATTTCAGTGGAATAATTTCAATATTAAACTTTCGTATCCGTAGCTCCTGATCTGGTTTTATAGTTTGTGTTGAGACTCTTTCGTGGATTGTAGTGTCATATATATTTTTCTCCAGATACATGTCTCAAAAATTTCAAATTTGTCATGTAGGCATGGCTGACATGATGATCTTTCTTTGAAAACAACCCCAAAAACTTTGATAGTCTATTATTTTGCCGTGGCTATTCATCAATAATAATCCTGATCATTTTTTGTAACATAATTGCATGATTGTTCGTGAAAACTTTTCCAAACAAATGATTCAAAGATTGAAAACTTCAAAATGTTGATTGCAATATCGCAACAACTGTTACTGACTTTGAAGTCTTGCTTCTAATTTTATATTCTATGTTATATTAAAAGCTTACAATATTATACACAGTCCCAACTTGCAGCCAACTTATTTATGTTTTGTTCTAATCTGTAGCAGATGATGTCATCATCATGACACAAAGTATTCTATATGGCATAGCTTGCGATTGTGGAGATTTTCGCTGATGATTATTTGCAGCCGATAGTTCACAGCATTTCCAAAATCAATTTCTCAGGCGGAGGAACTCACGTACTCACACACACACGCACCCACACACACCCACACACAAACACGCAAGCAACACATATACACACACACGCCACTGAAGCTCCTTCAGAAAGAATTTAATATAGAAATTTTTAGATGCTCAACTAAATTATTTAAGGTTGAATTGTATCTCGAAACGGCGATTTTTGAGTCACATTACGCGAAATGCTCGGGAAAAATTAGAGAAAATCCTTTTTTCTCCCATTGAGTCGACCGTACGCATGAGTCATCCGCTAGAAAAGAAACTTCTCAGGACTTACTTCAATATTCGAAAATTAGAACAAGAAAACGGCAAAAAAATACTAATAGTCAAAGAAGAAAACAATTTATAATGCTTGACATGCTGTACAAATCTTTGTTCTGGTTAAAAATTGTTTATAGTGAAAAGTATCTTTTGTTTCTGCAGTACTTTTCTTTCAAAATGTAGAAAAGAACGCATAATTTGAAACAAACCCTTTCGGTTATAATCAATAGGCCGAGACCAAAGCTGGTCTCTTTGCAAGATAAATGTCTGCTCAAGAAACCTGAGCAAGGTGTCATTGAAGGAAACGTAAAACACAAAACTCAAAAACTTTAATTGTAAAACACAGCCTTACTTGTGTATTAACCCACCAGGGGGATTAAAATGATTGGCTATTAAAAAAGCTCGAAAATTCTTTGTTAGTATTTAACGAATCGCGTGGTTCATAGATTGAGCCGCCCGTTCCCTAATATGGTATAGTCATCGAGCTAGGTCAGTTACTATAACCTGACTGTTGAGTTGATTGCGAGAGTCATTGTAAACAGAGATAAGATATTGATCAAGACTCCTAGGAAAATTTTGTGATGGCTGTTTATTAAATGTTGAAAACGGAAAATTGTTTGAAGTTCAAGTAAACAGCAATCACTAAGCCTCATTTCCATTCTAAATTTTACTTAAAAAAACGTGAAAGACGAGACAATTGTGCCGAAGAAACTTTATTACTTCGACCAACGTAGTATTTGTGAATATGTTTATTGATAGCCGCAAAGCGATAGCTGGGGCTATTGTCGGCCTTCTTTTGGTTTTTTACACTGCAAAGAATTTTTTGAATTGTATTGGGGCGCTGTCTTTTCTTAAGATCTGTTCACACATTTTTATGATTCTTGAAGTCAAATTAGAGTAGTGATTTTGGTCACGCAGAAACAGGAAATGGAGCGAAAAAGCCAGTGATTTTGCAGCGTGAACTTTTTTCGCTCTAATTTTAAAGTAGAGTGAGAAAATGGTGTTTGAACAAAATATCGCTTTCTCGCTAGTGGTTTTTTGTTCACATGGGGCAATTTCACTTTGTTTTTTTGCTTTTTTTTGGATCGAATTTTCTTCTAAATGGTTTTCCCAATCCATTCATAGTTCATTATAGGCGTAGTTTTTGTTAGAAACAAAATTTCATTTCTCGCTAGTGGTTTTCTGTTCCCGCTAAACGCATTTTGACATCGACTTTCTGTTTTTTTGTTGTTTTATCAGATTTTTTCCAATTATTGTTTTCAATTCACTCATAGCCCGTTCTAGGTCTAGTTTTTTTAGTCAATGAAAATTCATTGAATTGTATGTCAGGACCTGTTCTGCTATGTTTTTTTAGATCAAAGAATTTGAATTGTATTGGGGCGCTGTCTTTTTTTCAAGATCTGTTCACACATTTTCATGATTTTTGAAGTCAAATTGGAGTTGTGATTTTGGTCACGCCGAAACAGGAAGTGGAGCGAAAAAATGCGAGGTTTTGCGGCGTGAAATTTTTTGCTCTAATTTTCAAGGAGAGTGAGAAAACAATATTTGAACAGAAGTGCGCTTTTTCGCTGGAGGTGTTTTTTTTCTCATGAGGCAATTTCTCTTTGATATTTACTGTTCTTTCAATTTTTTGGATTGAATTTTCTTCTAAATAGATTTCCCAATCCATTCACAGCTCACTCTAGGCCTAGTTTTTTGTTTGAACCAAATTTCCATTTTTATCTAGTGGTTTTTTGTTCACATGCGGCATTTTGATACTGATTTTCTGTTTTTTTAAAAATTTTTTCGATCTGATTATTAACTTTAAATGGTTTTCCCAATTCACTCATAGTCCGTTCTAGGTCTAGTTTTTCTGTTTTGTCAATGAAAATTCTTTGAATTGTACGTCAGGACTTGTCCTGCTATGTTTTTTTATTTCGTCTGCAAAATACTTTCGTCTACTATCGACTGCAAAAAATTAGCAGCGAAACTCTTCTCAATCGCAAGCTATGCCATATAGAATACTTTGTGTCATGAAAATGACATCTTCCGCTACAGCATAGAACAGAACATAAATAAGTTGGCTGCAAGTTGGGACTGTGTATAATATTGTAAGCTTTTAATATAATATAGTATATAAAACTGGAAGCAAAACTTCAAAGTTAGTAACAGTTTCTTCCGATATTGCAATCAACATTTCGGAGTTTTGAATCATTTGTTTGAAATAGTTTTCACGAACAATTATGCAATTTTGTTTCAAAAAGCGATTCTTGTTACGTCCATATGACGTCACAACCACTTCAAATCTGCTTTTTGTTCATTCGTTCATGAAATTTCAACTAGAGTGCGCGTGTGGGGTCATTTTTCGCGCTTAGTGGAGCGCGTTTTTTGTTCATTCGCGTGAATAAATTTTTGGTCACACTTGACTTACCTCACTCTCCAAAAATGACTTCCTCACTTTGAAATTGACTTTTAATTTACTTTATTTCAAAGAGATAAGGTCAAATGGGTGTGTGTCACTCTAATGAAGGTTATTTGAGAGCAACTAATTGAGGCAGCAAAAACGTATATAAACTCTAACTCAAAATATAACATATCAACATTCAATGAAAAGACGATTTTTTCTAGTCTGTCTATTTTAATTTTTTGAGACTGCAGGTCTACGAAACTTTTGCCGCAAAGTTGGAAAATATGTATCGATTTTTGCCAAATTTATAGGAATTTAACGTGAGCAATGTTAACGAATGATAAATGAGGCACCCTTATGCGAAAAAATTTATTATTATTATTATTATTGTTTTATTTTTTTTCATTATTTTTATTATTAGTATTATCATTAATATTATTATTGTTTTTATTTTTGTTTTTATTATTATAATTATTCTTATCATTATTATCTTTGTTATTATTATTATTATAATTATAAATAATATTATTATTATTGTTATATTTACTATTATTATTATTATTATTATTATTATTATTATTATTATTATTATTATTATTATTATTATTATTATTATTATTATTATTATCATTATTATTACTATTATTATTATTTTTATTATTATTATTATTTTTATTACTATTATTATTACTATTATCATTATATTATAATATTATTATAAGTACTATCATCATTATCATCATTATCATAATTGTTATCATTATTATTTTTTTGTATTGTTAATCTTCATATTATTATTATTATTACTATTATTATTACTTTTATTATCATTATTATTATCATTATTATGATTACTATTTTTAATATTGTTATTATTGTTAATTTTATTATCACTATCAAAGTTACTATTATTATTATTATTATTATTATTTTTAATAAAATTAATTTTATAATTACTCTTATTATTCTTGTTTTTAAAATTATTATTATTAATGTTTTTTTTCTTATTAAAATTACTATTATTATTTTGCTATTAATAATATTATCATTTTTGTTTTCTATTATTATTATTGTTATTTTGATTGTTAGTATCATTAATATTATATTATTATTATTAATTTTTCTATTTTAATATTAATACTAGTAAATATTATTATTATTATTATTATTATTTCTATTATTATTATTATTATTATTATTATTATTATTATTATTATTATTATTATTATTTTTATTATTATTTTTATTATTATTATTATTATTTTTATTGTTATTGTTCTTCTTATTATTATTACTATTATTAATATCATTATTATTAGTACTTTTACTACTACTATTATTATTATTATTATTATTATTATTATTATTATTATTATTATTATTATTATTATTATTATTATTATTATTATTATTATTATTATTATTATTATTATTATCATTTTTATTATTATTATTATTATTTTTATTATTGTTAATATTGTGGCGAGTACCAGGCTCACACTGTAACCAAGAACCTGAAAGTATTATTTTTAACTTTTTTAAACTCGATATGATAGCATATTATTCTCGTTGTTGTATGTAAATATGTACGTTACGCATTGCGTTGCACCAGTCGCTCTTCATATGCTCCGATCGAAGCGCACACAGTGTCTTCCAAGATCAAAGTGAAGTCGTTTCAAAGAGAGTTAAATTTTTCTCGCGTTAGTCATTTTACTGCTAATATTAGTTTTTATTAGCAATATACTCAATCGATATTTTCCCGACACAGCATGGCGCAGTCAGCTCCAGTACTTTTACTACGCTCCCCAGCGGGAATCCCATTCTTCTGGGACAGTGGCATGAACCCCCCGGTCGAATGGCTCACGTTGGCTTCAACACTAAAACTGGCCATAAAGGCCAAGGACTCTATCTAAATGCACTCACTCCTAAGAAATAGGCCAGAGGCAGAAGACCTCTTTTACCCAGCTGAACCAACATATGAACCCCCCAACAGAAAACGAAACCCAAGCACAGCACTGTTCGAGAGACCTGATGAATAATAAGCGGAAAGTCAATTGGGAAAACGAGTGTAAAGCGATCAAATTCAAGGGCCCAACAGTAGAAGAAATCCCATGGGACAAAGCGGATACGAAAGTTAAGAACCTCATTTACTTAAACCTCGGAAGAGAAGGACAAAGGATTATTCACCAGCGCTTTTCCCAATCAGTTATCGACCCCATTTCCGCCTTCGAACTCGCCCACGATTTCGCTTTGTCCTTTACCCGACCGATAATTACCACGTATTATCGCTTCCTCCTGTTCACATGCAACAGAAAAACGAGAAACTCGAAAATTTCCACTGCCCGCTCAAAGCCCGCGGCGCGAAATGTCGGTTGGGAACGGCGGAAGATGACCTCATAAAGGATTTATTCATAGCCTTTATGTCCAATGCTGACAATCAAAGAAAACTTTTAATCGAAACCCGAACACCACTACAAGTGTACAAATTGCACTCAACCGTGGTAATCATAGGGCCATCTACAACCATCTAAATTGTCACCCATTCCTCTTAATCGACCAAGCATCCTTTCAACGAAACCAAACACCACCTCGAAACCCACGACAAAGCACACCCATTCGGAGACAACAAACCCAACGCACGGCAATTCCCTCGAAAATGTGTAGATGGTGTGGGGTACAATTCACCCCTGAACATCTTCAAGTATGCCCGGCAAAAAAGGTCCAATGCAATTCATGTAAAAAAATCGGACACTTCAGCTACCTGAGCCAATCTGCAAAACGAATTTCGCAAAGCCAAAATATTATACCCCAGCAAAACAACCCACAAACCTGAAGAGTCAGAAACATAAGAGAAGCAAGAAACACTCATTCCTACTCCAACCCAGAACACGAGACCCACACAGAACCCACCGACGAAACAGTCGACCAAGAAAACACTTTCATCATCCAGGAAGTTTTCGACAATTGGAACACAGTCAACTTCGTCAAACCCAAATCATTTAACGACGAACACCCCATAAATTACTCACCCAAAATATCTGACAAAATTTGGAAACGCACAACATCAAATAACACCGAAATCGAATAGACGGCCGAGAGAAGTAGCCCTAGGAGTTTCCTCAACAAAGATGAGGCCGACAAAATACTACGCAACCGCAAAAACTCCAAGTGGATAGACCAAGACAAATGTTCACGCGATACAGATGTTTCAACAACCTGGAAAAACCGATTCTCGGCGCTATAAAACTCACCTTAATATCAAGAAACTGGGTAGCTAAAGACAACCAAATATTTGTTGTCAGTACACAAACGGTCAGCCTACTCGGACGAGACGTCCTAGGGAAACTCGGCGTTACTCTCCTACAACCCCAAGGTATGAGTATAAACCATATCGTTTCGGACACCCCTATACAAACTCGTATAATAAAGAAATTCCCCAACCTTTGTACTCGACAAGGCAGCTCAAAAAACCACATAGCCAAGTCGACGATTAAACAAAACAAACAACCCTTCCAACACAAACAACGACGAATCCCATTAGACCTACATGAGAAAGTTGACAAAAAAATCAGACACTTTTATGAGAGCAAACAGATCATTAAGCTAGAAAAAAGCTCAGACAACGTATTCATAAGCCCCGTCGACATAACAGTGAAACATGAAAAATTCATCAAAATAGCACTAGACTCAGAACTCCTAAATGATGCAATAGAATGGAAGAAATATCAAATGTAGTCAATAGAAAACATAAAGCATTTGGTAGCGAAATGCATTTCAGAGAACAAAAAGTCCCCAGGCAACTTCTTCTAAAAATTAGACCTGAAGTACGCATGCAGTTATACTGTCCTAAACCCTGATTTAAAAAAACACTGCAATTTTACCATACTCGGGGGAAAATTGTCAGGCACATGTCTATTTGTAAACGGATTCTACGAACTCTGATATGCCGGCCACTTTTCAAAAAACGCTAGACCAAACGTTCCAAAACATTCAGAATAAAATCAAGTTTCTAGAGGAAATACTTATTGTCACCAAGGGTTCACTCTCGGACCACGAATTACACATCGACAAAGTCCTAACAAGGCTAAACAAAGAAAACCTCGCCATAAAGATCGAAGAAATCGAATTCTCCCAATCTAACATAACATGGCTGGGCTAAAAAATTACCCAATCGGGAATTACTCCAACAGTGAAAAAAAAAACGGATACAATTTTAAACCTAAAACCCCCAAATACCCTTACCCTAAAAAATTGGTGGATGGGTTCAGGCCAAAAAAAATAAAATTGGTTTCCAAGCGAGCGAGCTTACTGGACTCAATCCGGCCACTGTTGAAAAAGGACAACATAATAAATAAAAAATACACGCGGCCAAACTGTCATACAAAAGCGCCCGAAAACATCAAAACAGAAATCACAAAGAAACAGAGAAAAACACTTCGACAAGCAAAATAACTGCCGAGTAAAATGCAATGCAAGGCACACAGGCCTAGGGGCAGTACTCGAACAACAATACCCCGAGGGGTGGTTACCTATAGCCTATGCAAGCCGCTTCCTCAATGAAGCCGAATTATGACCCACTCCTCTTAATCGACCAAGCATCCTTTCAACGAAACCAAACGCCACCACGAAACCCACGACAAAGCACACCCATTCGGAGACAACAAACCCAACGCAGGGCAATTCCCTCGAAAATGTGTAGATGGTGTGGGGTACAATTCACCCCTGAACATCTTCAAGTATGCCCGGCAAAAAAGGTCCAATGCAATTCATGTAAAAAAATCGGACACTTCAGCTACGTGAGCCAATCTGCAAAACGAATTTCGCAAAGCCAAAATATTATACCCCAGCAAAACAACCCACAAACCTGAAGAGTCAGAAACCTAAGAGAAGCAAGAAACACTCTTTCCTACTCCAACCCAGAACACGAGACCCACACAGAACCCACCGACGAAACAGTCGACCAAGAAAACACTTTCATCATCCAGGAAGTTTTCGACAATTGGAACACAGTCAACTTCGTCAAATCCAGGTCATTTAACAACCAACACCCCATAAAATACTTCCCCAAAATCTCTGACAAAAAATGGATACGCACAACATCCAATAACACCGAAATCGAATAGATGGCCGAGAGAGGCAGCCCCAGGAGTTTCCTCAACAAAGATGAGGCCCACAAAATACTACGCAACCTCAAAAACTCCAAGTGGATAGACCAAGACAAATGTTCCCGCGTTACAGATGTTTCAACAACCTGGAAAAACCGATTCTCGGCGCTATGAAACTCAACTTAATGTCAAGAAACTGGGAAGCTAAAGACAACAAAATATTGGTTGTCAGTACACAAACGGTCAACCTGCTCGGACGAGACGTCCCAGGGAAACTCGGCGTTACTCTTCTACAACCCCAATGTATGAGTGTAAACCATATTTTCGGACACCCCTCTACAAACTCGTATAAAAAAGAAATTCCCCCAACCTTGTACTCGACAAGGCAACTCAAAAAACCACATAGCCAAGTCGACGATTAAACAAATCAAACAATCCTTCCAACAAAAACAACGACGAATCCCATAAGACCTACCTGAGAAAGTTGACATAGAAATCAGACACTTTTATGAGAGCAAACAGATCATTAAGCTAGATAAAGGCTCAGACAACGTATTCATGAGCCCCGTCATCATAACAGTGAAACATGACAAATCCATTAAAAAAGCACTAGACTCAGAACTCCTAATAATAAAAAGGAAGAAATATCAAATGTAGTCAATAGAAAACATAAAGCATTTGGTAGCGAAATGCATTTCAGAGAACAAAAA
Organism: Convolutriloba macropyga; assembly: GCF_964194025.1. Classification (NCBI taxonomy): domain Eukaryota; kingdom Metazoa; phylum Xenacoelomorpha; order Acoela; family Convolutidae; genus Convolutriloba; species Convolutriloba macropyga. Next base: position 66,883,534 of record NC_134475.1, read on the forward strand.
GTCCCCAGGCAACTTCTTCTAAAAATTAGACCTGAAGTACGCATGCAGTTATACTGTCCTAAACCCTGATTTAAAAAAACACTGCAATTTTACCATACTCGGGGGAAAATTGTCAGGCACATGTCTATTTGTAAACGGATTCTACGAACTCTGATATGCCGGCCACTTTTCAAAAAACGCTAGACCAAACGTTCCAAAACATTCAGAATAAAATCAAGTTTCTAGAGGAAATACTTATTGTCACCAAGGGTTCACTCTCGGACCACGAATTACACATCGACAAAGTCCTAACAAGGCTAAACAAAGAAAACCTCGCCATAAAGATCGAAGAAATCGAATTCTCCCAATCTAACATAACATGGCTGGGCTAAAAAATTACCCAATCGGGAATTACTCCAACAGTGAAAAAAAAACGGATACAATTTTAAACCTAAAACCCCCAAATACCCTTACCCTAAAAAATTGGTGGATGGGTTCAGGCCAAAAAAAATAAAATTGGTTTCCAAGCGAGCGAGCTTACTGGACTCAATCCGGCCACTGTTGAAAAAGGACAACATAATAAATAAAAAATACACGCGGCCAAACTGTCATACAAAAGCGCCCGAAAACATCAAAACAGAAATCACAAAGAAACAGAGAAAAACACTTCGACAAGCAAAATAACTGCCGAGTAAAATGCAATGCAAGGCACACAGGCCTAGGGGCAGTACTCGAACAACAATACCCCGAGGGGTGGTTACCTATAGCCTATGCAAGCCGCTTCCTCAATGAAGCCGAATTATGACCCACTCCTCTTAATCGACCAAGCATCCTTTCAACGAAACCAAACGCCACCACGAAACCCACGACAAAGCACACCCATTCGGAGACAACAAACCCAACGCAGGGCAATTCCCTCGAAAATGTGTAGATGGTGTGGGGTACAATTCACCCCTGAACATCTTCAAGTATGCCCGGCAAAAAAGGTCCAATGCAATTCATGTAAAAAAATCGGACACTTCAGCTACGTGAGCCAATCTGCAAAACGAATTTCGCAAAGCCAAAATATTATACCCCAGCAAAACAACCCACAAACCTGAAGAGTCAGAAACCTAAGAGAAGCAAGAAACACTCTTTCCTACTCCAACCCAGAACACGAGACCCACACAGAACCCACCGACGAAACAGTCGACCAAGAAAACACTTTCATCATCCAGGAAGTTTTCGACAATTGGAACACAGTCAACTTCGTCAAATCCAGGTCATTTAACAACCAACACCCCATAAAATACTTCCCCAAAATCTCTGACAAAAAATGGATACGCACAACATCCAATAACACCGAAATCGAATAGATGGCCGAGAGAGGCAGCCCCAGGAGTTTCCTCAACAAAGATGAGGCCCACAAAATACTACGCAACCTCAAAAACTCCAAGTGGATAGACCAAGACAAATGTTCCCGCGTTACAGATGTTTCAACAACCTGGAAAAACCGATTCTCGGCGCTATGAAACTCAACTTAATGTCAAGAAACTGGGAAGCTAAAGACAACAAAATATTGGTTGTCAGTACACAAACGGTCAACCTGCTCGGACGAGACGTCCCAGGGAAACTCGGCGTTACTCTTCTACAACCCCAATGTATGAGTGTAAACCATATTTTCGGACACCCCTCTACAAACTCGTATAAAAAAGAAATTCCCCCAACCTTGTACTCGACAAGGCAACTCAAAAAACCACATAGCCAAGTCGACGATTAAACAAATCAAACAATCCTTCCAACAAAAACAACGACGAATCCCATAAGACCTACCTGAGAAAGTTGACATAGAAATCAGACACTTTTATGAGAGCAAACAGATCATTAAGCTAGATAAAGGCTCAGACAACGTATTCATGAGCCCCGTCATCATAACAGTGAAACATGACAAATCCATTAAAAAAGCACTAGACTCAGAACTCCTAATAATAAAAAGGAAGAAATATCAAATGTAGTCAATAGAAAACGTAATGGATTTGGTAGCGAAATGCATTTCAGAGAAAAAAACCCCCAGGCAACTTCTTCTAAAAATAGGACCTGAAGTACGCATGCAGTTAAACCGTCCTACACCCTGATTTAAAAAAACACTGCAATTTTACCATCCTCGGGGGAAAATTGTCAGGCACATATCTATTTGTGAACGGATTCTACGAACTCTGATATGCCGGCCACTTTTCAAAAAACGCTTGACCGAACACTCGAAAACATTCAGAATAAATTCAATTTTCTAGACGAAATACATGTTGTCACCAAGGTCTCACTCTCGGACCCCGAATTAGACATCGACAAAGTTCTAACAAGGCTAAACAAAGAAAACCTCGCCAAAAAAAATCGAAAAAAGCGAATTCTCCCAATCTAACATAACATGGCTGGGCTACAAAATACCCAATCGGGAATTACTCCAACAGTGAAAAAAAACGGATACAATTTTAAACCTAAAACCCTTGCCCTAAAAAATTGGTGGATGGGTTCAGTCCAAAAAAAAAATTGATACCCGAGCGAGCTTACTGGACTCAATCCGGCCACTGTTGAAAAAGGCCAACATAATAAAAAAAAATACAAGGGCCCAACTGTCATACGAAAGCGCCCGAAAACATCAAAACAGAAATCACAAAGAAACAGAGAAAAACACTTCGACAAGCAAAAAAACTGCCGACTAAAATGCAATGCAAGTCACACAGGCCTAGGGGCAGTACTCGAACAACAACACCCCGAGGAGTGGTTCCCTATAGCCTAGGCAAGCCGCTTCCTCAATGAAGCCGAACTAAAATACTGCACTAATTAGCTAGAGTTCTCTCCGTAGTACGGGCAACAGAACGTTTCAATAATTATCTACTAGAAACAACATTCGAACTCATAATGGACCAAACAGCTTTCCTTTCGGCTCTTAAATGCAATCGGGGCAATAAATCTCGCCAGAGCCGAGTCACCCGCTTGGTAGATAGATTACTATCTTACACATTCTCCATATATCATTTAACTGGTAAAGAAATGGGTTTCACGGATTACTTAAGCAGAAAACCACACCTAATTCCACCCATTAGCCTATATGAATAGCTATTCTTAGTAAACAGAATAAATGACTTCATATTTACACTCCTCAATCAAGAGAAAACTCGGCGTCAAGCTTATTTCAAATGACGTAATGCAACAAAACAAAGCGAACGCTTTTTGCCACTTCGCTACTCGAATACAGTCGTTTCTTTATTCTCTTTCTTTGCCATCACAAAATTGACTGAACAAGATTAACGTAATTACTCGTAACAACCCCCTCATAAACACGCTTGAAATGCCTATCATCAAACGTAAAAAGAAACCAAGCGTTCCTAAAGCAATGAGCCAAACTGTTTCCACTACCCCAAAACCTGCTACTAACCCAGTATCTGTATCCACCTAAGCGGAAGATTGCCCCCTAACTTCGTACGCTGGCCTTGGCCGCTTCCCAATTGATGAAACTCGTCATTCTTCCCTAATCGAAGTCGAAAACGGATACCCCCCAGATTATCGCCGCAATCTTTCCCGCGTCTCCGTTGAGGATTTCTTCGCAGAGGCTACGCTCAAAGACAAAAACTTGCAAGCCGTTGTCAAAATTGTTAAAACCCATTAGTGGGAAGAATTAAAACAGATGTTCAAGTACTATTTCAATTTGAGAAATGTTCTGTCAGTTGCCACATCGGGTTTCCTTATTTATGACGACAAACTAATTATACCATGTCAACTACAAAAATTAGTTATTAATGCAGTCCATCGCCCCCATCCGGGACAACTTGGAACAATTCTTCTTGCTAACGTTATCTGGTTCCCTCAAATCCATCCCATCATTGCCCTAAGGGCTGAAAATTGCCGGCAATGCCTTGAACAAAGGAGAAATCGCAAACCTTTAACCCCTGAAGCTAAACTAGGCCCCCTCCCCATATTAAAAGAGCCTAGCGAGGAAATTCAATTGGATTTTACAGGACCCATAAAAGACTCATCAAACCCTAATATTGAACACTGCAGAACAACTCACAAACCTGAAGAGTCAGAAACATAAGAAAAGCAAGAAACACTCATTCATACTCCAACCCAGAACACGACACCCACACAGAACCCACCGACGAAACAGTTGACCCAGAAAACACTTTCATCATCCAGGAAGTTTTCGACAATTGGAACACAGTCAACTTCGTCAAACCCAAGTCATTTAACAATCAACACCCCATAAAACACTCCCCCAAAAAATCTGACAAAATAAGGATACGCACAACATCCAATAACACCAAAATTGAACAGATGGCCGAGAGAGGTACCCCCAGGAGTTTTCTCAACAAAGCTCACGCCCACAAAATACTACGCAACCGCAAAAACTCCAAGTGGATAGACCAAGACAAATGTTCCGGCGATTCAGATGTTTCAACAACCTGGAAAAACCGATTTTCGGCGCTATAAAACTCAACTTAATGTCAAGAAAATGGGAAGCTAAAGACAACCAAATATTTGTTGTCAGTACACAAACGGTCAACCTACTCGGACGAGACGTCCTAGGGAAACTCGGCGTTACTCTCCTACAACCCCAAGGTATGAGTGTAAACCATATCTTTTTGGACACTCCTATACAAACTCCTAGAATGAAGAAATTCCCCACCTTTGCACTCCACAATGCAGCTCAAAAAACCACATAGCCAAGTCAACGATTAAACAAAACAAACAACCCTTCCAACACAAACAACGACGAATCCCATTAGACCTGCCTGAGAAAGTTGACAAAAAAATCAGACACTTTTATGAGAGCAAACAGATCATTAAGCTAGATATATGCTCAGACAACCTATTCATAAGCCCTGTTGTCATAACAGTGAAACATGACAAATCCATCAAAAGGAACTAGACTCAGAACTCCTAAACGATGCAATAAAAAGGAAGAACTATCAAATGTAGTCAATAGAAAACTTAATGAATTTGGTAGCGAAATGCATTTCAGAGAAAAAAAAATCCCCAGTCAACTTCTTCTAAAAATAGGACCTGAAGTACGCATGCAGTTAAACCGTTACACCCTGATTTAAAAAAAACACTTCAATTTTACCATCCTCGGGGGAAAATTGTCAGGCACATATCTATTTGTAAACGGATTCTACGAAAGGATTCTTGTAAACGGATTCTCTGATATGCCTGCCACGTTTCAAAAAATGCTAGACCAAACACTCAAAAACATTCAGAATAAATTCAGCTTTCTAGGCGAAATACTTATTGTCACCAAGGGTTCACTCTCGAATCACGAATTAGACAGCGACAAAGTTCTAACAAGGCTAAACGAAGAAAATCTCGCCGAAAAATCGAAAAAAGCGAATTCTCCCAATCTAACATAACATGGCTGGGCTACAAAATTACCCAATCGGGAATTACTCCAACAGTGAAAAAAACGGATACAATTTTAAAGATGAAACCACCAAATACCCTTACCCTAAAAAAATTGATGGATGGGTTCAGTACAAAAAAAAATAAAATTGATACCCGAGCGAGCAAGCTTACTGGACTCAATCCGGCCACTTTCGAAAAAGGACAACATAATAAAAAAATACAAGGGCCAAACTGTCATACGAAAGCGCCCGAAAACATCAAAACAGAAATCACAAAGAAACAGAGAAAAACACTTCGACAAGCAAAAAAACTGCCGACTAAAATGCAATGCAAGTCACACAGGCCTAGGGGCAGTACTCGAACAACAACACCCCGAGGAGTGGTTCCCTATAGCCTAGGCAAGCCGCTTCCTCAATGAAGCCGAACTAAAATACTGCACTAATTAGCTAGAGTTCTCTCCGTAGTACGGGCAACAGAACGTTTCAATAATTATCTACTAGGAACAACATTCGAACTCATAATGGACCAAACAGCTTTCCTTTCGGCTCTTAAATGCAATCGGGGCAATAAATCTCGCCAGAGCCAAGTCACTCGCTTGGTAGATAGATTACTATCTTACACATCCTCCATATATCCTTTAACTGGTAAAGAAATGGGTTTCACGGATTACTTAGCAGAAAACCACACTTAATTCCACCCATTAGCCTAGATGAACTGCTGTTCTTAGTAAACAGAATAAAGGACTTCACATTTACACTCCTCAATCAAGAGAAAACACAAAGTTCCAGTCAATCATAACACTCCACTCGGCGTCACGCTTAATTCATTTGACGTAAGGCGACAAAATAAAGCGAACGCTTTTTGCCACTTCGCTACACCAATACAGTCGTTTCCTAATTCTCTTTCTTTGCCATCACAAAATTGACTGAACAAGATTAACGTAATTACTCGCAACAAACCCCTCATAAACACGCTTGAAATGCCTATCATCAAACGTAAAAGGAAACCAAACGTTCCTAAAGCAATGAGCCAAACTGTTTCCACTACCCCAAAACGTGCTACTAACCCAGTATCTGTATCCACCTAAGCTGAAGACTGCCCCCTAACTTCTAAAGTCGGCTTAGGCCGCTTCCCAATCGATGAAACTCGTCATGCTCCCCTATTCGAAGTCGAAAACGGATACCCCCAGATTATCGCCGCAATCTTTCCCGCGTCTCCGGTGAGGATTTCTTCGCAGAGGCTGCGCTCACAGACAAAAACTTGCAAGCCCTTGTCAAAATTGTTAAAACCCATTAGTGGGAAGAATTAGAATAGTTGTTCAAATACTATTTCAATTTGAGAAATGTTCTATCAGTTGCCACATCTGGTTGCCTTATCTATGACGGCAAACTAATTATACCATGTCAACTACAAAAATTAGTTATTAATGCAGTCCATCGCCCCTATCCCGGACAACTTGGATCAACTCTTCTTGCTAACGTTATCTGGTTCCCTCAAATCCATCCCATCATGGCCCTAAGGGCTGAAAATTGCGAGCAATGCCTTGAACAAAGGAGAAATCTCAAACCTTTAACCCCTGAAGCTAAATTAGGCCCCCTCCCCATATTAAAAGCGCCTAGCGAGGAAATTCAATTGGATTTTACAGGACCCATAAAAGACTCATCAAGCCCTAATATTGAACACTACATCTTAGCCTCCGTGAACCGAACATCAAGATAAAATCTATTCATAAACCAATACAGTTCTTTTCACGGCATTCCTCGCCGCAAACACTGGGACCAAGCTCAAGCTTTCAAATCCAGAGCCTTCAAAATTTACTGCAAGATCAAAAACATCAAACTCATCCTTCCCCAAACCACGACCATCGCGCCTCAGGCATGGTCGTACGTCTAATCTAAACACTAAAAAGAAGACTTGCGTCCACGAATACTGATCCAATGCAGAATAACACCATAATGGCCCAAAAAACCTCGTAAATCATAGAATCAATAAGGCTAATATCCAATCAAGTATTAAAAATGAAAAATTTCTCCATTCGAAGCACACTTCGGGAGACACAAAAATACAGAACTATTTAGCCTGCAAGCACATTATTCTACGAACAATTTATCATACAATAAAATAAAACTGTTTACCTTGACAAACGGCTCCTGCAAAACCCCACTCTGACACCAGCAGCAATCTGGGGCCGGGACACAAACTCCGAGGGTAACCTGGACATACAATACAGACCAGAAGTACCAATAGTTTCGTCTCCCTACAATTAGACCTCCAGCGGTGAATCAAGGACAGGGAAAAAATTGGACTCCAATGACGCCCCACTCAACTTCATCCATAAGGGTACAAAAGTTCCCTCCAAATTAGAATTCAAAATAAGTGACAAAATAACAATAATAGATTAAACTCGACGCTACTTAGTACGTAAGACAATTAGAAGACAAAATCCTGATTCCAGGGCACATTAAAGCGAGGAAATTCAATTGGATTTTACAGGACCCATAAAAGACTCATCAAGCCCTAATATTGAACACTACATCTTAGCCTCCGTGAACCGAACATCAAGATAAAATCTATTCATAAACCAATACAGTTCTTTTCACGGCATTCCTCGCCGCAAACACTGGGACCAAGCTCAAGCTTTCAAATCCAGAGCCTTCAAAATTTACTGCAAGATCAAAAACATCAAACTCATCCTTCCCCAAACCACGACCATCGCGCCTCAGGCATGGTCGTACGTCTAATCTAAACACTAAAAAGAAGACTTGCGTCCACGAATACTGATCCAATGCAGAATAACACCATAATGGCCCAAAAAACCTCGTAAATCATAGAATCAATAAGGCTAATATCCAATCAAGTATTAAAAATGAAAAATTTCTCCATTCGAAGCACACTTCGGGAGACACAAAAATACAGAACTATTTAGCCTGCAAGCACATTATTCTACGAACAATTTATCATACAATAAAATAAAACTGTTTACCTTGACAAACGGCTCCTGCAAAACCCCACTCTGACACCAGCAGCAATCTGGGGCCGGGACACAAACTCCGAGGGTAACCTGGACATACAATACAGACCAGAAGTACCAATAGTTTCGTCTCCCTACAATTAGACCTCCAGCGGTGAATCAAGGACAGGGAAAAAATTGGACTCCAATGACGCCCCACTCAACTTCATCCATAAGGGTACAAAAGTTCCCTCCAAATTAGAATTCAAAATAAGTGACAAAATAACAATAATAGATTAAACTCGACGCTACTTAGTACGTAAGACAATTAGAAGACAAAATCCTGATTCCAGGGCACATTAAAGCGCCTTTGATCAAATATACCAGACGGAAAATTTGTTGATTATAATCCCCACACCATTACCACCGACACACATAACCGCAAAAACACAGTAATACGTAACAGCGACATAGCTTTTTCCACGGAAACCCGACCAAAACCCCCTTAACCCAAACTCCGTTTAATAAAACATTTTGCATTCCAAACAGTAGGAGAATATAATAGAAACAAACGTAAGACCGCAAAACTCTGTTTAGCCGCGAAGGCACAAGCAAGGAAGGACGCCCGGTCGGAGAGTGCTGGACATTCCGACGCTTCAAGTCTTTCGTCAGCTTCTGCTGGTCCCGCTTATTCGCAACAGGAACAGGGCACATCTACCCCAATTGATTATCCCAGACCATCTTTGATCCATTCGGTCACTTCGTTCATTAGTATATCCCCTATCAACCGTGTACCACTCACGCAATCCATGAAAAGGACCACAAAGAATAAGTCCTCTAGACCAGACCAAAAGGGCAAAAGGAAAGATAATGGGAAAAAGCCACCATCTCAGCAGCACGCAAAACCGCCAACACGGAGCTAATAAAAGCGCAGATTGCAGCCTTGAAACAGGGCAAAGTTTTCGAATCATCTCAAAGCCAGATCAATATCGCCGAACTCAAGAGAGAGCTCAGAACACGCATCTTTCATTCTTGCTCCCCGAGGAAATCCAAGCCTTACGTTATAGCTGCATCATCATCCACCGCAGATTTTATGTCAACAACTCCAGCCAAGAGCACGGTCTCTGAGATTGCAAAATCTCCACGAATGCGCAACATCAGCAACTCCAACGTCAAGGCAAGCGTCAGGAAATTGCACATTGAGAACACGCTTTCGCAATTACCTTCACCCCAGCTATCAACGAAACTACAGTAGTTGACCTCGTGGACTCTTCCGGAGATACCCCTCCTAGACCCAAGCTTTCACTGGTTCCCATTTGGACACCTTTCGGCCAATCGATTGTGATCCTGTCCTCGCATTTTCAGGAGACCCACTCGTCTTTTCATACTACCTCTGTTCATTTCTTTCCCACTCGGGAAAACATGTCAGCTCCGATATCCCCTGTGGACTGCTCTCCGCCACATATCGGCAACAACCTGGAGAAGCCGGAACACAGCATACGAGACAAAGCCGCGTCCGGACGACTACAAGAATCAGTTAGCTGATTCCTTCTCGACGTGGAATGTGGTAGGGATCAGGCTTAGAGACTCACACTGTAACCAAGAACCTGAGAGTATTATTATTAACTCTATTAAACTCAGTCTGTTATGATATTATTCTCATTGTTGTATGTAAATATGTACGTTGCGCGTTGCGCTTTTATGATTAACTGGTTGCATCAGTCACCCTTCATAAGCTCCGATCGGAGCGCACACAGTGTCCTACATGATCAAAATATAGTCGTTTCAAAGAGAGTTAAATCTTTCTCGTGTTGGTCAATTCACTGCTAATCTTAGTTTTTGTTAGCAATATACACAGTTGGTACTTTCCTTACACAAAAATGATTTTTATAAAATTTTTATCATTAGTGTTTTTATTACTTTTATTAGATTTGTTTTTATTGGTATTCTTATTAATTTTGTTATAATAACTCTTATTATTGTTTTCATTGCTATTATTATTCTTATAATAGTAATTTTTTTTTCAATTATATTTATTAATAATTATTATTATTTTATTATTATTATTAATATTATTATTATTTTCATTAAAACGTTTTTTATTATTGTTATTATTACTATTATTATTATTATTATTATTATTTGCATTATTTTTATAACTATTATTATTATTATTATTATTATTATTATTATTGTTATTATTATTATTATTATTTTTATTATCATTATTATTATTATTATTAATAATATTATTATTGTTATTCCTTTTCTTATTATTATTATTATTATTATTATTATTTTCATTAATACTTTTATTATTATTGTTATTATTACTATTATTATTATTATTATTATTATTATTATTATTATTTGCATTATTTTTATTATTATTATTATTATTATTATTATTATTATTATTTCTATTTTTACTATTAATATGACTATTATTATTATTATTATTATTATTATTATTATTATTATTATTATTATGATTATTATTATTATTAATATAAACAAAATTATTATCATTAAAATTATTGTTATACCACGCTCTGTAACCATGGTCAGTGTGGATAATAGATGTGCAATTCTCCATAGAGTGATACACGATTAAAGTCCGATTGGACTATAGCATTGACTAAATGAGTCAGGCGTTGTATTAGAACGATCGCGCGTAATAGACTCCGAGAGGAAGGAATAATAACCGCTCTTCCCCAGTCCACGAGGACTCGATAACTTGAATCGGTTCAACCTTTTGTCAGGTAAGTATCTTCTGTGTGGATTAGACTCAACGATAGTATGAAGAGCAAAACAAGTTTCAACACTTGAAAAACGAATTCATGTTTGTCGTCCATAAGTGACTTCACTTTATCGCATAATTTTTTTTATGCTATTTGATGCTTAGCGAACTAACATTTGAATGGTCCAGCTGACCTTGAACATACAGTGCCAACAGTGCAACTGTGGCGTTGGATTGATAGGTATGTACATGTACTTTAAAAACTATATAAGATATAGTTTAAGAGTTTTTTAGGTAGTACTTTCTAAAGCTTGGTTCCCGTATGGGGTAACTCCTGTGGAGACTCCGTGCCTCAATTTTTTTTAGTAGTAGTAGGGTGAGCAAGTCTCCCCGGTGGGGGGGGGGGTGTAGACCCCATGCATTACGATAGGGTATAGGAGTTATTTTTGAGTCAGGTTCTACTCTAATGTATTAAGATAGGGTATAGGCGGCGTACATGTATTAAGATAGGTTATAGCGGCCGCCACGTATTAGGATAGGTTATAGCGGCCGCCACGTATTAAGATTAGTTATAGCGGCCGCCATGTATTAAGATTAGTTATAGCGGCCGCCACGTATTAAGAATAGGAATAGCCGCCGCAACGTATTAAGATTAGGAATAGCCGCCGCAACGTATTAAGATTAGGAATAGCTGCCGCAACGTATTAGGATTAGGAATAGCCGCCGCAACGTATTAAGATTAGGAATAGCCGCCGCAACGTATTAAGATTAGGAATAGCCGCCGCAACGTATTAAGATTAGGAATAGACGCCGCAACGTATTAAGATTAGGAATAGCCGCCGCAACGTATCAAGATTAATTATAGGGACCAGTGTATTAGTAGTAAGGTAGGAGCAGATGAGGTTCATTTTCCGGAGTCACTTGACAAGTGAGGTCATTTAGGGATTAATTAAACATGCAGCGCGCAGGGGAATTGTATAAGCGGGTAATTGTACAGTCAGCGCGCAGGGAATTGTACAGGCAGCGCGCATTAACGGATAATTCCCCTCGCAGTAAATTTCAACATTTTTTAGGTTTAACCACCGCAATGCATTAAGATTAGGTAAAACCGCCGCAATGTATTAAGATTAGGTAAAGCCGCCGCAATGTATTAAGATTAGGTATAGCCGCCGCAATGTATTAAGATTAGGTATAGCCGCCGCAATGTATTAAGATTAGGTATAGCAGCCGCAATGTATTAAGATTAGGTATAGCCGCCGCAATGTATTAAGATTAGGTATAACCACTAAAAATTGAGAAAATTGAAAACTTTTAAAAGAATGAATTATGAAGGTACAAAACGACAGACACAGTATTAATCAAGTACATTATAAGTAATTTTAAACACAACAGAGAGTGCTCACAATATGAAAATTAATAAAATATTTTACAAGTTCAGGGGTACAGTATGAATTCCATCAGATAACACTTTTCGTTTAGGATAAAAATATGAAAGTCCTTTCTTTGTTTGTTCATAGGTAGCGACGCAGTGGTTGATTGACGGAAATCCTCTATTTGTAGATGTTAAATTAATGATTTCTTCCGTCACTCGCCGATATTTTTCCAATGGTCCATCTCCGGTCTCTTCCAATGTTCGTTTGTTTAGTCCTTTGCCGCTGAATTTGTACTTATCCGATTTGGCATCGTAGCAACAATAAGTTTTGCTACAGAGACAAAGCATTTCAGTACATCTGAATTCTTCCTTGAACAGACCTGGTTCACGCTTATCGTGCTTTTCATGTTTATCACAACAAGTTCTAGGGAAGAAACTTTGTACAGCATCAGCTTTGAAAGAATCATCACAATTCCCTCAGAGCTTTGTGTTCCCTCAGAGCTTCCCACTCTGCTTTTTTAGATGGACGAATACAATCGTACAAATTATCGTGTGCTAGAGCTAAATATAAGGAGTCGGTGTCCATTTCTTACTCTTCAAATGTGTCGACATCGCAAATATTATTATAAAAAAATGTAATAAAGCTCCAGCATACGTAATTTTGCGTAGTGAAGTATGAAAAAGCCAACTATTATCGGTTCACGGTGCTCAATTTTTGATTTTAAAAGTTCAACTTCGTATAGTTCTTTCGACACACTGTTAAGTCTCTTAAACAATTTCCCATTGATAGCTTTGTGTGCCTTTTCATCGTTCAGGTATTTTTTCTCTGTATGTCTGCTTCTGTCCATGATTTGGTAACCATAGGAACTATTCCCTAACAATATCATTGTTTCTGCTACAACGCTTGATTCAGGATTTTCATCTCCAGCTCTTCTAGCATCAACAATTGATTGAACAAAATTGTTGAAGCATTTTTTGTGTGTGTACTGAACGAAGCGGTAAATTTTGGTGCATTTCAACCCAAGACTAAGGTAAAAGTTGAGTAAAGGTGTTATGACTGTTCCATTCTCCATCTTGAAGCTTGAAATCAACATGCGTTGCGGTTGCTTGAGAAAATCGTTATCAATTGCATAATCCCTCATATAATCACCAATATTTGCTCGACTAACATTAAATTTTTAAAGATCGGTGGAAAGTTCGAGAACTTGTATTTCAACCCATCTGGCACTTCGAGATCACACTGAACGTAACCGAACAGTTTATCTTCTCTTATCTTAGCAAGTAGAGATTCTTGAGTCAGAGGTTGCTTGAATGGGAAATTGTTTCTCACGAGAATTTTTACACATTCATCACTTTTAAGAGATTCCCACCAGTTACATTCCCATATCTCAACAACTTTTTATCCTTTGTTTCGCAAATAGTCTAGTCTTAGTTAATCGTATTCCCGTTTCTTGAGTCCTCTCTGAGTCTCTTCCTCTGACATACTTATTCTTGCTTCCTGACATGCACAAAAGTGAAAGTAACAACCCAAGGCTTAAAAAATAGTTTTACAGTGAGCACAAAATCCGTCTACATTAAAACAATCAATCTTTTTCTGAGTTCCAGTTGTGTAGTAGTTTCAATAGTGCAGTTAGGACGCTGAGATTGTAGGTACGACATAACCATGTTCTCAAATTTCCTCGATTTATTTTGCCTAGCTTTAAACTTCTAAGAGTCTGAATCAAACTCCCATCTAGTGTAAAGCCCAGTGGGCATTTCTTGACACATTGAGAAGGGGTAAAGTTGACTGGCGTCTATACCCACAATTGATTTGCAAATTTTTTCTGTGTTTCGAATATATGTTTGATCCACAACCGCTTTTCTAGTAAACACAATAGAGGGACACCGGTCATATCTTCGCGTATTTTATCATGTAAATCTTTGTCTGCTTCAACGAAAGCATAGAATTTGTCATTAGTTGATTTGTGTAGCCAAATATTTGCTAAATTAGGTAGTGTGCAACCCTGTTTTAGCATATCAATCCCTTTGTTATGATAGAATTCCATCATTTTCTGCATCGCTTCTAGTGTCGGGACAAAATCTTTGTTATTATACCACCTGACAAAGTCTTGAAAAGTTGTCATTTGTTCGTGCTCCCACACACTTTCCAAGTAAAGTTAGTTGTCAAATACCGAGGGGGGCACTACCTTCAACCTAAGTTTTTTCAGAGCCTCCTGTTGGGGAAGTCCACTATTCAACAATTTTGTGAAATCCATAAATTCTTTCTACAAGGGATTGTGATCTCTCAACTTTTTAAAGAATCATTTGTAAGGGGGAAGGAAAGTTAAATCCAATTTGTTTGGTGAGTCGAACCATTCATAAGGGAAAAATCCTTTGGTCTCATTTGTCATGTAAGCTTTGAGGAACGAGTCTAGTGATTTTGCTCACCAAGAAAGTTTAGAATATCGAGAAACTGAACATCACCAAATTTAAAGGATACAAAATGATTAGCTTTTTAAATAACCGTTGGTTGATTATCTCGCTCGTGAATGATGTAAGGTAGTAAATAAGACTTGATAAGATTCAAATCATATTTCCCGCTGTTGAATCCAAATACAGGTAAAGTGTTGACATAACGTTCAAAATGTTGCTGTAGTTCGAGAAGTTGATTTTTCTGAATTTGGAAGAATTGAGTTGACATATCAATTTCTTCTTCTTCGATATATTGAAATTCAAACATTGGAGTACTCTCATCTTTCCTTCCATTTAGCTTCTCGAAAATAGAACTTACTCTGGTTTTAATTGAATTTTCAATTGGCGAAAATTTTTGCATCATTTCTGCTTTACTTTTGCTAGCTAGTTCTTCTAATGTTTCAACAAAAGATACAATCAGTGTCTTGGGGTCTTTGTTGCAAAGGAATATAGGTTCTTGTATTAAATTTGAGGAAATTCACACAGAGATTGGTTCATGTTTTCCTGTCCAAGTAGTTGTATTGGTATCTTTTAGTTCATTAGATGGAACGCAGATTGATTCGAAGTCAATTACAGCCAAGTTTTTGAACAGTTTTTGTTCTTCCTCATATCCAATTCCAAAACCGTGAAGTTTATCGAACAAAGTTTCTCTCAAAGTGTAAACAGTCTTCGGATAAATGTGCTGTATCCTACCTTTACAAGATTTCACCTGACGGTGGAAATTACCAGCACGCTTTATAAAGGTTTCACAATTAGGACAGCGGAATCGTTTGAAGAACGTGTTGATCTCATCAACATAGCAAATGTGGTTGTTGTAGCGCAGTAGATTAAAGTTGTTCTCGTACATTTCAATACTTCTTCTGGCAAGTTCACCTTCAAAATCCCCGTCTCAATGTCAATGTCATAAATGAAAAGGTTGTGTTTTATAGCATTTTCAACAAACACAAGGTGATCCATTGACACTCGTCTAAAGTTAATTGCCTCATGACCAGGCTCGTGGAGAAAGTCACTGAACAATTTAGCTGCGTTTGTTTCCAGCTCGGCTGATCCATACAAGTGAACAGCCACAGCTCTAAATAAGCAAAGGCAGTCCTTGTAGGTTTCTCCGTATCGACAATATACATCCTTGTAGGTATCTCCGTATAGACAATTTACATCTCTTCTTCTCAACAACTGTTCAGGTATAACAGCATCTAAACATCCCATTGGGATATTGTTGAGAAGAGTATAGAAAATTGTTACATTCGTAGTTAGTGCATACCGCCATTTTGTGTTTAACCTTTCTTGAGCACAAGTCTCAATCAAATCCATTTTCTCTACTCTATCCTGAAGTCTCCCTTAGAACAAAGAAAATGAGACTTCTCAAAGAAGGTGTCGTTCTCATGAGCATAAAAGTATCGGTATTCGTCTGTGCCCACATTTCGTAAAATAAATCGTAAAATAAATAAAATACTCTATGTCTCCCATTCTCCATCTCAGTATTGTCAAAGAAGTTTTGACAGGCACTAAGTTCCTGCTGTAATTTTTCGTTGTTCTTATCCAATTCTTCCGATTCTAGTAATTCTTTCAAGCTTTCGCTGGATTTGGTTCTAATTTTGGTCGATGTTCCGTGTTTCCGTCTCTTATGTTGTTGAAGAGATTAAAAACTTGGAAATTCCTCCAAGCATATAGTTGCACACTGTACTAAGCTTCTTTTCTTGAGGAGCGTGATGCTTAGCAAGGTGGTAGTTCAAGTCCTCTCTCCTCTTTGTATGGAAATGTGGACACTTGGGACATTTTAAAGTCCCACTATCACACGATTTTTTGTGTCGAGCCATTTGCTGCTTGACAACCATTCTCTCGCACTTTGTGCATTTGACAGGTAGATTTTTATCAAGAGAAGGCATTGTTTTGTTGTGATCCAAAAAAAAATTGAAAAAAAAATCAGGTAAAGTGTCGAGCAACTGTATCTGATAACAAAGTGAGAATGAATACAATTTTTGTTTTGTTTGTTAAAATAACTTTTATGACTCATTACTCTCATATAAGGAAATGACGTAATTTCTATTCTTAGTAACATTACGCAATGAAAATGTTCAAGAACTTCCTACGAAGCAGTCACAGTGTTGCATTCTACATTGTACTTTAATCCAGAAAACATCCAAAATTTGGATGTCCACTCCATGGAGGAAAATGGGAAGTCTTAAGTGATATTTTTTTGTCATAATGCTGATTTGTGTTACTCTTTTTACAAAGCAATACAATTCAACCCTATACAGACTTTTTAACAAAATCTATCTGTCAGATGTTTGCGCACTTAGAGAATACAAATATTATTGTAAACGAACTAACTTTTTAATTTTATCGATAGAACACTAAATGTGCTTTTAAAAAAATATTAAAACAGTAGAGAAGAAAGCTCCTACTTTAATTGAAGATAACTTATATACAATTGACGTTAACGTGATTATATAACAAACTAGAAACCAATCAAATTATAGTATTAGGAAACTTGTTGTAAAAGTTAATGATATCGTTTCGTTCTCTCTTTTAACATTTTTTTCTTTTAATAGATTGATACGTGAAATTTTACTCATTTGCGAAACATGTTGATCAAAAACCACTTACAAATTTTGGAGACGATCTACAAGAGAAAAGAAGGCATACCTGATGCATACAAAATTGACGAAATTGATATAGATTCATACTTTTTTTTACAATTTTTTGGACATTTTCACAAAATCCAACAGAATAATCCGATTTAGTAAAGGACTTGTGTATGCAACGTTCTCTATTAAAAAATTTGAATATTTGGAGTTTATTGCGAAACAGTCTTCCGATTTATCCTCAGAATTGCATGTAAGCAAATACGAATTGTTGTTCATTTTGAACTCCGTCCCCGATATATTGGAACAGTACAGAAATATTTCACAAACAAACTTTGTGTCTCTCCGAGAACCAATAACAATAACTTCTTCACTACAGAGTGCTTTGTACTTCCATTATTACAACGACTACAATGCAGTGGGAGTACGGATCAGAATCGGAATTCGTTTACCTAACGCATATATGCAAAAATTTGATTCCAAAAATGGAACATTTTCCGAGATTGATCTGAAATTTGACGAATTGGAAAAAATTTATCAAAGCTTGACTTTTTGGCAACTTATGTCACTTCATTTCAACTAAATTAGACCATTTTAGGTAAAAGCATAGCCGGAAACTTGTACGTATCCTTCACTTCCTACCCTGTTGGGAAATTTTACCCAAATTTGGATTTGAATTTCAGTTTGTCCAGAAAATTCCAGCTAAATGTCACTTTTTCTCGTAAAATCTTCCATCTTTGGTTACTGTTCTCTGATTGGACAGAGCACACTATATATAGAGGTTGTTGATTTTGACTTTATCATTTGATCCAACTACTCTGAAAACATCATTGCTACTGTTTGTCACATCATACTAACTACTCCTCAACATTTATCCTGCTATCGAGCACCAACATTCAAATTCTTCTTTCTAAAAAAATACTTAATTTAGTTCTAACTTTTGTTTAAATCTAATTTAGATTTTCGGTTTCCTTCCTAAAAAGGAAATTTGTTCCTTTCTAACTTTCTCTCCACTGATTACTTTTATCACGTTCTCAACAAGAATCTTTTGTTCCATTCTCAACATTCTCTAACAGATATCTCTTCTATCATTTAATCCAAAATGGAGTTCACTTTTCAAAATAATAACCTTCTGTACTCAGTTTCTTTCACTGAGGATATTGCTCGGATAGGAGTGGGAGATTTATCAAACGGACTGTAATGAATTACCCATTACTGTGAGGCACATTATTGAGCACCAGCGACAACAGTTTGATACATATCATCAGGGACACGTTCCAATCACAGAGAATCAACTCGGAACTCACGGGATGGGACACGAAATTGTTGTTGTTAGTGGGCACCACAATCCTCACGTTAATGGATCTGTTTTTCCCGCCAACTACGTAGCTGGAAACATTGAGTACACATTTCCGTGGGAGGAAGGGCAATTTCCAAACAGCTGGTTCACTACACCGGACGTATGTCAGGTATCAAGCCCGGAGGTGCAAAATAATCTTCTCCAAATAGTTTCAAGAGCTCGTAGTAGAGAACATAGCGGGTTGAGTTTCGACACTAGTACCACCACGTCATTTAACGATCTGGAAAACTTCGATCCCGCGCAGTACTATGGATCCACTGACATGACAACTACACCCTCGATGACAACTCCTTCGATTGAGGAAGGAACAGCTCATAACCCTATCTTTTTGAGTGATGTACCTAATACCCCAGTCACTGTTCAACCAACCCAACTACCTGGCGGAATTGAGGGACAAAGAGGCTTCGGTAATGAAATTCAGAACTTGCCAGAATATGTTATTGAAACTCTTTTTGAATGATTTTTATGTTCAATTTTGTAAACTATTTTGTATTTGTTCTTAAAAATAATAAAGTTGTTGAATACTTTTCAGGTGTTACGAAATGTTAGTTGATAATTTAGGTACTTGGTTATTATTAAAAACTTTGTTTATGACGAATTTAATTTTGATATTAAAGAAAACTGTCGAATTTATTTTCGATTTTTAACAAAAAATGTCGAGGAAAAATTCGATTTTTAGAAAAAATTATTGTAACAAATCCGATTTTTAAGCTGCAAGAACAGATTCAAAACTTGTCATTTTAAAAATGATTAAAAAATTGGTTTTTTGCTTAAAATCATACCGTAAATCAAAGAAAAATGAGAAAAAGATTGCACATTTTGTACGCACAATTTGGTAAAAATTTTGATTTTTAACGAAAAATCTGTGGTTCTATTTTTGACTTTTAGCAAAAAATGTTGTTTGAAAAATCGACATATAACAAATAAACTGAGTTCAAATTTCGACTTTTAGATTATACACTAGATTTGAAACCTTTTAGTACAAACACTTTATTACTTTCTAACTTCAAAGTACAACATGGGGTTATCAATTATTCCATGACCATCTAGTAAACAATCGACAATTTTCATTAATTCACTCTCATACTTTGAGTTCTTAAGTGACTGAATTAGGTCGAAGAAGGACGATCTCAATGTTGGTGTGCTTGCATTTCTTCCCTCAGCTCTCAGTAGATGTCTCTTGAACCTCATTCTACTCAATCTCTTCTTAGACACGCTGGGTAGTTTTTCCACAAATTTGTTTTCCAAATTATGTTGTACCGCTCTGTTTAATTGAGTAAAAACAAGTCCTGCTTCGTCCATTGTGTAACCAAAAAACTGATGTTTATATAAGGTGTATAAGCAGTCCACTCTCCGATATTGAAAAGATAAATCATCAATTTTTTGGAGTAAATCATTAATGGAAGATGAAATGAGAATTATGTGGTAAGAACAATTTTTCAGAGGACAAAAAGTGTAATTGTGAGACGCAACAGAGTATTCGTTAGTAAGCCAGAAAGGTTTATAATCCTTAACCGATACGCAAATGAACAAAGCTTTCTCACAAATTTTTTTATAAAAGTCAGGTAAAACTTGACACATAACTGCTGCCCTTCTGTAACCAAAGTGATTTTCGAGTAATTCTTTTAAACTGCCGTATAAGGAAGTAACGCAATTCAGTTCAAATGCAACGAAAATTTCATTTGAAAATTGACACAGTTCAAGAGACAGCAGCTCAGAAAAATCCGTTGTTTTACTTTTTCTAAATATTTCAACCACTATTACTCGCTAATCCAACACAGACGTGCTAAACATCAAAAAAAAAATACAATGCTGTGGTTCAAATGTTTGCTCAACTTAAAATTTTTGACTAAGTTTCCTTATAAGGAGTTTTAGCAAAATGACACAATTGAATTTTCCATATTTGGAAGTTAAAAAAGGATAATGACATCATTACCAAATAAAGGTAATCGGAAACAAAAGAGGGAATGAAATTGCAAGTCAAATCATTCAATTAATTACTCTCTGTCAGATTAAGTTGATAAAATGTCTCTCTCTAAAGTTTCTCCGTTTTACTCGAGTGCTCCGTCTATGTTTACCGATTCTCAACCTTAAACTGGAACTGATTTGGTTGCGTTTTATATAGACTTTGGTTCTAACCCAAAAAGATTTGGGAGATTTACTGTGTCCCAGATTTTTAAAAATGGACGAAATTATTCCGAACTAACTTTCCAAGTCTTCAAAAAAGATAACTCTGGAACATTTGAGAATTACCAACAGCTCTGAATCGGAGATTACAAATTCAAGAAATTCTGTTTTCTCAAAAACAGTATCCTGGATGGGGAGTTTGAACTGAGTGAGCACCCGACTCAATTTGATAAGAACCCATGTATGGAGGATGTGCTGCAACGATGTCACAAAGTCAGAGAGGTCAGCATAGGACGAAATCGACGAATATATGTGACTTTCATTCAATACGTTCAGGAGAATCCAGCCTTCATTTATGTGCCGATTCGGCTCTCTTGTCGTAAAAAAAACAATGAGTTTAAGCAAGTGACTTATGTCAGCTACACTTTGGACGAGTTCAAGGAACTGATTCAAAATTTGAATGACTTTTCTAACATTGAACAATGTACATTTCAGTAATAATTGTTGTGCGATTTTTCACGTTAGACTTCATTAGGTACTTAAAAGAAATTCCTATGCTGTTCTTGAAGAGTATATTCCTATACTCTTCTAATTTTCCCGAATTAGAAAAATTGGACATAGAGTCCCAAATTTCAGAATTTAAATGGGTTATTCACAACGGATTACGCAGAACAAGTCTTATATATCGTTCAGATAAACAACAAGATACCATTTCACAACATCGTTGGAACGGATATCAGTGGAGTTTTCTGACAAATATTGAATTAAAAAAAGAAGAGTACAGGAACTTACTAGAGCATCTCCCTACACTTTTATCTTTTATTGAAATGCTTAAGAAAACTTGCATTGACATTGATGAAGGAACGCAAAGTTGATCAACATTGACATTCTTTTCAACATATTCAATTGTTACGGAAGCATTCTATCAATGTTTCCCGAAAATGAAAAACGCAAATACTGTTTTTTTAGCGGCCTGTAAAATTTGGGACGAGAATATAAATTTGTAGGAAATTAACCAAAAATTTCCTCAGGGAGTTCTCATTGGTTATGGGAATTCCTTTTTAGATTTTTTCTTTGCTAGATTGAAAATTTTTCGATTACATGCTATACTACACGATTCTGCTGGAGCGGTTAATGCAACTACAAACAAGGGACCAGGATACTGTTACATGTTGCCAATTTTTCCAAGCTCATGTTTCTTGGGACATTTAACTGGGTTAGTCTTTTGTGTTTTTATTAAATTTTATCATCCTCAAATTTTCAAAATGCTAGACCGCTAATCATTTTGGTAATAATCCAACCTAGAAAAAAGAATGTTTCTCGTTGTATTGATTTTGAATGCTTGGAGGGCAAAATTGTCAAGGAGTTGGGTGTTTTCATGGATGGAAATGTATTAGGATACAGTTTGCTCCCACCAAAAGACTATAAACCTACTTTTCAAGCAAAGTGGAACACAAAAAAATTACATGGGATTAATTGGAACAATGGAAAACTGGAATACACTGAGTTGTCATCAATCATTCACCAACATTGTTCACCTACAACAGAATACTTTGCAAAAGGTTTAGAGAAGTGTAATCTTCTCTCATATTACTTGTGTAAAGAAGTGGAGAATCTAGATGACCTTGGTTGTCCAAAAGTTTCCAAACTTCTCAATAACTCGGATACTGACTGGGATTGTAGCAATTATCCGTATCAACACAGAAAAACATTTCACTATGCAGAGAAGAAAGCTTATGCTTACGTAACTTGGACTCTAGATTTTTTGATAACGAATAATATTTGTAATTTCTATTTGTAATTTCTATTTGTGTTTGTGATTGTTTTGTAATTTATTATTTTTATTTTACTACTTTTGAAATCAGAGAGAAGTCGCATTCCCTTAAAAATAGGGTATAAATGACCGAGCATACAGATAATGGTTTAAATTTAGGTAATTTTGTCTTTGATGATAATAACCAGGAACGACAATCGTGGAAATGTTTTGGACAGACTTGTAATAGATCTCTGGTGGTTTTTTTGTCCCAATTTTTTTGTTATTTTGTTGATATTGGCGTGCTGTATAGTAAGAAAAACTCTTGCCGAAACTTGTGAAGAAACAACAAATTGGATTGCTATCTTATCTAGTACAGTCGGTTATATTTAACCTTCACCTAAACTATGAACAAAATAATTTCTACTAAGAAACGCATTTTTATTTCATTGGTGGGACCAAGCGGGTCTGGAAAATCTCATCTTATCCATGATTGGCTAATCATTGGAACTTTTGGACCCGATTTTGATAAAATTTACTATTTTTATCAAAATTATCAATCACTTTACGGACTATTGTCCAAAAATATTAGGAACAAAATTTTATTGAAGGAGTTGACTGTGAGTTCATTCAGAGTCTACCCAATAATGGAACAAAGTATTTGCTGATTTTTGAGGATTCTTGTGAGGAAATCTCAAGCTGGAAAAAATTTGTCAAAATCGCGACAGCTGGAAGACACAAAGGACTTAGTACAAAATATATAAAGCAAAATATTTTTCATCAGAATAGGTTGGGAAGAGATATTGAGGTTGGGAAGAGAGTTGCAAAATACTCATATAGTTTTATTCAAGTCTCCTAGAGATGTTCTCCATATTAACACTTTTAGTCAACAGCTCGGGTTAGGATCACAATTAAAAGATTGGTATACAAAAGCTACTTCAATCCCGTATGGTCATTTACTCATTGATCTGACTCCGAAAACAGTCGATTCTCTTAGATTTTGCACGAGCAGTGGTTCCATTCCCACTATATTTTTTCTCCCTAAAACGAAACAAGAGATTTCTTTTTTGAACGATGAACACGCAACATCTCTCTACGCTGATAACCTTCCAAACGTATTCCAAGAACTTCAAGAAAACGTTCCTAAGAAATTGTCCAAAGGATTTCATTCAGTTTCTAAACGAATGCATAGTAAACTTTCTCGGGGGACAACTACAGGAAATACAAAAACAAGACGTAATAAAGTATAGAGAGAGAGACGAAACTCATCAACTTGTGCTAAAAAGAACCGGAATAAATTAGAGAAGAGCAATTTTAAGTTCACGAAAAGAAACAGAGCTCATATCAATTTTGACACCATCTATCATTAATCGATTGTCTTGAAATGGAACAGTTTGTTTTGATTCCTCAACACCTTTACGAACAAAAATTCAAATTAGATGTCAAAAAGTTGGACACTTTTGAGCAGAAATCAGTTTCTGTCCCAACACATTTGAACCCTAATTACAAGGAAATCAGCAACAAAAACAGATCTTTAAAGAACGAATCAATTGTAGATCAAATTTTGAATTCACCGCGAGTCAAGCTATCTCTCAACGACACAATTTTATTAGATGGAAGAGATACATAAGTAGCTTTCGCAGATTTTATTTTTGTATTAAAAATAAAGAACGTTGACTTTCCCGACATATATTACACAATACTTGATGCTACCGGAATAAATCCGCAAACAGTAACGAACAAAGATGCCAAAAACAAAGACAGAGGGAGCTGGATTCCTTTCAAAATCTGAAAAAGCCAAGCTACAAAGGCTGTATAGAGATGGAAAAGCCGCATATGGATCAATTAAAAATCAACAAAAGGCAAGTGGGTTATCCAAAAAGAAAGTTGCCTACTTTCTACACAGTAAAGATTCCTACACAAAGTATCGTCATGCAAAACGACATTTCAAAAGATTACCAGCATTTGCTAAGCGAATCAATGAGATCTGGTGTCTCGATCTAGCTTTTATGGATAAATTATCGGATACTAATAATGGAGTGAAATATTTATTAGTATGTTTTGACGTCTTTTTTTGCTTTGTTCGTGTGCAACCAATGAAGTCAAAGTACTCTATCGATGCAGTTGTAGCTTTCAAAAAAATGTTGCGCAAAAAGAGTATGCCAGCGAAAGTGTGGGTTGATCAGGGAACAGAGTTTAGTGGTGAGTTTCGAAAGTTTTGTACGGACAAGAAAATCAAAATTTACTCTACTAGAAGTGAAATGAAATTGCTGTAGCAGAACGAGCAATAAAATTTCTGAAAAACATGGTTTATCGCTATATGAAAGAAAATGGCGACAACTACATGAGAAAAATGGACTCCTTTCTCAAAACTATGAACACAAGAGTTAATCGCTCAACAAGTAAAGCTCCAAAAAATGTAACAAATAAAGACTTTTAGTCTTTTTTTTACAAAAACCCAATTAACCATTATAAGCGACCACGCTTTGAATTTGGTGAAATTATTCGAATATCAAAAAAAGATATTCCATTCAGAAAAGGTTATAAATCTCAGTTCACAAATGAAATCTTCAATATTGTTAAAATTGCTACTTTTAAACCACCAACCTATAACCTTTATGGAGAACAAGGTGATGAAATTCTAGGTAAATTTTATGAACAAGAGCTTTCAAAGTGTATCATTTAAAGATGAGCTCTTTCACTGTTGAGTTGGTTTCCAATGCGTCGTTTGATTAATACCCAAACAATACACTAAGTTCTTTCACGAAATTTCTACCTGAACAAATTATTTTGATGGAGAATGGGAGGTAGCAATAACAGAACTGTCGTATCCTTCCTTGTACCAAAACATAACAGAGGGTAAATTCTTCTATCTAGATGAAGCCACACCAGATACAAAACCATCGGATTATTACAAACTTGATCCAGGTCTATACCCCTCGATCTCTGATATTGTCAATGAATTGAACAGAAAAATTCAGCAACGTGAAAAGTATGAAAAAACGCCAATCAAGTTACACGTTAACAAAATTACACAGCGAATTTCTTTGAGTCTTCCGAATCAGAACTCTTTACCTGTCATTCTTAGTGCCGATCTTTGTCACGTCTTTGGATGCGAAGAAGCTGTTTATGGTATCGGTGTTTTCATGATTGGTGCTGGTCCACTTTTTTCCAAGTTCCCTTATGACATTGTACGAATACACACCTTAATGATATATAGTGACTTTGTTGAATACAATATTGTGGGTGATACAAAAGCTGCTCTTTTTCGATGCATTCCGTTTATATCAAAAGTTGAGAATGGAGATATCATCTCAACGGGACAATATATGAATTATCAAAATTTTACAAAGTTACAATTTAAAAAAATTCTAAAAAACTCATTCCACAGCATAAAACTCGAGCTCCGGGACTCTTATGGTGAAATGTTCCTTTCAACTCTGTTGGTGTAACAAGAGCGGTACTAATGTTTAGAAAAAATTTCTGGCAATCATTTTTAGATTTAAAGTTGTAGAAAATGGTTGCTGATAGTGATTTACCGTATTTTCGTGGTTATTCAAGACAGAGGGGAAGAGGATTCGGAGAGTTAGCACAAACAATTGGGAGGACAGCAATTCCATTCTTGAGGAGATATGTTGTCCCAGCAGCAAAAAGAGTTGGTGCTGATTTGCTTGATATGGCTGCACCAGAAATTGGAAATGTTCTAACTGGAAAGAAAAATTCAAATCTGTGGCTGCAGATGTTGGAAAGAAAACATAACGTAAACAACAAGGTGGTTGAAAAATTAGGAAACGTCGCATTATTCGAAGAATTCCCCCAAAAACCAGTCGACGTCGTCGAAGTAGATGAGATATTTTTTCTAAGCTAAAATGAATACTAGATCAAGACACGATAGCAACTTTGGTTATGGTCACTTTACGAACTCTTGCTTGGAGATTTTTAAAAAAATTCCATTTTTGGATCCAATTGAATCTTCTCACGTTCAAGAAGTTTATCCCAGTACTTCATTGGATGAAAGCAGCATTGAATTCGAATTTGAAACAGATAGAAGCATATATCTTGATATGAGAGATATCCACCTTCAAATCAAAGTTGGTTTACAAAAGGAAAGATTGTTTAATTACGTTATGAAGAAAGACAAGCATGGAAAATCAGATGTGGGAATGTCTTTCACAGATGATGATTTACACTATCTGACTCACGTCAACAATTTATTGCACTCACCCTTCTCCAACTGTGAGGTGTATCTGAACAATCAACAGGTTTACAACTCAAATGGTCTCTGGACACAATGCGTTAATTTCCAATGAATTTAACGCTTCCACAAGAAATAATGATGGGATTTTGGCTTGTCATGGGTATGAATTTGAAAAAGAATCTAGTGATTTTGATAAAAACCCTTTTATGGATCGAGAGGAAGAACTTTTGCTGAAAAATGGAACAACTTATTATAGTAAATTAGCAATTGATTTGTTCCAATGTGAAAAGTTACTGCTTCCAAATACAAAAGTTAGACTGAAATTGATTCGTGGAAGACCCAAATTTTACACGATCTCCTACAATCCTCACGTCTCCCTTGAAGTTCTTGACTGTTCCCTGTTTACAAGACGTGTTGTTGTTAACGAAGTGTATCACCAGACTATCAAGTATCAATTAACTCATCAACCTGTTTGTTACAACTTTGTGGAAACAATTGCACGAACATTTATTTTTCCTTCGGGACAGAACCAGTTTATTCAGGAAAAAGTTTTTAACAATGCTCCAATCAGAAGAATAGCTTTTGCGATGAACACAAATTCAGCATTCAAAGGACGTTTTCAAGAAAATCCTTTCCATTATCAGAAATTTGGTTTACGAGAACTAAGAATTGTTCGAGGAGGTAGAGCTATAGTATCAGTTGATACAACCAATGAATGTAGAGCATATGTAACAACAATAAAAGCAATGAGTTTTAACGAAGAGATTCCTGCGTTACCAAATAAACTATTTCAGAACCATTACGTGCTTGTGTTTGATCTCACTTCACTTAAAGATGCTGGAGAAAATATTCATAATCCTGAGCTCAGCGGTGAAAGTATCCGATTAGAAATGTTTTTCGACCACCCGCTAACAAACGTGACAGAATTAATTGTTCTAGGAGAAAGAATGTCCACTGTTAAAATTGATCAGTTCGGAACGGTTGCTAAAAATGTCTGAAGATTTTTGCGTTAAGGAAAATTTTCTCATATTTTTTTCAGTTTTTTATGGGTTTTACATCATCGCTTTTTGCATTGGAACATTTGTGGGTTATGTATTATCATCACCCAGTTGCCATTCTCTTCACCAAATAATTTCTTAAAATGGACGTTAACTGGGGGCGAACTAATTCAAACTTTTTTGTTTACGTTCCTCTCCAAATTTTTCTGGTACATTTTTTATAATTATTTTTTTCTACCCCAACTCACATAACAATTCTGTTGACAAAATAAGAAAATCAAGCAAAGTTTTCTTATAGCAAGGTAAAAAGTCCAATGATTGTTGCTTTTTTGCAGAGAATGAGTCTTTTCAGCTTGACTGTACAGTTAGAAATCCGTGTGTTAATGGTACTTGCGAAATAAAGCAGAGACAAATTGTTTGTGATGGATAACACTTCACTAAGACAGATTATTGAACGAATCCCAGAACTCAAATACCGCTATATTGGATCCTTTCCAGCGGATTGTGTTCTAAGACTACCCACATTCAGCTTTGCTATCATCAACACTTCTCCGAGTAGTGAAGCTGGAGAGCATTGGATAATGATTGCTCGACTCAATCGAATTTATTACTATGCTGATTCTTTGGCTCGTCCAATCACAAAATACAAATTTTTGAAAAAAAATTTCAGAAAATGATACAACAGCCAGTTCTGAAAACTTATAATTTGTGTGGATTTTACACAATATTTGCAGCATTTCAAATTTTTAAATTTTTTCAACAAAACTGAACAATGTTCATGATGTTCATGTTTTAAATTTTATAAGTAATTATATGTGAATTAGATAAATTTAATGTAAAATAAGTCGAAGTGTAATAAAGTTGACAGTAATTTTTTTCTAAATTCCTTAATTCTTCGTTAGTTACTCAAATTTTTGTTGTCGACTTTATTAACTACTCGGCTAAATGTACTTTAATACTCTTTTCTTTTGTACTGTCATCATTTAAATGTTTGATTAATTTTGTATTTGCATGTACTTAATTTGTACTGTGTCTGTTATTTTATACTTTTAATTCAATTTTTTCTTTTATTTAACGTTTTTCCAAGTTATGAGCGCGTAAAATTCCACTAGTTCTGTGACAGTGCCAGATTAGCAAGAGGTAGTTTCGATCTACCGACCTCTGAGTTATGAGCCCAGCACGCTACCACTGCGCCATTTTGCTATTTAGGGTCAGCTATACCTAATCTTAATACATTGCGGCGGCTATACCTAATCTTAATACATTGCGGCGGCTATACCTAATCTTAATACATTGCGGCGGCTATCACTAATCTTAATACATTGCGGAAGCTATACCTAGTCTTAATACATTGCGGCGGCTATACCTAATCTTAATACATTGCGGCGGCTATACCTAATCTTAATACATTGCGGCGGCTGTACCTAATCTTAATACATTGCGGCGGCTATATCTAATCTTAATACATTGCGGAAGCTATACCTAGTCTTAATACATTGCCGCGGCTATAACTAATCTTAATACATTGCGGCGGCTATACCTAATCTTAATACAATGCGGCGGCTATACCTAATCTTAATACATTGCGATGGTTAAACCAAAAAAATGTTGACATTTACTGCGAGGAGAATTATCCGTTAATGCGCGCTGCCTGTACTATTCTCTGCGCACTGAATGTACAATTACCCGCCTGTACAATTCCCCTGTGCGCTGCATGTATAGTTAATCCATAAATGACCTCTAAAATCACGTGACAAGTGACTCCGGAAAATCACCCTCATCTGCTCCTACCTTACTACTAATACCCTGGTCCCTATAATTAATCCTAATACGTTGCGGCGGCTATTCCTAATCTTAATACTTTGCGGCGGCTATTCCTAATCTTAATACGTTGCAGCGGCTATTCCTAATCTTAATACGTTTCGGCGGCTATTCCTAATCTTAATACGTTGCGGCGGCTATTCCTAATCTTAATACGTTGCGGCGGCTATAACTAATCTTAACACGTGGCGGCCGCTATAACTAATCTTAATACGTGGCGGCCGCTAAAACCTATCATTTACGTGGCGGCCGCTATAACCTATCTTAATACATGTACGCCGCCTATACCCTATCTTAATACATTAGAGTAGACCCTCTCTCAAAAATAATTCCTATACCTTATCTTAATGCATGGGGTCTACACCCCCCGGGGAGAATTGTTCACCCTATTACTACTTCTTTTGTTATTATTAATAATAATAATATTATTATTATTATTATTATTATTATTATTATTATTATTAGTATTATTATTACTATTATTATTATTTTTTACTATTATAAGTTTTATTATTATTATTATTATTGTTATCGTTATTAATATTATTATTATTATTATTATTATTATTATTATTATTATTATTATTTTTGTTATTTTTATTATTATTATTATTATCATTATTATTCTTATTATTATTATTTTTATTATTATTATTATTAATGATATTTTTTTATTTTTTTATTGTTAACTTTTTTATTATAGGTTTTACTGTTGTTATTATTATTATTATTATTATTATTATTATTATTGATATTATTTTTATTATTATTATTATTTTCATTATTATTATTATTATTATTTTCATTTTTTTTTAATTATTACTATGTTTATTGTTTTTATCATTATTATTATTATTTATTATTATTATTATTATTATTATTATTATTATTAATATTATTATTATTATTATTATTACGTTTATTTTTATATCAATTTGTCATTTAGTCGTAATCGGTATTTTGTAGTAGTAAATTTTTTTAATAGAGAGGATTAGGATAAACAAATCAACATTTCAGTTTTTTTCACGTTTTGTCAAAACAAGACTTGCGATAAAAATGTGGCATTAATTTGTAAATAATTGTGACAACAATCCACCACAGTAATCCATAATTGCCAAACACTTAAGAAATGTGGACAAATATGATAGATATATCCGCTGTTGAGCAATTTTTGATTAGATTTTTCAACTGTTAGTGTTGTCCACCTACGCTTAAAAAACTTATCGTAAACTATGGTTGCG
>NC_134475.1:66914684-67038710 GCF_964194025.1 Convolutriloba macropyga
TATTGAAAACAACTGTCTAATAAATTTTTAATTTTTTTCAAATTTGAATTGCAGGATTTCTTCAAAAAGGGTTACGCATGATGCTTGTGTCATGGGTTGCCCCCTCCTCCGTTAAAACCCCCCAAATTGATCACTACTTATAGTTTGAATATATATATATATATATATATAATATATATATAATATATATAATATATATATATAAATATTCAAACAATAAGTTTCGGTCATTTACACACACACACACACATATATATATATAATATATATATATATATATATATATTTATATATATATATATATATATATATATATATATATATATATATATTATATATAATACATATATTTTATAAAATATTCAAACTATAAGTATATTAGTCAATTTTCGGGGTTTAAGCGGGAAGTGGGGTCTAACCAATGACACTAGCAACATGTTTTTTTAGCTTACCCTTTTTGAAGAAATCCTGCAATTAAATTTTGAAATAATTGAAACTTTTACAAATCAGTTGTTTTCAATATCAAATTAAGAGATATATTGAGAATATAACATTGTTGTAAATTAGGTTACGGTGTGTGCCATTGGGAGCTGAAACGTTGCGTTAAATGCTATAAAGATGACAGTATGTGTTATAAGCGTCAGAGATGTAATGAAGACGGGGTATGCGTAGATAGAAAGAAGGGCAGAAGGCTATAACCAAAAACGACGAAATGCAGCAAGATTTATCGATTGTATTGAAAATTTTCGAATCCAAATTGGGCTAATTCGGCAATTGGGCGGACCGAGACAAGCAATTAGTTATATGTGTACTAATGTCAATTAAATTTTTTAAGGAAAATCTTTTCATCTTGTCTAATAGTTTCGATTGCAGAGCTGATTTG
The DNA here is from genome assembly GCF_964194025.1 of Convolutriloba macropyga. Classification (NCBI taxonomy): domain Eukaryota; kingdom Metazoa; phylum Xenacoelomorpha; order Acoela; family Convolutidae; genus Convolutriloba; species Convolutriloba macropyga. Next base: position 66,915,568 of record NC_134475.1, read on the forward strand.
CAGTGGGCCGTACAATTTTATAAATAAAGTGAGCGCTACCTTTTTAAGTTCAAAGGAAATTGAGAAAAGTTCATCTCTAGTAATTTTACAACAAAAAATATCTTAATGAAATTTTTCTTATTAAAAAGGTTCAAACGATTAATTTCGTTTTTGTTCATCTCGAAAAAAAAATTGCAAATGAAATTTATCAGAGGACTATTGCAATCCAATCAATTTTTGCGGGTAACACATTTGGTAGAGATTTGGCGGTAACACAATTATGAATTGCATTACATCATCGCAGTAATGAGTTTACTTTTCTCAAAACAAACCTTATGCTCAGTGTACAATTTTCACTGTGCTTGAACTGAGTCTGGGATGTTGTGGTTTCTGACTAACTTCGTTTGGGACCTGCTGCCGCTAAATGTCTGCGTCCAAATATGGTGTGAGCTTCTATAGAAAAAACGAAGAGTACTCTCATCTCAAGAAACTTTCGCTTAAAATTCATTTTGCTCCTAAACAATCGGTAAGCGAAATTGTATCGAAGAAACGTACAATTATCTATGTATTAAGCATGAGATTTATATCATCGTCTTGATGCAGTGTGTTCGTTTTTGTTGTTGACGGGAACCCTCAAAAGAAGATCAATTGTAACTTTTTTGATTTTTTTTCTTTCTTCTTTCGGAAATTGTTATCTGGCAAGTGAACACTTGCAAGAGAGTTTTTTGCATAATCACATATTTTGGTAATTTGGTTCATAGATCATGAGGAATTATTGTTAAATTAGAGTAGCCCTACGAAAGAAGTAATCGAGTTCCAATTTTGTTTCTAAGTCTGTCCAACGACACAGAACCTTGCCACTGTCTGAAGATGAATTTTCAGAAAGTAATCAACGTCTCTGTCGGAAAGTTACCCAACTAATTTATTTTTTCTATTTGAGTTTTTATCTGAGTTTTCCTCCCTTAGAGTTCCGAAGTAACGAAAGTTGAGCGGGCAACCAACTACAGTGTCGGGCGGCCAATCAACTATAGTAAGGTTATCGCTTAACTGGTAGCTTTACCAGAAGACAGTCGCCAAAACAAGCTCTGTTGGCGCCACTTAAAACCAGCAAAAGAGCCCTCAAACAGTAAGAAATAAATTCTGAATCTGAAAAGCTTAGTTGGGACGGAAAATTTGTACAGTCCTCCCCCTCCCGGATTTGAGAAATGAGAACCTGAGCAACCCTAGGTTATAGCAGACAATTAGGGTAACCACTATCCTATCCATGGACCCAACCAACGTTTTGGCATTAAATCCAAAAGTTGTGCCATTAGCACTTATATGGTGGAAAATTGCCTTTTGATTTTTTGTCCTTTATTGGTAGTTTTTTCAAATTGTTTATTTTATGATACTTTAGGTTTTCTTTAATTGTCAAATGCCATATATTGGAGCATTTATCGCTACGCAAAAACTATCCGTGCTTATGGCAAAAAAAAATGTTGCAGTTAATTGACATTTACTATTTGTGAACATTAGCTGAATCACTTAAATTGATTAAAGCAATCAGCAACGAGAATCAAGGATCTTTTAAATGATATTTAACTGGTCACTTACCTTAACCCAAATCTTTGAACATTGCAAACATATTGTATTCAGAACCATTGGAATTTGTTACAAAGAATTGGCTCTCAGATTAGAGTAAAATTTGATTCTCCAAAAACTATAGTCTTTAATGTTAAGTGTTGCCATATCCTAAGATCTTCCAAGTTAAAGTTCATTGAGCTTTCTTGAAACAAAGTTGGGAGCATTACTAACACCGACTGTAGAATTACAAACTTCAGCACGAGAATGAATATATTTTATCACTAAGGATGTTCTTAACTTCAATCAATTTTCAAATCGAAAGTTCATTTAAACGTCCTTCAAAGGTCCGAGCAACCTATTGTTTGTGCGAGATCATTAGACAATCGGATTTAGTGAAGAACCAGGCCTTTGTGGAGCTCGAGAACCGGGCTGTGATGTTTCGATTGCGCTGAGATTCTTGAGCAGCCGCAACACTTGGTCCACCAATCTGGATAACACCAACAGCAACGAGTCTTCAATTCAAATTGTTGGGCCGGAACCAATCTACGATGACCTGTAAAAATCCCATTATACATTGGAAAACGACTGAATAAAAGATTGATGTAAACGACTGATTTGGAAAAGATGGAAAACGACTGATGTGGAAAGTCACTTAGCTCAGAACAAAACAGTGTATACTGAAGGAGCATATTGGTGTTTCTTTGAGACTTACTGACAACAACAGGGGCAACTCCTGAAGACAAAATATATGACGAGTGTCGAAGCCTGCACCAAAAAAAAGTTGAGCGAAAAGAAGAAGACACTCAAATGGTTGGCTGAACAAATTCCAAAACCTGGAGAAATTGAAGAATATCGCAGCTACGTTTTCACCTATCGAGAGGATACTTTACAATTTTTTGCAAAATTACGACAAAATGCATATCTTTTTATAGGAATAAGAGTAACGCAGAACTTATACAAACCATGAAGTCGCATATTTCTGCATGTTGACGGTTTTATGCAAGACTAAAAATTATCATCAAGGAATGCTGAAAAAGTATCTGCGAACCCTAGAGAGTGGAAGTCAGACATCTTTAGTATCAACTACATCGGCTTTTGATAAGGATCCAAATGAGACTTTAGTTGAGAGCGGAAACGGAGCGATAGGAAAAATTGAAGAGAAGGTCGAGGTCCCTTCTAGAAGTTCTGCTACACACCGAGGCAGAAAAAACCTTGTATTGACAACTCGCATTCATCTAGAAGACGCGAGATTGACGAAATAGATGTCGAGGACGTAAGAGTGGATTGAGAAGCCGAGCAACGTCTTCAAGACTGTCAGAATCAGTTAGAAAATGACCGGGAAGAAAAGAACTACATCGACGAAAAGAATAATTGCAGCAGCAACAACAAGAACACGAATTACGTCCGATGTTGCAACAACAACAACGAGAGCTCCAAAACAAACGATTGAAAGTATATGCAAAAGACAAAAAAACGTCTAAAGATTTAACTGACAAAAGGAAGTTCAAGAGCATCTGGGTCGCAGCCAGAAGACTTAGAAAGTGTTGGATCAAGATAATAGCTAAAATGAACGGCAGGGTGGCAGATTCGGTGACGCAAGCGTCTGGCTTTAGATGGCCACTTTCACCAAGTGTTGTGAATTACCCTTCTAGGATAGTCATGCGGGACAGAAATGACAAACGTTTTAGCGCGTACGCAGAAACAACCTCGCTTTTCTGACAGGATGTAATTTGCTGAACAAAACTGATTGATTCAAGTATTCTCAAGAAACAAGAAACCCTAAATCAATTAAGGTGGCAAAACCACAGAGGGATTTGCCCAAGTAAACGTTCCAACAAAAGGGAGCGTCAGCGGCAGACAGAGAAGACAACGCCCCAAGCACAACTTTCGTAACTGATCAATGGAGAGCCAAAATCGAACAACGGGGAGCCAAAATAAAGGTTACAAACCGAAAAATGATCCAAGAGAAGTACCAAAACTCAAATTAACGGAGTTCTAAGGAGACCCATTAGAGTGGCCTGAGGGTCAGAACAATGTCATATTGCACCAAAATTGGCTATTTGTTATTAAATTTCTAATTATTATTAAATGTTACTGAGAAGATAGAGAACCTGAAGATTAGTCTTATTTGTTAGGCAAATGCGGCAGATTGGGCTTCAGCACAAAGTCATACTACCAAGCCTAGGATTTTCTCTGCAAGAAAGTTAGCAGACCGAGAGTCATAGTCGAAGCTAAACTCAAGAAGATGCACAGACACCCTTTAGTGGCATTGTTTGTTCTGCAAACGTTAGTCACAAACAAAATTAACGTTTTGAATCGGCTTGGAATTTTAGCATAACAATGAATTGGAGGGAGTTCTGAGTTGGACAACAAAGAAACTTTTCCCTCAGCTTACAGAGCCAGAGCTACGAGAACTACAGAATCATCGACTACTAGGTGCAATTTTAATTGTGTTCAAAGTTTGATTTGAATCAACAGCTTTCAGAAATGAGGACTTGATAGCCCAGACGTGCTCTTGATTTCAATGCTACAAAAATCCACAAACAAGCTCTTTTGCAACAAACGCTGAAGGCTAACAAAACCAAGGAGTTCGCAACTTCCGCTCAGGATGGACCATTTGCCATCTGGAGTGGCGGGGAACTTGAATCAATAAAAATGAATGTGCAGACCTTCAGATTGTGCTTCAATTGTCTTAAAACTGGTCATCGATAGCGGGAATGCAATAATTTATCTTGCAGTATGCCTAATTGTGGAAGACGACGCAACAAACTTTTGCACAGTGACTCCTCGAGGAATGAGGCTACGACAGGTGCCTCAAATGTTATGACAGCTGTAGAGGCAGTCATCACACAAGGTGGAATCTCAGTGGTGCGCATCAAACGAGTTAATGGAAACCACAGCCTGAGATTGCTGGCAATATGTGATACAGGATCCTCAATTTCATTCGTGATTATATCAATCCGTATCTAGCCAGCAAACAAAAGGCCAAAAAGCGTCCTTGTCAGTAACGGAAATCCACGGATCACAAGAACAAATGGTGCGGTCAAATTTTTTTAGCACTCTAGAAGTCTCGACTCTTGAAAATAGCGCAATTCTACTTTCTTGCGATTCTGAAGTCAGATGAAAGGATTGTAGAACTGCAAGGATTGAAAGCGCTGCACACAATTGAGGAACCTGACAAATCTCAACGAAGTTCAAGTTAATCTTGGAGACGATTTTTATGACATCCATCACGCATTAGAGTTGAAGAAGTTCAAAAAGTCAGACGATAAAACTGCACCAAAGAATTGTATACCGAACACTCAAAACTATTCAGTGATTGGTGCTCTGAGTCGAGAGAAATGTGGTCGATGTCGATACACAACTTTATACGGAAACGGATGTGCAAACTTGTGACTCCACATTTTCACAGACGCTTCAGAAGAAGCAATTTGCATTACTGAATGACATTGCGACGATATAACTTATTAAAGGCGTCTAAAACCCATTAGGTATTTGCAACTGAGGAATGTCCATCGATTGCCTTGAAGAGTCCGGGTTGCTAAACGCGCGCGCCGTCAAAGATTCAAAAAGTTAATGAAACCTGACCAAAGCCATGGTGCCAAGTGGACGAAGTCTAAGCTGACCAGGCTACCAGTACTGTAGCCGAAGAAACAAAACCAATTATTCGACTGAAGACATTACATTAGATTCAAACGAATTAGAAACTCTTTTACCTCCTATATGAGGTTCAAAACAAAACAGATTGACCTCTCAAAGCAGATGAGATCCATCAAGCAGAACAAATTTTGTTTTGATTTGTTCAAAACGGAAGCATCCCGAATGAATTGAACTCAATAAAAAGCAGCAGAGAAATCTCGAAGGACTTGAACATTGCCAAAATGTCACCTTTCATAGAAGAAGAGTTGAGAACATAATGAGGAAAATGTCGGCTGAAGCGTTAGAATCTTGATTACAAAGTTAAGCATCCAACAATATTGACTGCAAAATTTCCCGTCGTAAAACGTCTCTTGGATATAGCGCATCGTGACAATTTGCACTATAGCACAGAATACCTGACAAATTTTCCTCAACAAACTTTCTGGGTTGTTGGAATGCTAAAAGCATAAATGAAAATTTAGTCAAAATATATCAAATGAAGACCCAGTAACGCCAAACCAATCAACCCAAAGATGGCGGCCCTTCCCTAACTTAGCCCAGAAAATGATCGTAAATTCGAACAACCTGGAGCGCCACGTTTTGGTGGAATCTGGAAGAAGTAATTTAAAAATTCAAGAAAAATCATGATTAATTTCTTGGAGAACCGAAGCCTGACAGATAAGTAATCAACACAACAATCTGTTTTGTAGTGGAAACTCTCAACGCAAGCCCGACAGCAGTAAGTGAAGAACCCGAGGACCTGCCGTTACTCACACCTAATTATTTCTTCCGACGACGAGAAAACGCAAATGCCCCTTTCATGCCATCCATTGAGCGGTACCATGAACTGGTAAAATCCTTCAAAACAACTCAGGCATATGCCGATACGATATGGAAAATATGGACCTGCAAATACCTTCCACAATGGAGACATAGATCTAATTGGTCAAAAGAAAATGTGCGCCGGCTGAATGAAAGCGCGTTAGTCTGGCTTCACACTCTGTGAAGTGCTCTGTGTAAGAGCACATGGCGAGATGAATCGGCCAGTCATGATGTTAGCGCCGGTTTTTCTGATGGTGCTCACGAGCACAAAAACAGAGCCGGTGATATTGGCGGTACTTTAAATGAGCAACAAGAGCAATCAGACAGCTTGAAATATCTTCGAAACTGAATTGTCCAAACTCAAGATTGTAGAAATTGACAAAAAATTGAGATTTGAGACCGAAAAATTGTACATCCGTCCCAATTATGGGAAGAGACAACTTGAGCAACCCTAAGTTATAGCAGACGCTTAGACGCTTAGGGTAAAAAAATAAGCTATCCATGAACCCAACCAAAAATATGCTCGCTTACACAAAACTGTGGCTATTAGCACTCTTAATTTGAAAAATTGGCTTTTTTCATATTTTGTCATTTGCTGGTAAATTTATTAAATTGTTTGTTTTATGAGACTTTACGTTTTCTCAATTGGTAAAATGCCACGTATCGGAGGCATTTATCGCTACCCAAAAACTGTCCGTGCTATGTCCAAAAAAGTAAATATTGTAGTTATTCGACATTTACTATGTGAACATTAGCTAAATCAATTTGTTTGATTACGCGATTAGTAACCAGAAACATTGCTGTTTTAAGTGATATTTATCTGATTAATTACCTTAACCCAATTTTTTGAACATTGCAACCATATTGTATTCAGAACCATTGGTACAAACTGTTACAAAGAGCAGTTGGCTCTCAGATTAGACTATAACATAGTTCTTTAACAGCTTTAGTCTGTTATGCTTAGTTTTGTTATATCACAAGATCTTTCAAGTTTAAGTTTGCTGAGATTTCGTGACAAGAGGATAGCGAAATTACTGACACTGGCTGAAGACTTACAAACTTCAGCAGAAGAATGAGTATAGTTTATCACTAAAGATATTCTTAATTTCCATCATTTCAAATAAAAAACTAAAGTCGCATGCCTTTTAAGCTCCAAGTCACTAATTATTTCAGGTCCTCAGACATTTGAATTCAGCGATATACCAGGCTGGCGTTAAGCTTGAGAACCAGGCTGTGATAATTCGGTTGCTGTGTCATCCCTAATATAAGAAAATTGATTTCACTTTTTAAAAAACTTATCCATGGCGATTAACTGAAATAATGCGTAAAATCAGAACTCAAAATCAGTAGAGCGCTAAAACGAATGTTTTGCGAACGGAAACAAGTCAGTTGAGCAGTTTCGAATAGAATTGGATTTGTATCACAAGCTAGCATATCTTTGTCAATCCAATCATTTTTTGTAGGTAGCCCATTTGGTAGAACAAATTATGATTGGCGTTCCCTCATCTCAGTAAGTGTCTCAATTTTTTTATTGAAAAGGTTTAAAAAAAGGACGAACTGTTTTAGTTTATCTCGAACAAAAAATGCTGCAAATGAAATATATCAGAGGACTATTTGCTCGAATAGTCCTCAAAAGAAGATACGGGAACCCTCAAAAGGGAACCCTCAGAAGAAGATCAGCCAAATAGAAATTTGCATCAGATTTTAGGTACCAGCTTCTGAATATATCCAAAAGTCTATCTGCAATTTTTGAACGTTTCCTTTGAGAAATTGTCAGCTCCCAACAGTAGTGGATAAAACAAGGGATTCAACCACCAGTAAAATTCGTCCCTTTGTCCTAACGCTAATCGCGCATGTCGAATCAGGCCAAATTTTACTGTTTGTTGAATCCCTTGTTTTATCCACTACTATATATTAAATCTAAATTTGATAAAAATTAAAATTAAAATCAAAAATAAAACAAAAAATCAAAAAATCAAAGTAAAATTTACATTTCACTCTTTAAGAGTGATTCACTCTTATTCGGAGTGATCCCCAGTAGAAAAGATCGCTCTTTTTCGCTCTTAAAGAGTGAATCCCTCTTTTTTGATATATTTTTATTTTTTTACTTTTTATTTCAAATTATCTATACTTCTCAATAAATTTATATTTTCTTTTGTTTTTTCTATATTTATTCCATTATTATTAAGAAATGATACAAAATTATAGTATTTACATGAACAAATTTCCTCAGTTTGGCTAATAACTTATGGACTTACAGCTCTAGTATAAATTGTTTTATCCGCGAAGCGGTTACACCGATCAGTTATATCAGGGAACCTGCTTTGCAGATTTCTACTAAATCCTCTAGTTAATTCTACATCTGGATGTTGTTTCTGTACATGAGCTCGTATCCCATCATATCTCACAACAGAAGTACAAAATGGACAATTAACTTTAGTTGAAGTACAAGTTCTACATGTATACTTACCCCCATCAAAATTATTTAGTGGTTTTAAAAAATTACACTTATTACAACATCTAGTTAATACTTCTGAGCTTGGGTTAAGATTAGGGTTAGGGATAAGGTTAGGGTTAGGGTTAGGGTTGGGGATAAGGTTAGGGTTAGGGTTGGGGTTAGGATCTGAGTTAGAGTTATAGTCATAGATAGAACCAGAACCAGAACCAGAACTAGAGCTAGAACTGGGGTTAGAACCAGAACCAGAACTAGAGCTAGAACTAGAGCTGGAACTAGGGTTAGAACTAGAATTAGAATTAGAACAAGGGTTAGAACTAGAAATAGACTTAGAATTAGAACTAGAATTAGAACTAGATTATTTTTTTATAGAACAACCCCATGGAGAAAAATCATTAGCACAAATACCACTTAATATTATATTACCACACATACATTTATCAGTTTTATCTTTATGACATGATTCATAAGGATAATTTAAAACAGCAATGTTCCCACATTTATAGTTACACTCTAAACACTGTGAAAGCATTTATAAAAGGGTAAACTTTAATATTTACCTAATCCTTCTCAGGGTAATATTTAGCCATGATTTCAATTAAATCTTTAGTATTATCTTTAGATGTGATACACTCTGCTAAATGTTTATTTCTAAAATATTGAGTGTATTAGTTTTACATCTCTTATCTAGAATCAATTCAAGGTCTAATTCTTTAACAAAATTTATAATCTCTTCTCTAAACTCTTCATTATTTATATATAGTTTGTTTAAAAACTTTCCCCCTTTCTATTCAAAATTCCCATATCTTCATTGACGAAATCACAGTTACACTTGTTTATATATTCCTCTTGGATCATGGAACCTGCTTCACAGATTGTATTTCGTGAAGAATCATTATTGGTGTAACCACTTCGTGGATCGGACTTTGTCCGTGTTTCTCCATTGGTGTAACCACTTCGTGGATCCAACTCTTCTCCATATCCAACAATAACTAATGTATTTACTCTACTCAACATTGTGCTTAATCCCATTGCTACAGTTCCAGCATTTCTTGGTATTGTATCAGGATAAAAAAGAATTAAACATAAATAAACATGAGCCTATAATTCCATCAATAGTTGATAAACTTTTTATACCCTTTCCTCAAATCATTTCTTTAGTTAGAACACCATTCTGTATTTTAATATTATTTAAAGTAAGAAGTTTTTTAAAATAAAACTGATAATGATCATGATTAATAACATTTCTATCTGTTGCATTAATCATTAGTGGTTTCATATATGCTATAAGTTTATTTATATCTTCTCTTTCTAAATCATCTTTTAAACTAAGAGCTTTTAAATCAAGGAAACCAACTCTCGAATCATATATCATTGATCTATTACTATCAATAATAATAAATGTATTTTCCTTTTTATTATATTTAATCATGCCATAACGGAGTTCATCTGACATTCCATCTGTACGATTATAATGGTTACTATTTAACTCATTAATTATTTTATTGAAGTCATGTTCACATTTATATATCTCATTAAAGTTTTTAAATAGATCAGGTTCATTATAAGTTGTTAAATAAATAGTATCACAACTCATTCTTGCTGCATTAATTATTTGAGCTGGTTTATGACACATTACAATCATTTGAATATTATAATGTCTACCTTCAGTAAAATAATAAGCTATATCCTTATTTAACCTATCACCCATATCATCAAGTACTATTACACAATTTTAAGATTTATACATATTATTTTTTGTGATCATATTTATATCACATTTATTAAACCCAGTATAAAACTTAATAGACTCAGGATCTATCCAGTCTCTGTCATCTTTACACACTATATCTATGGACCTTTGGTCTTGAACTTGATCTTGATCAGAGAATGAACTTTGTTCATGGTTTATCAAACTGCTTCGCAGATCTTGATCTTGAACTTGAACTTGAACTTGAACTTGATCTTGAACTTGATCTTGAACTTGATCTTGATCTTGATCTTGGTTTTGGACTGAGTATAACTTTAATTTTTGTCTAATAAAATATGTTTTACCCGTTCCAGTTCCACCATTTAACAATATTATGTAGTGGTGACTTTTCATATTCAAATCTAACTAGACTCCTATTCATAAATCCACCAAAGCTTTCTTCTAGTTTTGTATATTTACTTGGTCTTGAATCATATATTATATAACAAATTCCAATTATAATAATAAAAATACAAACTGCACTACTCAATTCCATTTTTATATAATAAATATAGATTTGATTTAGATTTAGACTTAGATTTATAATTAGACTTAGATTTAATAAATTTATTATAAAAAAATGCTCATCCTAACTTTTGAGGAATTCAATAATAAATTTAATATTGATAATAATGCTATGAGTGATATCAGAATAAAAGATATAGGTAAAGATATAAGTCTAACACCAATTGAGATTGTAATGAGAGATCAAACTCCAGATAGTATCAGGGATCCTGACTCTAACATTTTTGTAAATCTACATCCAACTGAAGGTACACATTGGGTACACATTGCCAAACTGCTTCGCAGATGATAATGATAATGACAATGATAATGTTAATGATAATGGTAATGTTAATGATAAGGATAATGTCATTGATAATGATAATTATAATGATAATGATAATGATTATGATCTACGAAGTAGCTTTGCTAATAATGATAATGTTAATGATAATGATAATGATAATGATAATGATAATGATAATGTTAATGATAACGTTAAAGATAATGATAATGATAATGATAATGATAATGATAATGATAATTTTATATATCAGGGAACCTGCTTCGCAGATCTATTTGATGAAAAATATCAAAGGAGTAAATCTAATAGGAATAGCAATAGTAATAGCATTAGTAATGGTGAAAGATGGACGAAGTCCCATAGTCCTACTAATAATATCCGTGAAGCGGTTCAACAGAGTTGCTTGGTTAACCACGAGCGAAGCTCATTTGCAAATTCACCGATATCGCTAAACATAAATGATGATCTATATTCATGTCTAAATGATGATGATATAATTACTGAAGCCGCATTCCCAGATAACTTTAGATGTATAATGTCTGGTCCAAGTGAATGTGGTAAGACATTCTTATTAAAAAAACTAATTTTAGCTAGTATATACTTTGATAAGCTATACATCATTGGACCTTCTGGTGATCAGTACCATGGTATAGAAAGAATAAACCCAAAAGCAGATGTTGAATTTATTAAAGATATAAAAGATTTACCATCTCCCGATATAGTACCCAAAGACTTGAAGAAACTAATGATATTCGATGATGTTAGAGCCAAAGAACCAGTTATTAATGAATACTTTTGTAGAGGTAGACAAAATCACTGTAATATGATATATCTTCATCAAAACTTGTTCTCTCTGGATAGGCAGAGTGTTAGAGAGAACTGTAATCTATTTATTTTATTTGAACAGAGAGGTAAAGTCCTCATATCTATATAGCAAGATTTCTTTAGTAATGTTGAACTTAGTTATAATGACTTTGCTGATATATGTAATAAGGTATGGAAAGAGCCTTATAATTACATTGTCATTGATATAACTAAAAATAAAATTATTAATGGTAAACTAAGAATTAATTGGGATCGGAGAGTTTTGTAGTTTAGTTTAAGTATCATGAAAACTGCTTCGCAGATAAGTCTAAGTCTAAGTACAAGTATAAGTCTAAATCAAATGTAAAGAAAAACTCAATACATCACCATTAAAGTCTATAGTTCTTCCATGCTCATCTTTAATATGAAATTCTATATATTCTATTCTATCTTTAGTTACATTTTGATACAAGATATTAGTTGGTATAATATTTATCAAGTGACCTGGTGGTTCTGTTAGATTAAAAGTATATAATATATCTGTATCTTTACCATTATCTTTAGCTCCAGATATAATATTGCAATGAATGTTAATATTTTTGAAACCCGTAATATCAATAATTTTCTGAGATTTATATCTACCTTTTTTATAAATTATTTTTCTAAATCCTAGTAATGAGGCTAGTGAGTTTTCTATATCAAAGCTGAGTGCTCCTTGTTTTATTTCCATTAAACATTTCATCGTATTCTTATCAGGTTCTATTATAACATTACCATCAGTTTCTTCTTTCTTTAATTCTGCGATGTCAGTTAACTCATATGCTCCCTCTGTAATAGTTGAATATAGCAACGGGATTCCTTTATAATTATAATTAAGTATAGATGTAATGTTTGGGCTTGAGGTAGAGATAGGGTTAAGGTTAGGGTCAGAGCTAAGAGCCCGAGGCAAAGCTTCATCATCTTCTAAAACAGTACTAGCATATAAGAATTGATTATTTCTCCTATTCACATAAAACACCGAATTATAACAGATAATCTAATTAAACATAATTTTGTTGTATTAAGTATAGATTCACTAAAGTTAAACTTTTCTGTTGGCTTTATCATTCTAAAGTCAAGTGTATACTCTTCTTTAGTTTTAGTTAAAGCTCCGTGTAAATTTTGTAGTTCTCTTAACATTAAACTATCGGTGAAACCGCTTCGTGAATCAGTCATTTTTATCTAATAAAAATGGATTTTAATTTGGATACAACTTATGGTTATAATAATGATATACATAAAAATAAGATTATAAAGTATAAACCTAATAATCTAGCAACAATGAAAACGGTTAATACCAATATTAATATCATACTCAATAGAGAAGAAAATCACTTAAACTTGCGTGATTCACATCTAGAGATAGAGTTTGTTGTATCAGATGATGCTGGTGGTGTATTTGCTAATGATGCTAATGTCAGATTAGTTAATTATGGTATGATGGCGTTGTTTAATTCAATTAAGCTTGAAACTAGTGGTGGTAGGACTATTGAATATATAGATCATTGTCATCCTAATCTATTGATGTATAAGTTATTAACTAGTACTGGTGATGAATATGAGAGTGGTTTTGTTAGAAGTCAGGGCAATAGAGATAGTCAACTTAAAGGTGACCATATTGCTGCACAACGAGGTCATATGTATATAATGATTAAGATGAGTGATCTATTTGGTTTCGTAAATGATTTAGAAAAGATTATATATGGTTTAGGATTTGAACTAATATTAAAAAGGAATAATAATGATAGAGCTCTATATAGAGTTAATGCTAATCCTGGTGCAGTTGCTAATATAGAAATTAGAGATATATCATGATGTGTACCTAGTATTGATCCTAGCAATGATAATAGAATTATTGTGCAGAAAGGATTAAATAAAAAGAATAATGTAGACTTTAGCTATTATGAAAGAAAGACATTTTATAAGAATGTACCCAATGCTACTAACTTCTTGTTTGATCTAGGTATGGAAAGTGGTATGGAAACACCGCAATATATAATAGTTGGTTTTGAAAGCAGTAATGTTAATGAACAAACTCATGATGCAAGTACATTTGATGTAATCATTGTTACTGAATTTTACTGTAAGATTGGTAGTGAGTTTTATCCCGAGGATAGAATGAACATTAAATATGGAACCAATAATTATAATAAGGCCTTTAAAGAGATTGTTGGCTTTAATAAAGATTATAATGGACTACCACATAATATAAGACCATATATAAATCATAGAACATTCAAAAGTAATTATAGAATATATGTATTCGATACTAGATATCAAAGTGATCCTATAGGTCCACAATCAATACAACTTAATTATAAATTTAGTGCTGCAGTTGCAGATGTTATATGTCCTGCATTAGTATTAACTAGAAAGGTTATTAGTGTGAATAGTGATGGTAATAAGATGGTTGATATAGTCTCAAAGAGACTAATCAGGGAACTGCTTCGCAGATGACCGTAGGTCTATAATATCATAGATATAATTTAAGTCATAGATATAATTTAAGTCATAGATATCACTCTAGCGATAATTATAATTTTAGATATAACTCTAGCGATAATTTATAATTATAGTATAATATAGTTATTGTTATAATTATATACTTATACTTATACATAACCATATACTTATACTTATATTTATAGCTAGTCAGCTCTAATTGTTACTCTTGTTAATATCTAACTATTTCTTATTAGTATTAACAAAACATTTGGCATAAATAATGTCTAATTTCTTTTTATTCTCTAGAGCCAAGCCTCCAGCTTCAAGCTTAATCTTAGGCTTAGGTCTAACTTTGGGCTTAGGCCTAGGCTTGGGTTTAGGCTTAATAATAACAAAGGGAATATACTTTTTGACTTCCATTACTTTTTCATATATAGAAATGAGTCTTTTAAATAAGTTCAAAACTAATTCATATTGTGTTGGAGGTAGACATTATAGTGGTATTGTTAATATAAGAGGAGCTATTACTTCAGAAGGAACTAAGATGTTAAACGGTAATTGAGTTTTATGTAGAAGGAATAAATCAATGACAGTATCTGATGCAACAATAGAAACAGAAGGACTCAAAGATTTCTTTAAAAGTGTTGGCAGGGCTACAGTTAACTTTGGAAAGAAAGTAGCTAATAATCCAGTAAGAGCATTAGAAATAGCAAGTACAATAGGAAGTGCAGCTGCATCTAGAAACCCTAAAGCAGCTCTAGCGGCTACACCTGATTTAATTCAATTTGCAACTACTGATGAAGGTATAAAGGTAGTGCAAAAAGGTAGAGGGTTATACTTAGGTACAAAGAAATGATAATTATTTGATTATAATTGTGGTTATATTATGTTTATGATTATGATTGTAGCTATGATTATATTATGATTATATTATGTTTATGATTATGATTATAACTAAGATCATGATTATATATTTATCGATAAATATTAATACTAATATTATTATTACTAAAAACATTGTTATTACTAAGCACTAATATCTTTAATCTGAAAAAAAACTCAACTTATTCTTCTTATTCTTCTTATAATCCTCATATAACTTAACAAATTCATTATACTCATCATTATCTATTTTTTTATCATTCATTGATTTAGTATATAGTTTATTAAACTTATCACTAAACTGTTCACTTAAAATATACATTTGTGAATACTTCATAATTTTATTTCTAATTTTAGTATTAATTGTTTTTGATAATGAACCACAAACAGTTGCTGTAGCAAAAGCTGTTGGTATAGAATAAGCTAATCCTATACCTGTTAATGCAACTGATGTTGTTGTTGCAGTTGTTGCTATTGATGATAATACTTTTTCTGTTATCTCAGCTATGTTAATATAATTCTTATATCTACTTAACTTCTTATTATAGTTATTAGTTTCAGTTTCATAATAATTTCTAATTATCTTTTATAATGTTAATATTGTTGTTAAATTTTTTATTAGCTCGAATCTTTTCGTTTATCAATCTTTCTGATACTGATGACAAATCTGGATATAGTAATCTCTCACTCGGTGCTGTTGGATTGGTCACTGCTTTGCTTATTTTCATTAGCAAAAATTCTTTCTATTTCGTTCATTATATCTTCTTGATTAAAACTATAATGCATCTCAAGTCTGTCTTTCTCTTTATTATCAAGTAACTTACTTTGTGAAAGTATAGCAATTATATATTGTACTATAACACCTCTAAGAGATTTATTGTATTCTTTTATTTCTCTCAGACCGTCAGTAAACATTTCATCTAAATGTATGTTAGTTATATTCTGATTAAACTTATTATTATCAAATTCTTGCTTTAATTGATTATATTTAGAGATTGTATCTGTAGCAACTTTATTACAAAACTTAACAGTATTTCTGACTTCATTTGTTGATTCAATAAACGCATTAATTAGTTCTTCATTAACTTGTGTTTCATTTAGTTGTAATGTTTTAGTTGTAACTTTATCAAAGTCACCATTTCTACTTAAAATGTCTATTTTATTAGAAGAGGATAATAAGTTATTGTCACTATACTCTTTATTAACAACATCTTTTTCATTTATGGGAGGATGTACATTTGTAATTTTATAGGTATCCTTCATATCAATATTATCAATATCTTCTAGGAATAACCCACGAGCCTTACCTAGTGTTAAGTTGTTTCCATTCCCTATATGACGTTTCGCTTGGTTAAATCTATTTCTTGTCATTATTTAATTTAAGAAATATATTTAATGATTCTAAAACTTTCTTATTAGATTCAAAATCAAACTCAGATTTTAATAATTCCTGTTCGCAATATTTACCTTCTATTATCTCACCACTAATATCTCCTATTTTATAAGTTGGTGATTGTGTTTTTAGAACTTCATTAACTTTAAACAATTCTCTATTCCAATTAGAAGTGTAACCTTTAGAGAAGATATTACGTTTATTTTATTTCTAACATAATCACCAACTTTAAATTTTGGCGTTGCTTTGGTAGAATTAACATAGTATTTAACTTTATCAGGATTATTAGAAGCGTCAACTGGTGTCATATTAATTGCTGAATGAATGTTATTGTTATATGTTGCAACAGCATCATTTAATATATTTACCCAATTACCATCGCCATTGATGAACATAGGTTTATTTATTATGTGTAATAGTGTCCATTAAATCTCTCTATAAACACAGCCTTTAAATCACTATAAGTAGAATATAGCTCTATCCCTGAAGCGGCTTTGCCGGTTCCATATTCCTTAAGTAAAGATTTATATGTTTTATTGTAAAACTCACTACCTCTATCTACCCATAACTTTTCTGGTTTTCTAGGTTCAGAGCCACCTTGTGGACTTTCACTAAATACTATTTTAAAACCATTAGTTATAGATAAACCAGATTTATTCTTTAAAGGAATAGCCCATGCATATTTTGTGAATATATCTATAACTGTTAATATAAACTTATAATTATTATTGTATTTACTTAGAGATGATTTATCAATTAAATCAGCTGACCATGTTTCATCTTTTATAATGGTATTATTCTTTGTCTTTTAAACTTTGATATTTGAGGACTGAATACTTCTTTAGCTAGTTGTTGTTGTTGTTGTTTTTCTATCATTATTCATTTACCATAGTTAAAAACAAAATTATCTAGTTGCTGGTGATTAAAAATATTCATAGATATTAGTTGCTTAGATATATCTAGCATTTCATCATATAATCCATCATGACCAGCTTTTCTGTCTAGTATTAATAATTCTAGTCTTTCTACTAAATTATTTGGGTTGCTATTTAATCCCCTGCCAAATATATCATCTTTTGCCCCCATTATACGTTTTATTGTTCTATATCTAGCATTTTTCTTATCCCCCTTCCTAAATCATATCTAATATCCTTTAAAAACCTTTTAATTTTGTTTTCATCTTCCTCGATTTCAGCATGTTTTATATTGGGGTTAGTAAGAAAGTTTATAAACTCATCTGACAATTCATATTGATTATCCTTAACTATAAATGCATTTTCTTGGTCAATTAGTTTAACACCGTTCATTTCAAATTAACCAATATCTAAAATTCCGAACTTTAACTTTAATTGGGGATTAGATTGAACTGACATTAAGTTAATAATTTGAGCCGTGTCTTTATCTACTAACATTCCTGGTTTATCTCGAGCTTCCTCTACAGCTTTGCCATTGGACTTCATTAAAGCTTCATTAAACTGGGAACCAGCTTGCTCGATCTGCGAAGCAGTTTCACCAATCATCTTAGTTTGTTTATCTAACTTCTGATTTTGCCAATCTATTGCTCTTAATGTTTGTTCACCTAATGCTAGATTCCGTTCAGTGTTTGCGTTTATCTGCGAAGCAGTTTCACTGATAGTTTTAGTTAAAGGATCGAATAACTCTTCTATTTCACCATAATATTCTTGTTGTTTTAATTTATCTTCTAATCTATTTCTTCTGTTTTGTTTTTCTAGATTGTTTAATTCTATAAGTTATCTAGTTTAGTCATTTTATATGTATTGAAAAATTATAATAAGAGAAAAAAATGTATAATGAAAATAGCTTCTCTCTTAATTTAAAAAGATGTTTAGCTTGTAAAAGACGTTGTAATACTATAGATGAGTTTATTGATCATATTAAGGAACCAAATCATGATGATTTAATAATTTCAACTTTTTCTAAATATGTAGATGGGGCTAAGAAGATAAAAAAAATTTCTAGTATATAATAAAAATATAATAGCTGGAGCTACACTATATAAGAATGCAATCACGGGAGACATTATGGGAAAATATATGGCTCAGATAATGATTTATAATAAACTAACTACCAACCATATGGATGTAATGAATGAATTAGGTCTATAATTATTGGTTATAAAAATTAACAAAGCTCATTATATAATATAATAGCAACTTCAATTAACTTTCTATCATCATTAATGGTTAGTTCTAGAATATCATTAACCAGTAGGTCTTTGTCTCCGTCTAATGATGCTTGTCGGATATTTTTTATTAAATCTCTTTTGAATAGATATAGATTCTCATCTTGAGGATAGCTTTTAATATTATATACATAAAATCTTTTATCATCAAATGTGTTTAGACTAATCTTACTTGTTTTTGTTGTTGTCATGTTATCACCATCTTTTCTTTTTGTATTCTACATTCATTTACTGTTCTCTGTGTATTATTCATTAATGCATCATAATATTCTATGTGCCTAGCATTATTATGCTTCTTTATTCCTTTTTCTTTAGTGTTTTTAGGATAATTTTTGAAGCTATATGTTTTGGGGGACAATGGTATAAATTCCTCAATAATCCTACACCCCAGCTCGTGCTTAAACTTGCCGGCGACGTCAATGTATATAGGTATGTCTAGATTACTTAAGTCCATATGCTCGTCACTAACTTTACCTTCACTATAACTTAATACGAAACTGTCCGTATCCATATAGTGAAGTGTTAGATCTTTGAGGGATGGTTTTAGAATATTATAGAATACATCATACATGTGTAATTTACTTAATTCTAAGATAGTAACACCTACATATACTGGGGAATCATATTCTATTTTTTTCCTTATATATTCTATTTGGCTATAATCCCTATATCTAGTTATGTTCTTAAATGTTGGTTTACTTACACTTTTCATTATCTTTTCTTCATCATGCAAGAACTTGCTTTGAAAGAAGTGTAGAGGATTCCTACACATTCTTCCATATAATGAGTTATTCCTTAATTTCCTTACACCCTTTTCTGCTTCAGTTTTAGCTGTTGCTCTTTTATTTGTATTGTTTTGTATATAATCGCTGCATATACAATCTTGTTTAAATTTAATTACTCTATGTATTTTTGTTACTTTTACTCCCATCTTAACATAGAACTTTAACATCCTTTAATGAACCATATATTCTGTTTTGTTGTTTTGGTCTAAGATTAATTTCTCTGTTCTTGCTTTACATTTCTCTCTTTCTCGGCATCCCAATTCATTATCATTTATCTTTCTCTTATTGGGCATTAGTGCCAGTTGCTCTGTTCTATCTTTACAACTATTAGTATAATCAATATCACAAACTATATAGTAGCCATGATCACTATCATCTGGAGTATTCAATATTACATCGAAGAAACCGCTTCGCGGATCTAGAGTAGTAGTAGTAATGAACTCAAAATCCTCATAAGGTAACTTTTGCATCATTGCATAGCCGTATAGGTTATTAGCATCTATGTACCAGATAGACCTATTACTTTCAATAGCGTTAATATATCTCCCATTGTTCCACATATACCACCTCTCTTTGCTCCAACAAAATCATCTAGCATTTGTTTATTTTGTAATGTGTCTAATGTTACACCGCTCGACATTAACCAACAATCAAAACTATAACCTGGGAGACTTATTTAGTGTAGGGGATTGAGCTTGAATTCATTCATACTTAGTTTAACGTATTCATTCATGCAATAGTCTAATATTTCCACATCATTCTGTAAATACTCTATAGTTAAGATCTTTAGCAGTTTTATGACTGTTTTCATTATCAAAGATATCGGCTTCTTCTTGTGTTGGTAATTTATTATGTAGTGAGGATTTGAAGTCTTCTATTTTTAGATTATCTATAGCTTCTTGGTAATCATCCGAACCAAAGTATTCATATGGATATAATGTTTTAGTTTTACATCCGTATATCTTTGCCATTTGATCTAGAGGCATAGCTAAGAAGTTATAACTGTCTAAGAATTTGAGACAACCAATGCCAAACATCTTAGATTTACCAGCAGCTAGTGGTATGTTATTTACTTTTCTTTTATCATTATTCTGTTTAAGGAGTTCACTGTATAGTAGGTTGAAGTTATAGCCAGAGCCATTATGGAATATTACTGGAATGAAGTTTTGTTGTTTGTATCTTAGATTACAAATTTTGCAAGCTGGTCCTCTATATTTACCAGTTTCATGACAATAATCTCTTACTTTATTAATACATGTTTTGCTGCAGATATGACAAGTGTTATTAGTTTCATGATATAATTTATCTTCTGTGAATATCATCTTTTCATTATGTTTGAAATTATTCTCAGTTTCTATTTCTAACAGATCTCTAGCAAATCTTTTGATGCAGCCTAGACCGGAGTAGTGTTTGAAGTTACCTTGCCAGGTGTAACCCACAGTTATTGGAATATGTTCAGCTATTACATATTTACAGTCATTAGTTGTGACATCGGTAATGCAACATTCTATATCGGCAGTTATAATATTTTTTGTATTCTGACGTTTGTGTTCATTTATAAAAGTAATATGTTTTTTCCTAGGACAAACAATCTCTGGTTTGAATGAGTTGTTGCGTTCGTGTTTATCATATTTAATTTGTGAAATAAACCACTAGGTACACCTATCACAAAAATAATATTTAATGTTGTTTTTATTTGGTCGTTCTAACAAGGTTTCTATATTTTTTATTAGGGCACAGTGTTCTATTTGACCATTACTCCAAACTAGTATTCTTACATCTTTTCTATCTTTTTTAAAATCATCCACTTGTTTAAACAATTCTATTTTACCATTACCACAAGGTGTGTATATCCGAATATTAATATTATACAATTTCTGTATTCTTATTATATGAGCAAAATCATCTTCATGTTGTTGTCTTGGTTCAATTAGTTTATCTACATATTTACTTTCTCGAGTTGCATGGTGTGGGGCGGGATGTAGCCAAGCAGTTATAGTTAGTTGTAAGCATTTGAATTTATAACTACTTATATTTAATATCGATTTAGAGTTTTTGAGATCAGGAGGTAAATCTATATAACTACCAATAGATGCTTTAGTTGGTTCAATGTTTAACTGAATACTTCTTATTCCAAGAAACTCAAAATCATAACCATAACCTTCATATTTTTCGTTTTCAAAATCTAGCCACCGATTGAAGTCACCATTTTCATATATCGGTGAAACCGCTTCGCGGATTGCATTATTATTAATATAATCAGTATTGAAAAGTATTTTAGTAGTTTTAACTTCTTCTTTGGTTCTCTTCTTATAATCACATTCAGCCGTGATCTTATATTTGAAACTCTTAATATTACGAAACTGGTAACAGTTTTTAATTTCTTCTAAAGAGTAATTAGTTGCTTCGTCTATGTCTTCAATGTAATTCCCACCTTTATCAGTAATATAAAATTCTCTCATGTTCTAACTTGAGTTTATACCGAAGTCTTTTGTGTTTTCTAGATACATTCGATTGTGAATATATGAATGAGTAGTTAGAGCTACTTTACTTCTAAATTTTTCATGACATTCTTTACATATAAACCTAATCTTAGAATAGATATTGTTTTCAGTTTCAGTTTCTGATTTAGTTTCTGTTTTAGTTTTAGCCCTAATTTTAATAATATAATCATCTTCATCCGGATTATACAACCTCTCCGAGATTTCCTCTTCTTCAGACTCAAACATTTTCTCCAATAGTTCCTTATGTTTGAGATCGTATGATTGATGCCTGTATAAAGCCTTCTTTGTTTCAAAGGATAGATTACAGACATCGCAGAAATTTATGACACTAGTATTAGTTGATTGAGACTTGATGTATTTTTTTAGGGAAATAATCAAAAAATAATTTTTCGAAAAATGAAAAGGAAATGCGCTAAGTGTATAAATAAACCTTGGAAAGAATGTTGTAATAATTGTAAAGAATTAGAATATTCTTGTTATGTATGTAAAAATATGGTTAAGGTTAAAGATTATATAGAACATTTGGGATATCATTATTCTGATCCTGATCAATATCTAACGTGTAATTTGTGTAATGTTTATAAACATATATCATTATATAGATTTAGAAATAGGAAATGTAGACTATGTATTTATCTTCATAGATATAGTTATGGTCATACTAGAAATCAATTCAGAGAGCATGTTTATAAGTAAAATATTCAAGAAAACATAAAAAAACACTAATCACTGTGTTTCCACCGATCTCAGTGTTTTTTACTGTGCTATTATTGTTCGCTTTCTTTCATATTTAGCAACCACTAATAGTACAAGAAGTCAACAAGCTTGGTTTAACATCGCATTACACTGCTTAGCAGATCGAATGAAAAGTGCATGTCATGCTAAAATGGCCGCCGCCATTGACAAAGAAAGCCACCACCACTAACAGAATGAAAACAAGTAAAAATTTCGAATATAAGATACCCTTAAAAATTAGCTAGTAAAGTGAGTATTTATTAAAATCTTTATTTAATTTTAATAGATTATACAAATCATTCAATTTAATAGAAGGATTTAATTATTATTTTACTTTAAAACATGTAATTACTTGGGAAATGATAACTAATTTTAACTTAAAAATCATGTCAGAATATTCTAGAAAAAAAATGTTCTAGAAAAATTCTCCACGTGGGGACCTTTACTCTCCACGGCATTTTTTGGCTATTCATCATGAGTTTCACTTCACTGGCGAAAAATTTTAAACATTTTTCGTCATTTGACGAGACCTTAATAACTGGAGCTTTATCATCCACTTCTTTATCTGAAGAAAATATAAACGAGTTGACTAATTTAACAACTCAAATGATTACATTTTGTAAGGAGAACAAATGCATACCCGACAACACCGCCGAACATGAAAGTGAGACTGGAAAACGAACTAAAACAGAACTCTTCCAGTTGTTCTTCTCCAAGTTCAAGAAGCTCCTACTAAGTTACGAGCATCAAGAAACACTGGACAAGTTTGAAGTGAATGTGCCGGAATATTTATCTTTTCACAATAAACTCAGGAGTTCACTCAGTATTGGTGAATTTGAGTCTTATCTCACCACATTCAATAACATGGAGGGAAAGCTGAATTGTTTATATCTACTGACAATTTCTGACAAAGGATACATATGAGGGAAAGTGAAACAAGATCATCAAGAAAACAATAAGGATATTCCCTGGAAAAAACTACTGAACGATAAAGGACATTCCTACTCTACCATCCAGAGTTATATCAACTTCTCTCAGGCGTGTGAAAGCTATCCGAGAATCCTAGTCTCAACAGACTACTACTCCGAATGGAAAAAGTTGCTAACAATGTTTTTGGCAGAAGTTCAGAAGGATAGCCAGCTACAATCTAGGTGCAAGACAGAACTACAATTTTCATAAATGATAAATGAGTGATTGTTTATTCAGAAATATATTTAATATTAATATTGATATCGATATCCCTACAAATGATACATTAATATTGTTCAGTCAGCTTAGTATTAGACTTCAGTCAGCCTAATAATTAAAATTAAAAGTGTTCAAGCATTCTGTAGTTGCACCCTCTCCCACAGTTGCCATTAAGAAAGGTCGAGCAGTACTGCCGTAGCGTGGTAAAGGCGAGTCAACCTTTTAACAAGACCTCCCAAGACTCGGCTCAAAAATGTAACCAGGTACATAGAATCACTCAGTTAAACATCATAGATCAATCGTCTCCTTGTTAAAGTCAAAATTTTAAAGAAACTTGTTTCTTATTATCCAGTTCTAAGCAATTTTGGGTTATTTTCAATCCATCCGATTCTATTGAAAAAAAACTTTGTGAGATGATTAAACTGATTTATTTCAGTATAGTTTGGCGTATTAGATATGAAATTAGGCTTAAATCTAGCTTTGAGAACTTTTGGATATTAGTGTATGAATTGCATAAATTATACTAGCTATGTACATTTTTGTACACAAAATTGTGCGTGTAGTATGTATTTATAGTGGTGAATATAGTAGTGGATAAAACAAGGGATTCAACAAACAGTAAAATTTGGCCTGATTCGACATGCGCGATTAGCGTTAGGAGAAAGGGACGAATTTTACTGGTGGTTGAATCCCTTGTTTTATCCACTACTCCCAACTGAAATACATGAAAGGGTGGCTTTCGAAAAAAAGTATAGAGATAACAAAACTATGAAAACAATTGGCGGAGAATCCATTTTCGTGTTTTCTCAATTGTCTCACAAATTTTGAAGTAAATTAAGATTTTTTTAGATAATGACTTTTTGCGATAATTTGGTATATAGATAATGATGAACAAATATTGAATTAGAACAGCCTCATAAATATTGAATTAGAATAGCCTCATATTGTTTCTTAGTCTGTCCAATGACGCGGAATCTTACCGCTATCTGCATTTAAATTTTCATAGAGAATTCAAAATCTCTGTCGGAAACTTATCGAATTGATTCAAGTTTTCTAATTAACTTTCCACCTGATTTTTCCTCCCTTAGACTTCCAAAGTACCGGATGTTGCTGAGCGGCCAATTAACTACAGTGTTGAGCGGCCGACCAAGGAACCTAAAGTTATCCGCTTAGCTATTATACGAGGAAACAGTCGTCTAAACGAACTCGTAAATTAATTGATGTATGAAAGTAGATATTACTTTTAAAAAGTGCTTATCCATGGCAATTTACTGACTAAATGTACAAATTTAGGGCTCAAAATCAGTAGAGCGCTAAAACACATGTTTTCCCAAAACAATTCAGTTGGACTGTTTATATTAAAAGTGGTTTTGTATCAACATGCTAGAACAACGGTGCGAAGAGATTGAGACTCTACAAGAATATGTAAAACACAATTCAAACAGCGCTCTAGATCCCTATACATTGGATGGGCTAAAAGTTTACTCTTCTCCCCCATGAATGAAACATATTGAAAATTGACCATTAAATAACGTGTTTAAATGAAAGACAACTGTAGTAGAAATCTTGTGTATTTCAACTACCCGGCTCGAGGTTTGGTCAAAAAAAATTGCAAGATTAGCGGTGATTAGCGGTGAAAAAAAAGCTTTCTTTCACCGCAAAGCGCCCGCTTTTTTTAGCGTTCAACTCGTTCATAGCGGTGAATTTTTGTAAGATTAACGGTTAATTTAGCGTAAATTTTTGTAAGATTTGCTATTTTAGCGGTGAAAAACTTTTTTCATCGCATTATGCTAGTAGCGGTGAACAAATTTCTTTCACCGCATAAGCGGTGAAAGGAAATCTTTCATCGCTACGAGCAGAATGCGGTCAAAAAAAATTTTTCAGAGCTACTAAGAAGCGGTGACAAAAAATGTTTCTGCGCTACCGTCTGACTTAAACCGCAACATTTTTTACATTACCTGAACCAGCACCCAAGCTGGTTTTTTGACAATGACAATCCAGACAGCTGCAGACATGTGACTAGTATTTAAAAAATTTTTAATTCAAAGTTTATGTTTATTGTTGTGCGACGCGGGGTTTTCAAAGCAACATCCTTTTTTTGACATTACCTGAACCACCACCCAAGCTGGTTTTTTGACAATGACAATCCAGACAGCTGCAGACATGTGCCTAATATTTAAAATTTTTTTTCAATTCAAATTCTTTCACCGGGTTTAGTTCGACTTGAACAGCTCCTTGACCCGATAAAAAATGCTATATTTAGTATAAAATACTATAAGAATACTATACTGTTTAAAAATACTATAATACACAATGATAAGAATCTTTACCCTAAACATCAAAAAAGACGACGAGTACCCATTAACTAAGTTTACATATAGAAGGACACATAGGATGAGATCAATATTTCATCATACTTGTAAGTTAAAAAGTACGAAAACAGTTATCCTCAAAGATGGCTAAAATTAAAACATCTTTGTTTAATATGCTTATCTTTTATCCTTAAGATGATTGTCTATCCATTAGGTGATCCTCTATGAACATCGTAATTGACATAACTAATAGTATTATATTTTTTTTAATATGACGAGGTTGCTGATCATTCAGCACTACTCTTGCATGTTTTTGATGCAACTTTTCCAATGATGAAAATTTGTAAGATTAGCGGTGAATTTCGCGGTGACTTTTTGTAAGAGTTGCGATTTTTAGCGGTAAAAAATTTTTTCGCTGCTTAATTTTTTTTCACCGCACTGAGCGCATTGATCGCAAACCTTACCCTTTTTACTCAAATTCACCGCAAATCTTACATCTTTTAGCAATTTTTAGCGGTGACACCTCGACCCAGGTATCTCTTCTTCATTCTTTTCCATATATCGGCAACCACAGGACCAACACGTTGAAGGTATTTATGCTCGACAGGGAAGAGTAGACCAGTGAGGACATCACACCAAAAAAGGTTTTTTATACGTTTGTTTGTTTGTTAATTTGTTTGTTTGTTTTTGTGTTTTTGTTTGTTTGTTTGTTTGTTTGTTTGTTTGTTTGTTTGTTTGTTTGTTTGCTTGTTTGTTTGTTTGTTTGTTTGTTTGTTTGTTTGTTTGTTTGTTTGTTTGTTTGTTTGTTTGTTTGTTTGTTTGTTTGTTTGTTTGTTTGTTTGTTTGTTTGTTTGTTTGTTTGTTTGTTTGTTTGTTTGTTTGTTTGTTTGTTTGTTTGTTTGTTTGTTTGTTTGTTTGTTTGTTTGTTTGTTTGTGGATTCTGGATTCTGCGCCCAAAAATGAGTTGGTTAACCTATTTGTGCGGTGTTCTGCCTTCAGTTAGTTTTGAATGTGTGGTGTTGGCGTTGATGTGGCCGGACGTCAGAGAAACAAATTAATCAGCTTGCTTCACTGACGCCAGTGTTGGTGGTATTTCAAAAAGGATCCTTGAGTTATAGTTACTTTGACACGATATGCCTGGGCTACCCTTTGCCCACTGTTGTTCCCTGTCAACAGTTGAAACTTTCATGAGATTTGCTTCGCAAATCTTCTTTTGCTACCATGAAAAAGTCATTCATTTCCTAATCATTGAATTACATCTATGAAATCAACATTATGACTTGGTGTTACTTGAGCACCAAAAATCAGAAAGCTTGTAGTCGATCTGTTGTTGTTGTTGAAGTCTGTTTGAAGTTACTCTTTGTCGTCTTGTCGTGTTCTCTTTTGATCTGTTGTGTATTTTGGTGTAGCTGAACTGTATATTCTTACTTTAGGTGCTGATGATTCTGTTGAAAATGTTGTATTGAGTTGTGTCCTCAATAAAACGCTGTTGTTGATGTTGTGGACTCGTCCATATCTACAAGTGCGACTGAACTGACTTTGATGATGTCTGCTGTCGTAAATTGGTTGACTGCTGTTCGATAAATGCTGCTGCTTCTGCTTAAGTACTTCTTGCTGAACTGTTTGTTGATGTAAAGATATTTCCGCTGATGTCTTTCTTCGGTGTTGTCTGCAGCTTGTTTCTGTGTACTGGTTTTCAACGAGCTGTTTATACTGTTATATGAAAGAATTGTCTGCTGGAAAGTTGAATTGCTTTTGTGCGGACTGCGTTTGACTGTGCATAATCTTAGATGTTCTGAATCGACTTTGTTTTGGCTGATTGGCGAAAGTCAAATCCTGAAAGATTTCTGGAAATGTTGCTTTTTCTTTTCTGCTCGTACAAAAAATGCTGGTTGACAAATAGATGCTCCCCGTGTTCCCTACTGACCTAAACCTACCACTACCTTTTACCTGTTGCATAATCTTTACCTAATTTCCCTATATTGGAGTTCGTCAGAACAACAACTGTTTGTAACAACTGGTGTTGGGTTTTACCTGAGCTGTTTAGTGTCATCTACCTATTCAAAATAGTGTTATCCTGTTGGATCAACCCTCTGCTGATTTGTAATAGTCTAATTGATTGTGCATTTGAATTCCAAAATCTACCTAATGTCTATCCAGAATTTGTTTTCCTGTAAAACCTACCTACCTAAATTTTTCCAACTGAAAGTATTTTCTAATGTACGTTAAGTTCCGCTAAGTTGAGTATCCCGTTGATTTACTTATTGTAATCCCTAATTTCACCTGAATGATACCTAATAGTGCCTTTGAATTGCTAACTCATTGAATTGAAATTTAAATTTTTCATCTTTCACTTTACCTTAAGCCCAAAATTGATAGGAGGTTATTATTTCAGATTGTTATTAATTTATTGTTCCCTATTAACTATTGATTACCTTTATGTTGATTTGTCGTTTATCAAACTAAGTATATTAGCTGGTTCAACAAAATCCCCTTATGATGTTTTATCCAGGCAAGACCTTACCACATTATCCTTACCTTTTTACCTTCTGTACCCTAACTACCGGCAAAATACCCCTGGGTGTGTTGTTTTCTAGAATCCATACTATGTCCCCTACTTCGATCCCGTCTACTGTTGAATGCCATTTTCGACATATTTTTTAAAAAGACGTGTTCAAATTTCGTTCATAATACTGTTGACATTGTTCCATAGTTTTAGTGTTCCTCTGTCATTGCTGCTAATTGTAGTATCTGATGGCAGTGCTGTTGTCTTTTCTGTCAAAAAATGTCCTGGTGTCAGGCTCTCCACGTCGCGTATGCCACTGCTGATTGATGTTAGAGGCCTGCTGTTGAGTAGACCTTCGACTTGGCAAATAAGGGTTGAGAAACTGTCTTCCTGGAGTTTCCAAGATCCGACGATATTGAAAAAGAGTCGTTTGCTCATCCGAATGTGGCGTTCCAATGTTCCACCAAAATGTGGTGCTCCTGGCGGAATAAATTTCCATGCGATCTTTTTCGATTCCGCATTTTTCTGTATCTCTGTAGTAGTGAAGCTGCTTTCCTCGAAGGTCTTTGCTGTAGTGGTGAAATTTAAAGCGTCGTCACTGTGAATTCTTTCCGGCAGTCTTCGACGGCTGAAGAATAGTTGGAATGCCATTATGCACTATTTTTTTCGCTGGTTTCTGGTTACTTCGATATGAACGGCTCGTATCGTCAGACAGGTGAACAAGCAACTGTGAACTTTCATGGCTGTGTTGATCTGGCTGTAGATTTCGTAGGGCCCAAAAAAGTCTAAGATTAGCGGTGATTAGCGGTGAAAAAAACTTTTTGCACCGCAAAGCGCCCGCATCTTTCAGCGTTCAACTCGTTCATAGAGGTGAATTTTTGTAAGATTAACGGTTAATTTAGCGTGAATTTTTGTAAGATTTGCTATTTTAGCGGTGAAAAAATTTTTTCACCGCATTATGCTAGTAGCGGTGAACAAATTTCTTTCACCGCTTAAGCGGTGAAAGAAAATCTTTCATCGTTACGAGCAGAATGCGGTCAAAAAAAATTTTCAGAGCTACTAAGAAGCGGTGACAAAAAATGTTTCTGCGCTACCGTCAGACTTAAACCGCAACATATTTTTTACATTACCTGAACCAGCACCCAAGCTGGTTTTTTGACAATGACAATCCAGACAGCTGCAGACATGTGACTAATATTTAAAAATTTTTTAATTCAAAGTTTACGTTTATTATTGTGCGACTCGGGTTTTCAAAGCAACATCCTTTTTTGACATTACCTGAACCACCACCGAAGCTGGTTTTTTGACAATGACAATCCAGACAGCTGCAGACATGTGCCTAATATTTAAAATTTTTTAAAACTCAATTTCTTTCACCGAGCTTAGTTCGACTTGAACAGCTCCTTGACCCGATAAAAAATACTATATTTAGTATAAAACACTATAAGAATACCATACTGTTTAAAAATACTATAAAACACAATGATAAGAATCTTTACCCTAAACATCAAAAAGAACGACGAGTACCCATTAACTAAGTTTACCTATAGAAGGACACATAGGTTGAGATCAATATTTCATCATACTTGTAAGTTAAAAAGTACGAAAACAGTTATCCTCAGAGATGGCTAAAACTAAAACATCTTTGTTTAATTTGCTTATCTCTTATCCGTAAGATGATTGTCTATCCATTAGGTGATCCTCTATGAACATCGTAATCGACATAACTTATAGTATTATATCTTTTTTTTTTAAATTACGAGGTTGCTGATCATTCAGCACTACTCTTGCATGTTTTTGATGAAACTTTTCCAATGATGAAAATGTGTAAGATTAGCGGTGAATTTTGCGGTGACTGTTTGTAAGAGTTGCGATTTTTAGCGTTAAAAAAATTTTTTTCGCCGCTTAATTTTTTTTCACCGCACTGAGCGCATTGATCGCAAACCTTACACTTTTTACTCAAATTCACCGCAAATCTTACATCTTTTAGCGATTTTTAGCGGTGACACCTCGACCCAGGTATCTCTTCTTCATTCTTTTCCATATATCGGCAACCACAGGACCAACACGTTGAAGGTGTTTATGCTCGACAGGGTAGACTAGACCAGTGAGGACATCACACCAAAAAGACGAGCCGAGTTGGTTTTTTATACGTTTGTTCGTTTGTTTTTTTGTTTTTTTTTGGTTGTTTGTTTGTTTGTTTGTTTGTTTGTTTGTTTGTTTGTTTGTTTGTTTGTTTGTTTGTTTGTTTGTTTGTTTGTTTGTTTGTTTGTTTGTTTGTTTGTTTGTTTGTTTGTTTGTTTGTTTGTTTGTTTGTTTGTTTGTTTGTTTGTTTGTTTGTTTGTTTGTTTGTTTGTTTGTTTTGTTTGTTTGTTTGTTTGTTTGTTTGTTTGTTTGTTTAGTTGTTTGTTTGTTCGAATGTCTTTTTGTTTGTTTGTTGATTGATGAAAAAAATTAACTTACGAAGTTGCGTTGGCGGTAAACACATTTGCGATGCAGATTTTTTTTCGCTCGACACTTACCGTTGAACGTGATAAATGGGCAGCACTATTAATGCCTAAAAATGAACAATGGACTTTGTGAAGGGTTGAAATTACAGAGGAATTATCGAGAACTCTGCGATTGGCCTTGAATGCATGTCAACAATTGTCCGTACGCAGAAAAGTGTGGAAGATTACTATAATGTGGATTCTGGATTCTGCGCCCAAAATTGAGTTGGTTAACCTATTTGTGCGGTGTTCTGCCTTCAATTAGTTTTGAATGTGTGGTGTTGGCGGTGCTGTGGCCGGACGTCAGAGAAGCAAATTAATCAGCTTGCTTCACTGACGCCAGTGTTGGTGGTGTTTCAAAAGGATCCTTGAGTTATAGTTACTTTGGCACGATATGCCTGGGCTACCCTTTGCCCACTGTTGTTCCTTGTCAACAGTTGAAACTTTCATGAGATTTGCTTCACAAATCTTTTTTTGATACCATGAAAAGTCATTCATTTCCTAACCATTGAATTACATCTATAAAATCAACATTATGACTTGGTGTTACTTGGGCACCAAAAATCAGAAAGCTTGTAGTCGATCAGTTGTTGTTGTTGAAGTCTGTTTGAAGTTACTATTTGTCGTCTTGTCGTGTTCTCTTTTGATCTGTTGTGTCTTTTGGTGTAGCTGAACTGTATATTCTTACTTTAGGTGCTGATGATTCTGTTGAAAATGTTGTATTGAGTTGTGTCCTCAATAAAACGCTGTTGTTGATGTTGTGGACTAGTCCATATCTACAAGTACGACTGAACTGACTTTGATGATATCTGCTGTCGAAAATTGTTTGACTGCTGTTCGATAAATGCTGCTGCTTCTGCTTAAGTACTTCTTGCTGAACTGTTTGTTGATGTAAAGAAATTTCTGCTGATGTCTTTCGTCGGTGTTGTCTGCAGCTTGTTTCTGTGTACTGGTTTTCAACGAGCTGTCTATACTGTTATATGAAAGAATTGTCTGCTGGAAAGTTGAATTGCTTTTGTGCGGACTGCGTTTGACTGTGCATAATCTTAGATGTTCTGAATCGACTTTGTATTGGCTGATTGGCGAAAGTCAAATACTGGAAGATTTCTGGAAATGTTGCTTTTTCTTTTCTGCTCGTAGAAAAATGCTGGTTGACAAATAGATGCTCCCAGTGTTCCCTACTGACCTAAACCTACCACTACCTTTTACCTGTTGCATAATCTTTACCTAATTTCCCTATATTGGAGTTCGTCAGAACAACAACTGCTTGTAACAACTGGTGTTTGGTTTTACCTAAGCTATTTAGTGTCATCTACCTATTCAAAATAGTGTTATCCTGTTGGATTAACCCTCTGCTGATTTGTAATAGTCTAAATGATAGTGCATTTGAATTCCAAAATCTACCTAATGTCTATCCCGAATTTGTCTTCCTGTTAAACCTACGTACCTAAATTTTTCCAACTGAAAGTATTTTCTAATGTACGTTAAGTTCCGCTAAGTTGGGTGTCCTGGTGATTTACTTATAGAAATCGCTAATTTCACCTGAATGATACCTAATAGTGCCTTTGAATTGCTAACTCATTGAACTGAAATTTAAAATTTTCATCTTTCACTTTACCTTAAGCCCAAAACTGATAGGAGGTTATTTTTCAGATTGTTATTAATTTATTGTTCCCTATTAACTATTGATTACCTTTATGTTGATTTGTCGTTTATCAAACTAAGTATATTAGCTGGTTTAACAAAATCTCCTTTTGATGTTTTATCCAGGCAAGACCTTACCACATTATCCTTACCTTGTTACCTTCTGTACCCTAACTACCGGCAAAATACCCCTGGGTGTGTTGTTTTCTAGAATTCATACCATGTCCCCTACATCAATCCCGTCTACTGTTGAATGCAATTTTCGACATATTTTTTTAAAAGACGTGTTCAAAACTCGTTCATAATACTGTTGACATTGGTCCATAGTTTTACTGTTCCTCTGTCATTGCTGCTAATTGTAGTATCTGATGGCAGTGCTGTTGTCTTTTCTGTCAAAAAATGTCCTGGTGGCAGGCTCTCCACGTCGCGTATGCCACTGCTGATAGATGTTAGAGGCCTGGTGTTGAGTAGACCTTCGACTTGTCAAATAAGGGTTGAGAAACTGTCTTCCTGGAGTTTCCAAGATCCGACGATATTGAAAAAGAGTCATTTGCTCATCCCAATGTGGCGTTCCAATGTTCCACCAAAATGTGGTGCTCCTGGCGGAATAAATTTCCATGCGATCTTTTTCGATTCCGCACTTTTCTGTATCTCTGTAGTAGTGAAGCTGCTTTCCTCGAAGGTCTTTGCTGTACTGGTGAAATTTAAAGCGTCGTCACTGTGAATTCTTTCCGGCAGTCCTCGACGGCTGAAGAATCGTTGCAATGCCATTATGCACTATTCTTTTCGCTGTTTTCTGGTTACTTCGATATGAACGGCTCGTTTCGTCAGATAGGTGAACAAGCAACTGTGAATTTTCATGGCTGTGTTGATCTGGCTGTAGATTTCGAAGGGCCCAAAAAAGTCTACTCCGTTTTCCTTGAAGACTTCAGGTTTGACTGAGAATCGTTAGCTCGGATGATCTGACATCTGAGGTTGGCTGTTGAGGTGTCTCTGTCTTGTGCATTCGTAGCATCTGTTCGAGATCTTCTTCATTACTGTTTTGCATTGAAGAACCCAATAGTTCAAGTGAATGATATGTGTTTGCTGTTCAACTCCAACAAGACCATTGATGTTGTGTTGCAGTTTCAGAAAATGACAAATGCTCTTGTTCCTACCGTCTAAGATTATTGGCTTCTTTGTTGCTGTTGAAACTGGTTCGTTTGCTAGTCTGCTATTTGATCGAAGGATACCATCTTTGTCCATTGAAGGTGTCAACTGAATCAATCTACTCCTTTTTTGAATTGGTTTGTTGTGTGTTAGTTGATTTACATCCTCATCGAACGATTGTTGCTGAGATAGACGGAAAAGAAAGTTCTCTGCATCTATAATCTGTTGGTCACGTTTTCTCGTTTTGTTTTGGAGGCTTTTCACTTTGATGATAATGGCTCTGAGTTTCAACCACTGGCTGAACATGTTGGCATCAATGAGGTCCTTGTCAATTGGCTGTCATCGTGTTTGCTGAGTCTTCAGTTCTGCGTTGTTCAAGAAAAGATTTTCATGTTGCTGTTCGTCTGTTGTCCAGTTGTCGCTGGAAGATAGAAGAAACTGTGGTCACTGTAACCAAATAGGTTTTTCTGTCATCTCTGTTCCTGCAAGTCCCCTCGTTCCTTGGTCTTCTGACTTGTCCTTGGTGTTGATGTAGTTCCACTGATTAGTGCTTGTGAGATCCCTTATTTCGGCGATTGAGATTCTGATGTAATTATTGTGTTTCAATTTGAAGTTCTTTATCCAACTGAGAACGGTTTTGCTGTCACTCCACAGAAAGATTTTGTCAAACTTGAAATCCATTTCATTCTCGATTGTTTTCTACAATCTTGCGGCATAAAGTGCTGCTTGCAGCTCTATTGTGGGAATTTTTGTTTGACGTAATTTGTAATTGTTGTTAGGTGCCACTCTTTTTTTCCCATAAGAACTCGAATTATGGTTTCTTGGTTGCTGGTTGTCTTGATGTATGCTCCTGCTGCTGTTGCTTCCAATGATGCATCGCAGAATACATGAAGTTCCACTGTGTCCCCAAGTGCTGTACCACCTACCAACCTGTTTACCCCTACCATACCTAACATTTCCGTTTCCTGTACCCAGTCCTTGATAGCCTTTCCATTGTCCTCACTGATGGCTTTATCCCATTCGCGTCCATGTTTCCACAATTCTTGTAGTAGAATCTTTGCTCGGATGAGGAATGGCGATATTATTCCCAAAGGACCGTAGAATTTTGAGACAAAAGACCAAAACTGGCGTTGTATCCATATTTTCCTGTCCATGTTCTTTCTGTCTTTCGCTTTAAACATTATTTTGTCTTCGTCCAAGCTTCAGTGAACTCCAAGTAATCTTTGATGAAAACCTTTACTGAAGAGCTCTTCGACTGGTTTGCATAGATCGTCTTGCCTCTGGTGACAAAACTCACGGCTGTTGCTGCACCATTTTGTCAGGTTCAATTTACTTTTTTGCAGAGTATCGTTGACATCCTTGGCTGTAGTGAAAGCTGTGATGGCGTCGCTGAAATATGCAACCGTGTCATCCATGTATATTGTCCGCTGAATGGTCTCCAGAGAATTTGGGTGATCTTCGATGTCGTCTTTGG
Organism: Convolutriloba macropyga; assembly: GCF_964194025.1. Taxonomy (NCBI): domain Eukaryota; kingdom Metazoa; phylum Xenacoelomorpha; order Acoela; family Convolutidae; genus Convolutriloba; species Convolutriloba macropyga. Next base: position 66,951,136 of record NC_134475.1, read on the forward strand.
CTGTCTGTTGCAAAACAAAATTTGCTCAAGCTGGTGAGTCCTTGGCTCCAAAGATGTGTCGTTGCTATTCGTACACCTCTAGTTCCGAGCTGTTGGGTTGTCTCCAAATGAATCGTTTATAACGTCGGTCCTGTTGTCGTACTCCGATTTGCATAAACATCGCTTCGATGTCTCCCCGGTTGACAATGGCTCCTTGTCGGAATCGCAGGAAAATTCCAAGCATATTCCCGAGAAGGTCAGGTCCAGCTAAGAGTTTCTCATTGGGGCTTGTTCCGTTTTGTGGTGCTTTGGCATTGCAGATTCTTTGTATCTTGTCGGTTTTTTTTGGGCTGACGAGACCATAGTGTGGTAAGTACCATCTTTTGTCTTTGTGGCGATGGAAAGATACTTTTGCAATGTAGCCTTTTTCCAGGTCCGCTTGAATGCCCTCATTGTATTTCGTGTACTGTTCAGGTGTCTTCTGAAGTCTGTTGACAAAATGATTCAGATAAGACGAGGCTTGTGACCGGTTGTCTGGTAAACTTCAGTTGTCTTTCCAGAGAAGTTCCGTTTCATAACGTCCATCTGCTTGTCTCACGCATGTTGTGTTAAGTATCTTGTTGGCAAGCAAAACCTCTGGATCATTTGATTTGCTTTTGGATTCCATAGGTACTGTCTCTGCTTTCCATTAATGAGAAAATTCTTCGTTGAGGTCATTATCTTGTTCAAGGCATTTGCTGCAAAACAAAGCAGTATGATGCATTGAATGTTGTGTTTTTTGCTGTTGTTCACCACTGAATGAGGTCCAGAAGTAGTCCAACCAAGTTTGAAAAGACTTGCGCTTGGTGCTGACGATGGTCCTTGTTCCACTCTGACTGGTGAGATAAGGTTAATGTTGTCCTGTCCAATCAAAACTGTGACTTGGAGATTCTCCAGAGTTGACAAATTGACATACCTTAAGTGGTCATATTTCCTGGCGATATCTCCCAGATGCTCCTTCAGCTTTGGCAAATTGATGTTTTCCACAACATATATCTGTTTGAGATCGTAGGGACGTTGTGTAACAAGTTTTTTTGTCTGTTCCTTTGGCTCCTTCCAAGACAAGTTGTTGACGTGTTTCTTTCTGAAGACGTAGTTCATCAGCTGTCTTTGAGAGAAGTATTGTCAAGCTGCTTCCTGGGTCAATGAAAGCGTATGTTCCAACTTTGTTCTCTTTGTTTTGTAAAATAACTGGCAGGACATATAAAAGATTTGTTGTTTTAGTTGCTGCTGTTGTGTCCTTTGTAGTTGTTGAATCTTTGTGGATCATGACTGCAATTGAGTTTCCATTTCTTCTTGAGTTGTTCAATTGAGAGTTTTTCTGAACAATTGGTGTTACTGTCCGTCCGTATCTGCTTTTGGCACCGCGTAGCATAGTGCTGTGTCGTTGTCCGAATCCTTGCTCCTGCAATTAGATTTTGAAGGACAGTTGTTGGCTTGATGATTCGCTCTCAAACTGTTTCTGTATAGGTTCAACTGATAAACAGTTTGAAGCCTTTCATCTGCTGTCTTTCCTTTAAACGTTGGGCTTTGAAGAAAATGATGATTAACGTCGTTGAAGACACCAGGTAGAGGCTGGTTGATGCTATTGCTTCTACTTGTTGCTTGAATCATGTGTGTTGTCCTCCGCTGGTTGTACTGGTTCTTGTTGTTGCTAAAGTTGTTTATGTTCTGTGTTGGTTGTTGTTGCTGCTGTTGCTCCATGTTCGAATGGGTGTGTTGTTGATGAAACTGTCGGGTTCCAATTGTGTTGAAGTTTCTTTGATGTGTGTCACTGGCTGTGTAAGGCTAGTCCCGCTTCGTCCTTGATGCGTTGAGCGTTCATGTGCTTCGGCTACTTCTTTAATCTATTGATTGAAGTCTGCAAGTGTCGGCTGTTGAATTCGTCGTCTTAGAACATATTGGTTTCATTTGAATTCTTCGCTGTACAGCAGTTTGTCGGTTGCCTGATTCAAAATTGTTCTGCTGTTGAGATCGGCTTCGAAGTTCAGTTCTTGCAGTGTCATTGTCATGGTGTTTTTTAAAGCGAAGAAATTTACAATTGTCAATAGAAGAGATGTCGTTGGTGGTCTATAGTTGATGGGATTCTCCAACAAGTTGCTGATGATGTCATTTTGGGTTCCAAAACGCTGTTTCAACTCGTTTATTGCATCTTGTACAAGTGTCCGTTGCAGGCAAATCCTTCAACTGCTGTTTTGGCTTTTCCAATTACAAGTCCTTGCAGATAGGCGATCTTCAATCCATCACTGAGATGAGTGTCTTCGATCATGAAGCTGAAACGGTTGTACCAATCTGCCCATTTGCTCGGGTCACCGTTAAACGTCTGAAGATCCATCACTGGAATAGCTTCAACATAAGGCGTGTAGAACGGAACTGGTTGTGGAAAAGTTGTTGACAATCTCTGTGACTGTTCTGTTGGCTGATAGATTGTTTGTGTGTCCCCCATTCCAGTTACTCTGTTCTGCTGGTTGTTCAGGCTGCTTGAGTAAGGTACTCTATCCAACCAAAAGCGGTTGAGGTTGTCATGTTGAGCTGAATTGCTGGTTTCTGATTGTTCGTTGTGTAAGGTTCCGTTAGTTGATGTTTTTTGTTGTCCAGTTCCTCTTGTATTGACGTTGTTGTTTGTTGTCGAGTTATCCGTTGTCGAATTGGCAGCTACTGTCGTCTCGTTGTTGTCCTGTGTGTTGAAATTTGTAGTTGAGTTTTCTTGCGAAATGTGATTCTTAATTTTATTTTCATATCGTCGATGATGTATTCTTCATGTTGGTCTTCGTCAAGCTGTGAAGTCAACTCGTAACTTGTTTCCTCGAAGTCCGAAAATGTTTCCGCTGCCTTTTCATGAACATTCTTTGCTGCATTTATGTTCCCATTGTCAATTAATTCGCTCATTGTTTGCAGGTTCTTCGCAATTTTTTTCCATCACCCTGATTTTTGCTTTTAAAACGGGTGTTTGCATGGTTTTGTTCGGCAATGCTGTCAAGCGGTTTGTATTCTGCTTTGTGTTTTGTGTTGTTGAAGTGTTGACTGTGTTGGGGGGTCTTTATTGTCCGGTGGGGGTGGGTCTTAGTCTTGGGGTTGATTCGTGGTCTGTGTCTTTGCCTTTGCCTTTGCCTTGCCTTCAGTTAATGCGAATGTGTAATGTTGGCGGTGCTGTGGCCGGACGTCAGAGAAGCAAATTATTCAGCTTGCTTCACTGACGCCAGTGTTGGTGGTGTTTCAAAAAGGACCCTAGAGTTATAGTTACTTTGGCACGATATGCCCTGGCTACCCTTTGCCCTCTGTTGTTCCTCGTCAACAGTTGAAACTTTCATGAGATTTGCTTCACAAGTCTTCTCTTGCTACCATGAAAGTCATCCATTTCCTTATCATTGAATTACATCTATAAAATCAACATAATGACTTGGTGTTACTTGAAGTTACAGTTTTTAGCACGTTTCTCCTGGTACACTATTGATACAGGAAAAGCAATGCGAGGATTCTAAATCTATCCTCTCAGCCATCAGGAAAGAGTTCTCAGACATTATCGTGACAACTAATTTGGAGTTGATCGTTACTCGTTTGGTCGAACTCAAAAACCAAACAGATGATTCGAAACCCATCAAGATGGTACCTTAGCAAATGTCACCCGTGAAAATTAATAAATTCAAAAAGCAAGTGAAAGAATTTCCTGATGCTAATGTTATTCAAACTTTGGCTAGTCCGTACAGTGCTCCGGTAGTCATAGTAAAAAAGACGGCACAGATCGGTTCTTTGTAGCTTTTAGCGAAGGAAACAATTTTACGAAAACAAACGCCTTCCCATTACTGCCGATTGCTCAAAACTGCAGATTTCTCAATGTCGAGAAGCCAGGAGATCTACAGAAGTTGATGGAAGAATTCCAATGTCCAGACGCATTGAACAAAGACGAAGCGCTGCAACGAAGACGGAACCCGTTTTATTTTCTATGAAACAGTCGATGAACAAATAGATGACGGGGTTGGAGAGTTCATTGTCAATTACTTCAACGTCGATCTACCTAACGCACTTGAAAGAAACCCAATTGCAGTGCCAATCAATCAGAACTTTTTGTGAATGATCCACCACTATAGGAACAGAAAAAATTGTTTCACTGCCCTCATCACTTCCCAGCAGGAAAAAGGCGATTGCACATAGAAGTGAAGTACTTAATCTCTGGCGACTCTGTCCAAAGCTGGCATATTGTTCAGGAGTTTTGTCTCTTAAATAAAAAATGGCGGAGTCTCTCCAGAGTCGATCTTCCAGTTAATTATCCCACTTGGCCGACCACGAGAGCATATGTTTCAACCGCAATCTTCAGATTTCGGTGGTGCTCATTTTGCGATTATGAAGATCTTTGACCAAGACCTCCTGGTCGCCTCATATGTATAAAGACCAAGAAAAATACATCTTATCCTGCAGAGAACGGTCAGCAAGATCTGTGGCGAACAGTTCTCCTCGAGCTAAAATTCAGCTCATAACTGTTAGGATATGGTTCACAAAACTGGCTGCTGACATTAAGGAACCAGTCACAAAAAGAATAGATTCGCTTGAGGATATTTTGGTAAATATTGTTTATTTGCCAATTATGAATTTTTGATGCCCATGAAGCAGACTAGTGTCATAGATGCTTCCAGGGAAGTTGTGTAAAAATTGACGATGAGCTTTGGAATGCCTGGTAGCCATTAAATGGACCAAGCTGCACATTTTTGTAATTTTTTCGGAAGAAGTGTTCTTGTTGATGCAGATTGAGAAAACAAGAACGTTCCCCAAAACATCCTCAGAACTATGGTCAGGCTGAAAACGACAGAGTGATCGCGGAAATAATTGCTTTTAAAACCCCGCGGAAAGAAGCGCTATGCTACCATATACGGAACTCGTTTTTAACACAGCAATGCATAAGATAACAGGGAGCACACCATTTGATATCGTTTTCGGACATGAATCAAAGTATCCCATAGATCTTCTGCATCGCAAACCACCCCTCCGACGAATATGTAGAGCGGAATGACTTTGCTGAGTGACTAGAGACGCAATTTCGGGACAGAGAGAAAGTATGGCTGTTTTCCCCTACAGGGTTTGATCACGTTAAATTTTACTTACCGTCGCAGGAACCTTATCTAATCAAGAAAAGAGGATTGATGAAATGGAGAATCTGAAGCACAGAGATAAAACTCAGATTGATTACTACAACTACTTGAAATCCTTCTTAGCAAATGAGGATAACACCATTCAGGTACGGAGGCAACTCATAAGGTCAACAGCACTGTGTAGTTTGGTGGGACTAAACAACAAACATATCCTCTTAATCAAATAGCTCCTCTACCAACAGTAGAGGATAATGTCGTGGCGGAAGCACCTCCAGATGCACCCAGAAAGGATCTGGGTGGCAAGAGAACCAGAGACTATCTGGTGAGGAATCAAAGATTAATAAATCCTACAAGGTTCTATGGGAATCCAATAACTCATCAAATTGCTCTTGTATGAAACAGGGTGATGAAATTTTTACATATCCCGTGTGCTGTCTGATAGTGTTAACAACCAACTTTTCTACAGACCTTCAGATCTTGAAGGAGAAAAATCGGACCATTCTTTTGGATACGGCTGTTACAGTACACTATGAATAGTGAGAAACTTTTAAACAGTTTCATTTTTGTTGCAGATTTTGGATTAGAAAAGTTGTTTTTTTTTTCAGAAGTGCAAATACAAGTTTTTTTATTGGTGTCATCCCCGAGACTACTTTTCATTGTTTTCCTTAGAATTGCAATAACTCAATGTGCATATTCCGTTTTCCCGCACTTAACTAGAATTTCAATTGAAGCCAGCAATCAGCTGTATCAGAAGAGAAATCAAAACATGAAGTATCAGAGCGATCGGATTCGATGGATCCCACGGAAGCTTGCGCTCTTGACGACACTACTCGGTAATACCATTATTGGGCTGACGAGGTATTTTCCGGCCGTGAGCAAAAATCACGAAGCACTCATCGCAAATTTCAATCATTTCAGAGAAAGAAATTGTTGCTATGACAACTTCACGGGACTAAACCCCAAACAGTGCGGCCAGGTTGGTCTCGCAGCCGGAAAAAAGCCTTTGTTTTTTTAGCCCAATACTATCTAAAAAAGGTGTACGTTTTTATGCATATTTGGAGATGGCACCACCGTGATACGAAAGTCATTGAGAAATTATGTTCGGAACGCAAAAACTGGACAAAGTCTTCCGAGGATTAAGGGCCAAAACAGAAGGGGATGTGAAAGGCCTGGCTGCCCAGGAGCTTTCAACTGGGTGAACAATGCGCCACAAGCGCCTACTGGAAGCAATGCAAATTTTAAACAGAACACTTCATCTGGGTCCTCAGTGTTAGTATGTCTACCCAATAGAAAACCCAATTCAATCGCCAATACAGACCTGTGCTTGATTTGGGGGCCTCGGAAGTTGGAGCCAGGTGTAGAGGCAGGGAAAAGAGATATTATTTGCGAGCTTTTTTCTGTCTGAGATGGGTTCCTCAATGTGTGATGCCAAAGTAGGATTAACGGAAGGCGTCATGCCCGGAACATTTAACCGCCTTCAGAGATTGTGAATACAATGCAATACATTGGATAGATAAACTGGGAAAATTTTGAACTACATCTTCGGATGAAGTTTCGTTGTAATGTGCGTTCGAAAATGTGACGGCAGCCCAATCGCAGATAGGCCTCTTCTTTCTTTTTGAAACATTTTAAATATTGTGGGAAGTAATTTGGACCGGAGGAGGGGGTTATAAGAAACTTCATGCTTACCTTAGAAGAGTTTAGAGAGAAAAATAGATAGACTACCGAAATCAACAAACCAAGAAAGCGAACAAAACTTGTATAAACATAAACTTCTTCCCCTGTGCTGAAACGAAATGATTTGGAAGCAACATCTGTTTTCTCAAAAGGAAACAAATTAGATGAACTGGTTATAATAGAAGTGGTGTTTTATCAACATGCTTGGGAAGAGATTATAACTCCACACCATGAACACGTAAAAGGCAACTAATTAGACAAGAATTTAGGTTACTATGATTTGACTGACTAATAGATTTTACATCCCATGAATGTAACATATCAAAACACGCTATAAAAACGTACTTTGGTGCTTAATAACAGTAACGCACAAACTTGTGAATTTCAAATTCTTCTGCTGGTTTTTTTTCATAAAGCACCATCAAAGGAACATCACCGATTTGTGATTTGAACTGGACTGCGTAGAGTAGACCACAGCGGACATCACACCAGAGAAGGAGAGTCGGCTGGATCTTTCGTTTGCTGGTTTGTTTGATTGTGCAGGAACCGGAAGGAAGAGACAGAAAAATAACAACTGGTTTAGTTTTGAAACGGGACATTAACGTAGAGGGAAACACCCTTTGAGTGTGCACGGCACGCCAGTCAGTTCCGATATCACAGAGCGGGAGGTGAGATTGAGATTGCGTGACTGCTCGTCTGCACAGCAGGACACTTTTATTGCAGCGACCGGTAGTGATCTACGCAAGGTGGCGCAATATCAAGTGAAGCATATCCCAGGAGTACTGTTCTCATGAAACCGTTCACCATCAAGGGACGTTCAATACACCAACAGTGCAGTTCAAAGATCAGCGGTTGTTCCACCAACTGCAAGTGAGGGAAGACCAGATTTGTTGAAAGTTGGGCGGAACGACTAACAAAGTATTAGGAAGGCAACAAGAGGCTAACCCGTGGGGCATAGAATATGAAAGAGAAATCTAAGAGAAGGAGGGGAACAAGTAATGATCAGTAGCATGCTCTCCAGTGGAATTGCCCCTCGACACAACCGGCTTCAATGATTAATCAGTTCTACAATTGAGAAAAGTACATAAAATTGCAATTGAATAATGAATTTGCGAAACATTCAAAAACAATTGCGGGCAGTGATGAATATTTTTTTTCCAATTGTGCTATGATAACAAGAACAGCTGATAACAAGAACAGCGCCATTTTTTTTGGCGCAATCGAATGAAAAAAAAACTTGTTCGCACGATACAAAAGAAACACAACTCAGTAAAATGACGGCAGGCAAATTGGAAGAGGAGAACAAAAATAACAATTGTTTTTAAAAGAAATTGCGGAAAAAGTGGCTCAACAATAGTGATGAAAGAGAACTTAGATCAAATAAGTAAAAAACCATTTTCCCTGCATCGTATGTAGAAATAAGCAGAGAACGACAAAATTATCTTATTTATATATATACATATATATATATATATATATATATATATATATATATATATATATATATATATATAAATATATATCATAAATCAAATGAATAAAATTCAGTATGATGGTTTTGTTTAAACTTAAAGTTTAAAGTTGCGATTGGATTTGTGATGGTTGCTGGTCACAAGGCTGATGCATATATTTGATAAGTATTTAAAACAAGGGTATCAAAATCAGAATTTCATATCGTTCAGCACGGTTGTTCAGAAAAATTATACTAAGAAAATAGTATAACTTATGCATAGTTTTTTTTAGCTTCGCAATTACTCATTTGAAGACCTCTTGACACCATTGAATTTACATTCAAGTTTGAGGTGAAATCTTATTGACAAACTAGGGCCATCACCTCATTAAAATTTGCAGTGAACCATCTTATACAACTACACAGCACTGTAATTTGACAAAAAGCGCAAATTTCCAGGTAAGTTAAATGACTTGGGTATAGTGAAAACTTGTACTTTTTTCTTTAGAGAGTTTTCTACCTGCGGACTGGCTACCGTTCAAAACTCTATCAGAAAATTATAAAAATTTTGTATAATGGTTCGTCTTGTTGCTGGGTGAAGAGTTTTGAAAAACTCACTATGGATAACTGAACTAACAATTATTAAACAAAAAACAACAACTAGTTTAATTATAGCCGGAAAAAGATAATCGAGTAAGTTCAACAGCAAGAAACCATGAAAAAATAATTCCATCGATTCCATCCACTAATTAGGTGTTCACATTAATTCAAAACAATTCAATCTATCTCTGCACGGTCTTCAAACTGCATTATATTTACTTCCTAACCCCATTAACTCTAATAAGTTTTGCCTCCGAATACCTCTGCTACTAATCAAAACCTGTTATCCTCCCAAACAATTATTTTGGTCAAATCTGCAGTTTCATTATTCACAGGAACTCCGAAACTGTTTTTCTTCACGCAAAAAGCAATACGTAACTACAATTTTTTTCCCACTGAGAGGCAACGGCTCTTCTATAGCGTTCTCTCTCTCTCTCTCTCTCTCTCTCTCTCTCTCTCTCTCTCTCTCTCTCTCTCTCTCTCTCTCTCTCTCTCTCTCTCTCTCTCTCCCTCTCTCTCTCTCTCTTTCTCTCTCTCTCTCTCTATCGCCCTCGTTCTCTTTCCTAAGGGTACTGGACCTGAATAGTTTTTCTCAGCAAGGAGTAACGTGCTGTTTCGCTTAGAACCTTTTGGCGATCGTATAGGGTTGACATTGAGTAGGCATGGTTGATCAAGGGTTGCAGCTAATCCTATGACCCGATGGTTGCAGCTCATCCTCAATTTGACCCGAGATCTGTAGTTCACTTGGTTTGGTTGTTTCAATTCTTCTTCCAAAATCCTAATACAAATACGTGTTGTCTAGTCTTATCCTTCTACTTGTTATATACTCTTGTCTGCTTAACAATCCTACTGGTTCTTCTTTATCCCCTTAGAAGGTAGCGACGTGTGGTTTAGAAAATCTTTTAACTATTTAAACGGTGATAACAATGATAGGAAGACAGCCAGCTCCTTTCTCCTGTAGATTTCCTATCAGTGTTAATTCTTTGAAATTTGAGAATACCCATTTTCAAATCTTTTTAAATATTTTGGACTAGTGAAATTTCTGCTCATTTAATGAAAGTACAAAGCAATGAATAATCAGTTTTCTGCATGATTGTCTTGAAAAGAGTTCAGATATTTCAAAAATTTGCTGTTTCCCTAAATGTTTATACACAATAGGTAAAAAATTGAGGTCGGGGTGCCAATTTTAGCCTGTCTACAATCTTCAACGATCGATTTTCTCTCTGTCAAATTTCTTTCAACCCAACCCTGCGTTCCTCTGTAGATTTCAGTTTTGTCGCAGCAATAGTTCTAAACAGATATATATCCTTCTTAGCTATTTCATTATTCAAACTAGATGTTCTTAGCAATGTTTGAGGTAAGCATTCAGAACCAAAACTACCATTAGATTTTGCATATACATTAAGTTCTTAATTTTCTGACAATTTGATAACCGTGCAAAGCAAATTTCGTTTTTGTTTGCTTACTTAATTTACCTACATTTTAACTTAGAACTTCATGGCTCTAAATTGTTCCTCTTTTATGTACTTAAAATAAATAATCTCAAGATGAACTTCAAAATTTAGCAAACTATTTAACGTCTCAAAGTCAATGTTCTCTTTTCTCTAGCTCATCAGTTAATCTGAGAAATTTTGATAGGAAATCTTACTTTCATCGTCGAAAATGTCATCAAGTAGCTTCTGAAAAAGAATTCTTGTTTGAAAAGTTTTTGCTATTCCGGTTGTAAAAAAGGCAGAAGGTGTACAAAGTAAGTTCTTTGCGAGGCAGTGTTTGAATTAGCTTACATAAGCTATTAGCCTCTTCCACTATTGAGCAGTTTGCATGTTTTGCAGCCAAAGTCCCTGTTGAAGAGAGCGTCACTGGTTTGGCTTGAAAATGAGTTTGAGGTCTAATCATAGATGAGTCTTGCTGGTTAGTACAAGTGTAATATTGATAGGGTTTCACTGGTTTTCGATGATTCACATTCTGTTGAGTGTTTTTGATTGTAGCGACTGGTGTTTTCTTTGTCAAGATGATGAGTTTTTTTAATCGAAAGCAGCCTGATTTGTTTTTTTTTCAGTATGAATTGTTCTTTGCAGTCAACTCTTGTTTCCAGTGTTTGTGATGTATTATGATGGTACTGCTGTCGGTTATGGCTCCCATAGTTCCACAGTAGATAGCGTAATTTCGACAATTTTTTTCCATGCGTATGAATAATTGAATCTCCTTAGGCCATCTAAAGTAAAGCAATCAATTTTTCCCCACTTATTTTTAATTACAGTTTAATGTTCCATAAGTTGAGGCAATTCTCGTGCTTATTTGTGAAAATCGGGAAAAAATTGTTCATTAGAACTTGTCCCAAAAAGTACGACTTTGTCGCAAGATCATAAAGACTTATGACAGCTTGCATGCTCAACCACTTCTATCGTTACCACGCAGAATTTCACTAGAAAACAAAACATTAAAATGTGCAGAGCTTTTCCAATATTTTGAGGATAAAACTTTTAATTGTAACGATCATAAGCGGTACAAAATGGCAATGAGCGTCAACCTGATGAGTAAAAACCTGAGATGTTAACCCTCATTTTTTATATAACTTTAAAATAGGACTGTCTTAGAGGTTCAAATTTTAGGTTACATGAGACTCAAGGAGGAATTTGTGACGAATTTTTTGGAGTGAGTTATGATGACGTATTAAAGTTGAATGTGCGCTGCTGTGTGAAGCGTGCGGAATTTGCTGGTAGAGTGTTATTGTTTGATTTTGTAGCTGTTTCCGTGAATAAATTAGTCGTTTCGATTGAAATGATTGAGTTGCTTTCAATTTGTTACAAAGTTTTTCAAATGAATTGGGAAAACGTGTGCGAAGGAAAAAACATATATCCAACAATTTTTTTTTATAAGACAGCTTTAAGAGGCGCTTATATTGCGTCACTTAGACAAGCGTTTCGAAGTTTCAATTATATAGGTACTTGCTATTGCACTTGCTATTCGTTCTTTAATTGGAATGGCTCGATGTTCAATTGGAATGGCTCTTTCTGTTCAATGAATTTTTACAGTTGTTCTCAAAGGAAGGCTTAGTGGTGGCAAAGTTTTGTCGATTTTGAAACCAATTTTTACTAAGACAACTTACTTAACCGGAAGAAGCTTTTGTGGTATTTCACATTTGTGTGGGAAATTTCATTTTATATGCCAACTATTCAGTAGCTGTTTCTGTAATTTTAAATTCTGAAAGACATTTTTGGAGATTGTCGTCGTTCACTTTTGAAAGAAAATGGAGAAAAATATCTCAACTTTTTTGTTCTGCGCCTTTTATTGAATCAAAACATTACCGATGAAACTGCCTTCTTTCAAATGTAATTCAAATGTTGGCATGTTACAAAGATTCGTATCGCTAAAATTCAGTCATATCTCTACATAAGATTTTGAAGATAAGTGTTTGGCGGTGTCGATTCGAGAGTCAATTTGCTTGTCCTATTTTTAAATGATATGTTACAACATCTCGTAGGGTGAAAAAATGATAAAAAAACAGTTTGATTAGCCTCGATAAAAATAGTTTGGATCAAAACAATAAGGAGTTGAACTTTTCTTGCGGATTGGTTTTTTTGAATTTTTCGAGTTAGCCATATTCGGATTCGATTGATTGTTAATTAATGTTAATCAATGTCTATTATGGTTTCGAAATTTTTATGCGGCGCGAAACTTGATTTTGCCTCAGGTCAAAAACTTATGTTGACAGAAAACGCTAAGGGTAGATCTGAAATGATCAAGTCTAGCTTTTGAAATTCCTGTTTTCAAATGTCTCTTTTTATTCCTTTTTTTACAGTTCGCTTCTTTGTTTATCATATATTACCTGATATTGTTGTCAGCATTTGCGCTATGTTTGTGTAAACAAAGAAGTTCAACACTTCTTCGTTATCGGAACTCGGGTTGGTCATCATACAAAACTTTTAGTAGTCATACTGAGTCATATATGACTCCTAGTATTCATACAAGGTCATATATGATTTGTATGATTTCTTAGTAGTCATAAAAAGATCATATATGATTTCCTAGAAATCATACAGAGATCATACAAAAAAATTCAAAGCCTTAAAAATTTTTAATTTCCTTTTGATGTTGAAAAAACATCTTGGAAATTATACAAGGTCATATATGATACATAAAACATTGATTGGTTCCACAAATTCCCATATAATGTAGTCAGAGGGCGAAATTAATGTTTATATCGCATTTGCATTCCACATTTGATTCTTTGTGTGGGGTAAAAGAATATCTTTCCAACTTAAATATATTCAGAAAACGATTTTGAGGTTATCTGCAAAAATTTTTTTAAATGTATTCCTTAATTGAGCAATTATAGGTATAAGCTGGCTTCAGAGAATATCAGAACTTTATTTATCTATCTGGACTTACTCTTTAATTGAGTGCCCAACTTTGCAAAGGATATTGTACGTTTGAGTCTTTTGGCATAAGTGAATCACATAAGTCAGTCCTTGCCGACTACTAAGAATGATGGCCCGGGATGCATTCAAACTTTTTTTAATGGAGATGAGATGTTAACAGTTCGCATCGTTAAGAGGAGTTACAGATGCTGAAGTCGCTACTTGGCTCAAACAAAAGTTTGCTATTTTTTTCATTTTGAACATAAATTGGCATACTAAAGGTTCATTGTTTTCCGTTTTTTGGTCAATTAATTCAACAACATTATTTTTCGAACTACTGTAATTTGAGGCGGGGTTGCAGTCCTGATCATTGAGTGTATTGACCGATTAATCAACCTGTATTTCTGGTGCTACTGAATTGATCTATTTTCATTTGAGCGAACTGTTCTCTTTTTAGGTTAAGGGCAAAATCTGTCAAAATATGTTTTAATCTGTGTCAATTGCCAAAGAAATCCGTGATTCTGAAAATTCAGCCTGGCGATCTTGGATGATAAATTTGTTGGCAATTTTTTGATCGAGAAGATTGTTAAAAAATTTCTGCTTTCACGCTGGGCGTGTTGAGGGAGTCATCTTTTGCGTTTTTTATTCGTTGAAGAGGTGACAATTCAAAATTTTTTACCAAGTCACAGAAACAGAGAAGTTTAATCGTTTTACGAAATGAAGACCTCTTCAATTTTTGTTTCCTCTTGACTCAAAGCTCTAATGGTTCGCCTTTTCCTTTGTTTTTTTTTGTTGTTTAAAAACAGTTCGATAGAATGTTCTTTTACGAATTCCGAAAAATTCTTCCTCCAAGAGAGTCCAAAAGTCAGCAGTGGTAAGGTGGTTGAGTGTGCAGTCCAGGTTATTACTCTTGAAGTTTGAAATGTGCTTGTCTTTTTTCTCAAATGTTGAACTTTCAGGGGAAGAAAACGTATTTTTGCTCAAATGCCGTTTTCGCACTCTACTATAAAAATCGATTGAAATAACTTTACTCTACAAAAGGACTAGCGAGAAAAACAAATTTTGTTCAAATGAACAACTAGGGCTAGAATTAACAATGACAGAATTTGAAAAACCAATTAGCAGAGAAAATCGATTCAAAAAGCCGAAAAAAACAGTGAAAATTGAAATGAAGTCGCCGCTTCTGAACAAAAAATTACTAGCCAGAAAACGGATTTTTGTTCAAACACTGTCTTCTCACTCTACTTTTAACGTTAGAGAGGAAAAAATTTCACGCCGCAAAACCACTTGATTTCTACGCTACTTACTGTTTCAGCGTGATCAAAGCCACTTCTCCTATTTGCATTCAAAAATCATGAAAAAATGTGAACATACCTTAAAAAAATCAGCGTCCAAAAACCATTCAATTTCTTTGAATTGTAAAAATTTTACTCTACTAAAACGTAAAAAAATGAAGTCACGTAAGCAATTTAATTGAAATTACTCGACAGAATACATAAAAAGCATATTTGACCTGATTGTGACGACATATGGTTGTAACAAAAACTTTTATTATAAAAATTAATTCTAGGAACTGTAGCAGTGCAATGCCTGGAATTATCATTACATGATAAAGCCAGAACTGAAAATGAATGGATACTACTAACCATCTAAAAATGAATCAGATATAACCAATTTAAAAAAAACGGTAAAAAAAACATAGTGAAAATTCCCGCATGAGAACAAAAAACCACTTGAGAGAAAACGTATTTTTGCCCCAACGTCGTTTTTGCACTCTACTTGAAAAATCGAATGAATAAGTTTTACTCTGCAGAACGACTCACTGCTTTGCTCCATTTCCTGTTTCGTCGTGATGAAAATCGTCGCTTCAACAAGACATCAAAAATCGTGAAAATATTAAAAGATCTGAAGACCGCTATATCATTCCATTTGTTCAAACTTCAGAGAAACCAAGATAAAGCTAATAATAGCACCAGCTAGAGCTGTGCGTCTGTAATATAAAACGGAGATACGAAGTCGGAAAAAGAAGTTAGAGAGAAATTTGACTATTATATAAAATAGGTCACTAAAAATTTTACTAGCGCGACCCGAGGTACCAAATTTTTCATTCGAAAAAATGAAATCTGTTACAAAAAAAAGAGATTTATACCAGGAAAGAGCAAAACATTTGTAAGAAATTGAAAAAAAATCTTTTGACATTCTCATCATAATATCTCAAACTTTTCGAAACATTCAAAAACCCTGTGACTGAACAAATTCATTTTGAAAGCCGAACTTAGTAGTTACTATTTTTTGTTGATCATATATATCAAGCATTCGACCGGCTTTTGTGTTACCATAAATCAATTTGGATTAGATTCACAAGTTTTCTTACAACACCATTCCGAAATGATAAGTAGACAAGGTGTACAGAAATGGAGACAATAATGAGATAGAGAAATGGGGACAAGTTTTGTATTACTTTAATCAGTTCTCTGGAACAAAGATAGTTCAAAAGTAATAAAAACTAATATCTAATGTCAGAACATTCTCAATTGAAACCTTGAGTGAACAACAGTAGAAAAACAATACTAAAGTGCCTAAAAATGTCTAAGGAGACCAATTAACAAAAAACGGCTCGAAATCCCATCCTTAACACTGATGAATGCTACACCAAGCCAAAGAGACAGGGGTTCAGTTGTTTTATGAGATAAAGACATCTTCAGTGTTTGTTTGCTCTTGACTCAAAGCTCAAAAGGATCACCTTTTGCTTTGTTTTATGTTTTTTAAAAACAGTTCGATAGAAAATTCAATTACGGATTCCGAAAAATTCCTCCTCCACGAGAGTCCAAAACTAAGCAGTGGTAAAGTGGTTGAGTGTGCAGTCCAGGTTTTTACTCTTTAAGTTTGAAAATTGCTTATCGTTCCTCTCAAATGCTGAAGTTTCAGGGGAAGAAAACGTATTTTTGCTCAAACGCCGTTTTCGCACTCAACTCTAAAATTCGATTGAATTATTTTACTCTGCCAAACAACAAGCGAAAAAAAAACTTTTATTCAAACTAGGGCTAGAATTAACAATGAAAGAATTGGGAAAACCATTTAGAATAGAAAATCGACCCAAAACACCAAAAAAACGTTGAAAATTGAAATGAAAGTTGAAGTGAAATTGAAGTGAACAAAAAACACTAGTGAGAATACGGATTTTTGTTCAAACACTTTTTTCTCACTCTACTTTAACATTAGTGATGAAAAAATTTCACTCCGCGAAACCACTTGATTTTTGCACCACTTCCTGTTTCAGCGTGACCAAAGCTACAACTCCAATTTGCTTTCAAAAACCATGAAAATGTGTGAACATATCTTAAAAAAAGACAGCGTCCAAAAACAATTCAATTTCTTTGAATTGTAAAAATTGCACTGCACTAAAACGTAAAAAAAATGAAGTCAAGTAAGCAATTTATTTGAAATTGCTCGAACGAATAGAGAAAGCATATTTGAATTGATTGTGACGTCATATGGTTATAACAAAATTTTTGATAATGAAAAAAAATTCCAGGAGTTGTAGCATTACAATGCCTGGAATTATCATTTTTTGAAAAAATCAGAATTCAGAATTAGTTGATATGAATAACTATCTAAAAATGAATCAGATCAAACCAATTTAAAAAAAAACTATCTAAAAATCATAGTGAAACACTCATGTGAGAAGAAAAAACCACTGGAGAGAAAAAGTGTTTGTGCTAAAACGCCGTTTTCGCACTCTACTTGACAATTCGTTTGAAAAGTTTTTACTCTGCAGAACGACTCACTGCTTTGCTCCATTTCCTGTTTCGTCGTGATGAAAATCGTCGCTTCAACAAGACATCAAAAATCGTGAAAATATTAAAAGATCTGAAGACCGCTATAATTCCATTTGTTCAAACTTCAGAGAAACCAAGAGAAACCTAATAATAGCCCCAGCTAGAGCTGTGTGGCTTTAATAAAAAAGGAGATGAGATGTCGGACAAAAAAATTAGAGAGAAATTTGACTAATACATAAAATATGTCAGTAAAAATTTTACCAGCGCGACCCGATGTATCAATTTTTTCATTCAAAAGAATAAAATCTAGTACAAAAACAGAAAAAAAGGAGATTTATACCAGGAAAGAATCAAAAGATTTGTAAAATAATGAAAAAAGAATCTTTCGAAATTCTCATCATAATATCTCAAACTTTTCGAAACATTCAAAAACCCTGTGGCTGAACAAATTCATTTTGAAAGCCGAATTTAGAAGTTATTATTTTTTGTTGAGCATATATACCAAGCATTTGACTGGCTCTTGTGTTTCCAGATGATAAATCAATTTTGCTGATATTCACAAGTTTTCTAACAACACCAGCCGGAAATGATTTGTAGACAAGGCATACAGATATGGAGATAAAAATGAGATTTGGAAATGGAGACAACTTTTGTAATAGTTTAATCATTTATCTTAAACAAAGACAGTTCAAAAAAGATAACAACCAAATTCAAAAGTCACGCCATTCGCAAATTAAACCTTGAGTGGTGCACCGTAAAAAACAATACTAAAATGCTTAAAATGTTAAAAAAGACAAAATAACAAAAAAGGCTCTAATTCGCATCCTTAACACTTTGAAAATAAAACTGCTGTGAGACCCATAACAACGTAACTATCTGCTCTTTGCCTAAAAAATTTTTTCAATATTTTTAAACATATGTTAAGTTTTTTTGTTTTTTCCTGCAGTTTTGCGAAAACATTAACTAGAGAATATCTCTATTTTTCACCGCATTCTTGTATAGGTTGCATCGTTTAACGGACAGTAACTTTTTCCGTTTGTGCCGTACCAGTTGATTAGGATCCCCAATAATAGCACCAGCTGGAGCTTTCCGGCTTTAATAAAAAACAACGAGGTAAGAAGTAATTTTAATATCTACATAAATAAGGTCACTAAAATATGACCAGCGCTAGCCGAGGTACCAGTGTTTTCATTCGAAAGAATGAAAGCTGCTACCAAAAACAGAAAAAAAAGATACATAACAGGAAAAGGTCAGAAATATTTGAAAAATTGAAAATTTGTTTTTCGAACTTTTCATTATATCTCTGCACTGTCATCCCATCTATTTTTCTGCGACAGATATTAAACTGAGTTGAATTTCTGTCAGATGACATTCACTAACAACACGATTCTGAAATCAAGTGATACAGAAATGGAGAAAAAATGGGACACAGAAATGGAGACAAATTTTATATTGGTTTAGACATTTCTCTTAAAAAAAGATAGTTAAAGAATCATAAATCTGCGTTTTTGAAAAGCAGACCATTCTCATTCGAAGCATTGACTGATGCACCGTAAAAAAACAATACTAAAAACTGTCTAAGGAGACAAACTAAAAAAACGACTACAAATCGCGTCCTTAACGCTGACGAATGCTATAATATTGAGTTCAACAATCAGCACGCGTAAAAATGCCTGATCACAGCTTCTCTTATTATCTTTCTCTCCTCTTTTGACTGCTGTCCCATTGGTTGACATGAAAAAATATTTCCAGGACATCAATGACTTTAACTTCCGGTTTCAATGACATCACCATAACGATTCCTTGAGTCGTAGAAAAACTATAAAAAGATGAATTTTAGGACCACTATCGCTTCGCGGCTTACAAACAGAAAAAAAATCCTTCAATACGGCAGCACGTAAAAAGATTTTGTTTCCACAGCGAAAAATTTTTGCCAAGTACTCTGTTTGAATTGAAGTCAACTGGAGAACAAAAACAACCTTTCTTACCTGCTCTCAATTTTTATTCCACCACAAATAAAAGTCATTTTTCAATACTTAGCAATGAAATTATGCTAATAAAAATTGTTCCGAATCAGTTATCCTCTTCGCCTCGTTAAATGATAGAGGAAAATACATTTCACTTTGTAGAACTGAAAACAAAACTGCAATTAGACCCTTAATACTGTAGCTATCGTTTCGTTTCTTAAAAAAGTTTGCAATATTTTGTTAATTTTGTTTCTGCAACTTCATAACCAGCTAGAGCTTTGCGGCTTCCTAAAAAACAAGGCAAGAAGTCGGACAAAAAAGTAAAGAGAAATAAGAATATTTACCTAATTTAAGTCCTTAAACGTTTTACCAGTACAACCTGAGGTACCTGTCACAAAAACGGAAAAAAGTGATTTATACCAGGAAAAAGTCAAAAATGTTTGCAAATAGTGAAAAAATGTTCTGAAGTTTTTATCATAATATCTCTGCACCGTTATCCCATCTATTTTTCTCCGACATATATTAAGTCGAGTTAGATTTTTGTCAGATGTCAGAGACTACCTAGTGACAGACGCCGCTTTCAGAAACTTTCAAAATCCCCGAGGCTAACCAAAATCAATTTGAAAACCGAATGTAGTAGTTATTGTTTTTCTGTTGAGCATATACATCAATCATTCTACTGGCTCTTTTGTAACCAGATAATAAATCGATTTCGCTTAGAGTCACCAGTCTTCTAACAACACCATTCTGAAATAAAGTGTAGACAAGAGATCCAGAAATGGAGACGAAAATGGGACACAGAAATGGAGACGACTTTTATATTAGTTCAATCACTTCTCTTAAGCAAAGATAGTTCAAAAATGATAACAACCGATTTTAAAAGTCGCAATCTTCTCAAATGGAACCTTGAGAAAGGCACAAAAAGGCAACATGTAAAAGCATTTTGTTTCAAAAGCAGAAAAATTTTTCAGGTTACTCTGTTTCATTTGAAGTCAACTAAAAAACGAAAAATCTCTTTCTTGCCTGCTCTAAACTTTTGTTCCACCACAAACAAAAGTCTGTTTTCATATTTTGCAGCAATGAACTTATAGTGATAAAACTTCCTTTGGATTAAAAATTAGGGCCTTTCTCTTTTACTCGTTTATTGATAGAACCGAAATAGTGAGAAAAACTACGATTAGACGCATAATGTTTTAGTTATCGGTTCGCTGCTTAAAAAGTTTTTGATATCCTTAAGCTACGACAAAAAACTTTGTTAAATTTCTTTGTGCAAATTTGCGAAAACAAAGAAATTCTATATTTTTATCGCATTCCTGAATAGCTTCCATCTTTTCACGGATAGGGACCTTTTCCGTCTGTGCCGTCGCTGTTTGTACCCTGGTCGATGTTTGGCGGTAAATTTTCTTCAGAAATGTGGTGAATTGCTGTGAAATAAAATAAGTTTCACCGCTTATTTCTTACACCCTTTCGCGGTGAATGCGTTGAATCGCGGTGAACTATTATTTTTCACCGCGTTCTCTGTATATTTACAAAAAAGAAGCTTCCTTACACTGGTTCGATCTTCTTACCTCCTGCATGCGCTCAACTTCTTAGTCCAACTGTCACATAAACATATCGTTTTTTTTGTAAATTTAAACTAGACTCAGAAAACGTTGATAAGCCAATATGCGGTAAATTTTTATAAGAAATGCGTCGAATTTTTGTAAGAATGCGGTGAAATGCGATGAAAAATTTCTTCACAGCATTCTCCGCAGTCACCGCATTTCTTGCTAAAATTCACTGCACTCAGCGCATTTCTTACAAAAATTCACACTAAGAGCTCAACCCGGGTAAGGCACCCCCCCCCCCCCCCCAAAAAAAAAAAACGATAAGGATCCACTAAATGTATATACAGAACAGAAATTTGTGTTCTTTACGGTAAAAAATTCATTTTCAACCGACATTATTTATCGGTGACTACTCAATCCAGCAGTGTCCAATTATCTTGTCGGTGCCAAGTGATATCATCAGGCCATTAAAGGTAGTTTACATGACCTAGTATTCTTACATTTGGCCAGCCACCATCATCTGTGGCAACAATTCCAAGATTCCTCATCAATTTGGAACTGTCTTTAATCTCATCTTTGCTTTGAATTGCAGCAATAAACCATTTCGGGACCAACAGTTCCAACGCAGTGTATGGAATGTACACTCTTATGAGAAAATTTTGCCCTTCTTTTAAAACTTTTACTCCTGATCCTTTGCAGTCAATTTTCATCAGCGCACTTTTGATCTTTTTTGGGGAGCTTATTCTTTGCAACGAGAAAAATGAAAAACAGTTTCAACAAGGAGCAATAAATGATCAAATGCCGCTAAGAAAATTGTGAGTCCTTGGCCACTCAACAATTCTAATTGCGGCACATTTCTCACCAAAATTATCCGTTTTTAATTATCAACTATAAGATTAACGACAACTTTACCTTGCAAATGTTACAAATTGTAAATTTGAGGTTTTTTTGGCGTTGAGTTGACAACGGGGATGTTTGTAATTTATTCTCGTTAATTGTCCTTGCTATCCACGATGACCAAACCAAATAGTAAGACAGACAGTAGTTTGGCTCTTTTTAAATCATTAAGGATAATAGAGCTAGAACTAATTACTTCTGCACGCGAAGTACACTTACCTAAATATATCTGAATAACCAACTCTGAAAAAAAACACTGAGAATAAAATTCTATTATAGCGGTGGTAGAACACGTTGAGAGAAAAGCGATATTTCCAATTATGTCATTTTTTGATCAGTTCAAACTCATGTAATCTGATGTCTACTGAAATCGGGGCGATCTCTTTTAAATTAATAAAAGAACCAGGGTCGGGAAAAGAGTAAATATTCGAACTGGATATAGTGTTTTCACTCAACACTGCTTGAATCACTAACTTTTAAAGAACATTGGTACCACAATGATCTGTAATTTACAATCTTACAAGTGCGTGTTTCAAAATGAACTTTAATTTTTAACACCATTTTGATTAATATCAGCACATTTCTAACTTTTTGAAAAATCATATAAATAAATTGATCCTCCGACTTTCGTATAAACCTATATAATTTTTGAACACATGATTTGGACAAAAGTAAAACTTAAGTACCCCCTAACTTAGGACAAAATTCACTCAGAGGGAGCCGAACGGAGTTTACGGTTGTTTTTGACCTAGGATAGGCAGAAAAAGTTTATTTTCTTGCTTTCCAAGACACGAACATTTTGCTTTCCCATCTGCTCTAATTGCACTATCGCTTGCATCAGTGTTTATAACAAGACTTTTGCTCTTTATCGAAGAAAAGAGCTTAAGTGAAAATATTTAATCAAATGTTTGCCGCACTAGGCCACAATTTTTGGGTAAAAACAGAAAAATTTTAAAATTAATCAGGACGATAATCAAACACTTAATGACTTACAACCTTTTTTTGAAAAAAATGGCAATGGAGAGTCACAAACGAAAAAAAAACGATGAGCATCATGAACTGTATGGTCAAACTTAAGATATTTTTCAGTATGTTCCCTACCTGATAAGTGTTTTCGACATCACCATAGTTGTTCCCTGAGTTGTAGAAAATTTGCGAAAAGGTCAACATTAGGATCGCTATCGCTTGAAAACAATGAAAAATCAATTGATGCACTTTAATCCCATTCTTGTATAGTTTCATATTTATCCACAAATCATTTTCAGTGCTTATAAGTTTTTGTTCTTTGGTGTAAAACATTCTTTTCCAGCCTATTTTTGTATCATCATCTTTTAGTAAATACTAGACCCAGCAGTTTACAGATATCTTTTCGGTGCCAGGTGATATCATCAGGCCGTTGAACGTAGTTTTCATGACTCAGTATTCCATTTGGCCACCCACCATAATCTCTGGCCACAAATCCAAGATTCGTCGTCAATTTCAAACTGTCTTTAACCTCATTGTTGCTATGATTTGCAGCATTGAACATTTTCAGAACCATCGTTTCAATCGCATTGTACGGGATGTTGACTCTCCTGAGAAAATGTCTAACTCCTTTTATCACTTTTTTTTCTGATCCTTCGGAGTCAATTTTCATCAATGCACTTTTGATCAATTGTAACAAGAACGAAAAAAAAAATACAATTCAACGCGGAGCAATAAATATTTTTGAAAAAAAATATAGCAATGGAGGGTCACAAACGAAAAAAAAAACGATGAGCATCACGAACTTTATGATCAAAATAAAGTCATTTTTCATTAGATTCCCTACCTGATTAGTGTTTTCGACTTCATTTTGTTGTACTAAGCTAGTTAAAAACTAATGGCTAATTTGAAAACAATTGCAATTATTTGCTCAAAAATGAAAACTTGAAATTTTGCAAATTTTGCAAAATAATGTTAAGATGGCAAAAATTTGCAAACTATTAGAAGAGCTCTTTCCAGTTGAGATCTGCTTAATTTAGCAATGTGATTTAATTTCCTTAGTATTGCCTATATTCTCTTTAACTTCCGGTTTCAATGACATCACCATAACGATTCCTTGAGTCGTAGAAAAACTATAAAAAATGAACTTTAGGACCACTATTGCATCGCGGCTTACAAACAGAAAAAAAATCCTTCAATACAGAAGCATTAAAAAAGATTTTGTTTCCACAGCGGAAAAATTTTGCCGATTACTTTTTGATTTGAAGTAAACTGGAGAACAAATAAAAATTTTCTTGCCTGCTCTCAATTTTTGTTCCACCACAAATAAAAGTCATTTTTCAATACCTAGCAGTTAAATTATGGTAATAAAAATTGTCCCGAATCAGTTGATAAAAGTCGATAAAAATTGTCCCGAGTCGGAAACAAACCTTTAAGGAGACCCTTGATATTGTAGCTATCGTTTCGTTTCTTAGAAAAAAGTTGGCGATATTTTTAACATACATAAGATTTTGTTAATTTTTTTCTGCAACTTCATTCCCAGCTAGAGCTTTGCGGCTCCTTATAAAACGAGGCAAGAAGTCGGACAAAAAAACTAGAGAGAAATGAGAATATTTACCTAATTTAGGTCATTAAAAGTTTTACCAGAGAAACCTGAGGTACCTGTCACAAAAAGAGAAAAAAAGTGATTTATACGAAGAAAGAAACAAAAAATGTTTGAAAATAGGGAGAAGATGTTCCGAAATTTTTATTTTAATATCTCTGCATCGTTATCCCATCTATTTTTCTACGACAGATATTAAGTCGAGTTGGATTTCTGTCAGATGTCACAGACTACCTAGTGACAGACGCCGCTTTCAGAAACTTTCAAAATCCCGGAGGCTAACCAAATTCAATTCGAAAACCGAATGTAAGTTATTGTTTTTCTTTTGAGCACATACATCAAAAATTCTAGTGGCTCTTGTGTTATCAGATAATAAATCGAGTTCGCTTAGAGTCAGAAGTCCTCTAACAACACCATTCTGAATTAAAGTGTAGACAAGAGATCCAGAAATGGAGACGGAAATGGGACACAGAAATGGAGACGACATTTATATTAGTTCAATCACTTCTCTTGAGCAAAGACTGTTCAAAAATGAAAACAATCAATTTTAAAAGTCATATCATTCTCAAATGAAACCTTGAGTAAGGCACGAAAAGGCAGCATTTAAAAACATTTTGTTTCAACAGCAAAAAAAAATTTTCCGCCTACTCTGTTTGATTTGAAGTCAACTGGAGAACGAATAATCTCTTTCTTGCCTGCTCTAAATTTTTATTCCACCACAGACAAAAGTCAGTTTTGATATTTTCTAGTTAAGAACTTATTGTGATAAAACTTCCTTTCGATTGAAAATAGGGCCTTTTTCTTTGACTCGTTAATTGATAGAACCGAAATAATGAGAAAAACTACGATTAGACATATAATGTTTTAGTTATCGGTTCGTTGCTTAAAAAGTTTTTGATATCTTTAAGCTACAACAAAAAATTTTGTTAAATTTCTTTGTGCAATTTTGCGAAAACAAATAAATGCTATGTTTTTGATCGCATTCTTGAATAGCTTCCATCTTTTCACGGATAGGGACCTTTGCCGTCTGTGCCGCCGCAGTATGTACCAGGGTCGATGTTTGGCGATTAATTTTTGTAACAAATGTGGTGAATTGCTGTGAAAGAAAATAAGTGTCACCGCGTATTTCTTACACCTTTCTGCGGTGAATGCGGTGAATCGCGGTGAATTAATTATTTTGACCGCGTTCTCAGAATACTTACAAAAAAGAAGCTTCCTTACACTGGTTCGATCCTCTTACCTCCTGCATGCGCTCAACTTCTTAGTCCAACTGTCACATAGTTCTATCTTATTTCTTGTAACTTTAAATTAGACTCAGAATACGTTGGTAAGCCAATATGCGATAAATTTTTGTAAGAATGCGGTGAAATGCGATGAAATATTTCTTCACCGCATTCTCCGCAGTCACCGCATTTCTTGCTAAAATGCTCTGCATTCAGCCCAATTCTTATAAAATTTAATACTAAGAGCTCAACCTTGGTAAGGCATCCCCCCAAACAAAAAAGGTCCACTAAATGTAAATACAGAAAATAAATTTGTGTTCTTTACGATAAAAAGTTTCATTTTCAACCGACATTATTTATCGGTGACAACTCAATCCAGCAGTGTCCAATTATCTTGTCGGTGCCAAGTGATATCATCAAGCCATTAAAGGCAGCTTACATGACTTAGTGTTCCTCCATATGGCGAGCCACCAACATCTGAGGCCACAGTTCCAATTTCCTCTTCAATTTCAACTGTCTATAATCTCATCTTTGCTTTGATTTGCAGCAATAAGCCTTTTCGGGATCATCAGTTCCACCACAGTGTATGGAATCTACGCTCTTCTGAGAAAATTTTGCCCTTCTTTTAAAATTTTTACTCCTGATCCTTTGAAGTCAATTTTCATCAGCGCACTTTTAATCTTTTTTGGGGAGCCTATTCTTTGCAACGACAAAGATAAAAATACAATTCAACGAAGAGCAATAAGTGATCAAATGCCGCTTTGAAAATTGTGAGTCCTTCGCCACTAATCGTTACTAATTGAGGCACTTTTCTCACCAAAATTATCCGTTTTTAATTATCAACTATAAGATAAACGACTACTTTACGTTGCAAATGTTACAAACTGTAAATTTGAGGCTTTTTTGGAGTTGATTTGTCAAAGGGGATGTTTGTGATTTATTCTCGTCAATTGTTCTTGCTATCCACGATGACCAAACTAAATAGTAAGACAGACACTAGTTTGGCTCTTTTTAAATCATTAAGGATAATAGAGCTAGAACTAATTACTTCTGCACGCGAAGTACAATTACCTAAATATATCTGACTAACCGAGTCAGAAAAAAACACAGAGTAAAATTCAATTATAGCGGTGGTAGAACACGTTGAGAGAAAAGCGATAATTTCGATTATCCCATTTTTTTGATCACTTCAATATCAAGCTATCTGATGTCTACTGAAATCAGGGCGAACTCCTTTAAATGAATAAAAGAACCAGGGTCGGGAAAAGAGTAAATAATCGAACTGGATATAGTGTTTTTACTCAACACTGCTTGAATCACGAACTTTTGGAGAACATTGGTACCACAATGATCTGTAATTTACAATCTTACAAGTGCGTGTTTGAAAATAAACTTTAATTTTTAACACCGTTTTGCTGATTATCAGCACGTTTCTACCTTGAAAAATCATATAAACAAATTGATCCTCCGCTTTCGTATAAAATTATATAATTTTTGACAACATGGTTGGATAAAAGTAAAAACTTCAGTACCCCCTAACTTAGGACAAAATTCACTCAGAGGGAGCCGAACGGAGTATATGGTCGTTTTTGAACTAGGATGTTCAAAAAATGTTTACTTTCTTGCTTTCCAAGACATGCACAATTCGTTTTCTGATCTGCCCTAGTTGCACTATCGATTGCATCACTGTTTATAACAAAACGTTTGCTCTTAATCGAAGAAAAGAGCTGAAGTAAATATATTTAATCAAAAGTTTGCGCCACTAGGCTACAATTTCTTGCTAAAAACAGAAAAATTTTAGATTTAATCAGGACGATAATCAAACATTTAATGACTTACAACCTTTTTTTGAAAAAAATAGCAAAAAAATAGCAATGGAGAGTCACAAACGAAAAAAACGATAAGCATCATGAACTGTATGATCAAATCTAAGATACTTTTAGGATGTTCCCTGCCTGATAAGTGTTTTCGATTTCACCATTGTTGTTCCTTGAGTAGTAGAAAAACTACAAAAAGGTCAACATTAGGATCGGTATCGCTTCGGCTTATAAACAGAAGAAATTCCTTCCACGAATCCAAGATTCGTCATCATTTTCAAACTGTCTCTAACCTCATTTTTGCTTTGATTTGCAGCAATGAACCTTTTCAGAACCAACATTTCCATCGCATTGAACGGGATGTTGACTCTCCTGAGAAAATGTCTAACCCCTTTTATCACTTTTTTTTCTGATCCTTCGGAGTCAATTTTCATCAATGCACTTTTGATCAATTGTAACAAGAACGAAAAAATAATACAATTCAACGCGGAGCAATAAAAATTTTTGAAAAAAAAAATATAGCAATGGAGGGTCACAAACGAAAAAAAAACGATGAGCATCACGAACTTTATGATCAAAAATAAGTCATTTTTCATTAGATTCCCTACCTGATTAGTGTTTTTGACTTCATTTTGTTGTACTAAGCTAGTTTAAAACTAATGGCTTATTTGCAAACAATTGCAATTATTTGCTCAAAAATGAAAATTTGAAATTTTGCAAATTTTGCAAAATAATGTTAAGTTAGCAAAAGTTTGCAAACTATTAGAAGAGCTCTTTCCAGTCGAGCTCTGCTTAAATTAGCAATGTGGTTTAATTCCCTAAGTGTTCCTCTGATATTGCCTAGTTCAATTTAAAAATATTTAAAGCACACCATGAAAACGATTTGTGTGGTAAAGTCATCGTACAAGGTCAAATTCTAACGATAAGGACGAAAATAGTCAGACCTGCTTGCAAATATTTGTAAACTTAATGCATTATTTTAGAAAATGTGCAAATTTCTTTAGGAATAGTTGCAATTTTGACATTAAGTTTAAAATAGGTTACCTGATTGCCATAGACAACTGAATGAGAAAAAATCATGGGTGAAAAGAATAAGGTCCCGTTAATTTCTCAAATATTGGAAGTAGATCATCAAGTGTTGCAGTCACTAATGTGTTCCAATCACATATTTCATTCGTCACCATATGTGTGCCTCCCAAATTGTGGGTTTATTTTGCCGCCATATTTGGGGTGCCACAATGACCCTTTGCATCCATAAGAGCCACTGGGAAAAAGTCTAATAATAGACTGAAAGTTATTTATTGCAACCAATTGTGTGAGATACCTTAAACAGTTAAGTCTACTGAACCAACCGGGTCAAAGTGGAAATGAAACTTCTCAACGAAACAATAGACTACTGCTTTTAAGCATAATCGAGTTTTTACTTTTGAAAGAAAATTAATGTTTAGTAAACTGAAACCTTACCTAAAAAGAGTTTTCAAAAGCAGTAGTCTTATAAATACATTAATCAAACGCATAAATTTTTGCCAAGTTTTAAAATAAATTTATTGGATTCTAAAATTACTGAGCAGTAAATGGTTTTGGTTATTTTTATCAAATCTGTAAACCACCCGAAGTTACTGTAGCAAACCGCAACAAACTCAGAACAGATCATATTTGAATTTTTTTCAGTGATCAGCTTACGGCAGACTGAAATGACCTCCCATCAGACCTTAAAGTGACCCAGTTTTTTATGCAGATTTTAAGTGACACAAATTTTCCTGTGTTCAACTTTGGTGTAACGACCGTTCCCTGAGATCAATGGAAATTCTCTAATAAAGGTTTAAAATATTCGAAATTCTTATAAGTTTTTGAATTTCACCTTATAGTATTCAATGCAAATTTCATTAAGATAATATATCGTTTTAAAGACAGTACACAACTAGTTGACAAAATAAGCAACGGAAATTGTTTCAAAGTGTCTGGAATATTGTTTTCGATTCAAACAAAACATTATTGAACTCAAATATTTGCAAAAGTCTGCTGAGAGTTTAGTGAAGTTAAAAATCGAACTAAGATTAAATTTGGAAAAATGTAGACAAAATATATTCAACTAGCGTCAGTTGAATTGCTCTAAAACAATTAGCATGCCGTTGATTTCGTCAGCAGCTAGCTGGGCTTAAAGAAGTCTAGCCTACAAAAGCAGAACGGAGTAGATAACGGGGTTTATTAGGTAGGACGAAGAAATTTGGGGGGAGTTGAGTGGATGAGGTTGAGAGGAATTTCGGGAGTCTCAAATCTCCCGGCTTGATTTTTAGTACTGTCCTTGTATGAAACCGAAGAGATTATTTATCGTCCTGTATGATAACCTAGAAATCATTTATGATCCTAGTATGATTACCTAGATAAATGCTGCTATTTTTATAAATCTTTCACCATATATGTTTTCTAATTTTATTCGGTGGGGCACCACCTATGTGAATCCCCGACATCACTTTGTTATCCGGCAAAAAACTCTAACGTAAAAAATCACTTGCTAGTTTAAGCACTATATAAAAGTGTATGTTCAAATTCATAACTTAAGTTCTGACATACTTAGAAGTCAGTTTATACTTGTGAATAATCATAAGAAAAAAATAACAAAAAAATTCGCACATAACCTCAACTTCGTTTTTTTTTAATTTTTTTAACCACGAAACTTTTTTTCAGCTCGCAGAAAGAATCAAATGTGGAATGAAAGTGCAATAAAATAACTTAGTAACTTTTCTGACTACATTTTACAAGAATTTGAGACACTAGACAAATTTTTATGCGTCATATATGACCTTGCAAAATTTCCAAGAAATTTTTTCAACTTCAATAAAAAACGGAAACTATACAGTTTTTAGGCTTTGCCAATTTTTGTTTGAACCCTGTATGATTTTTTATGTGATCCATGTCTGACTGCCAAGATTTCATACACATCATATTCTGGTCAGTTTACTTAATAAGAGGTTTATATAACCCAGTTCAAAATCGAAAAAAAAGTTGTATGACCGGTGACTTGGGTAGTAACGTTTTATATAACAAAACATAAAATGTAATTGGGTTAAAAAAGGTGGTGGGAATGCAAAACAAAGTAAATACTAGGTTTCAAAGTTTGTCCACAAAAAGAGACAGAAGTTATTGTCGAAAAAGTAAAGACCCTACTAAGCTGCCGCAAATAAGTTGTGTCCAGCTGTAACAAATTTTTTTCTCAAGTTTTCAAATGTAAAGATATAAACTTGAATCTAGCAAAACTTCTTTGGTCGAGAATTTCATGTCACGTGAAGCGATAAAAGGGATCAAACAGAAAAATATAAAACTACTGAATGATTAACACAATGGACGGCAGTTGATTTGACTTTTTTGTTCCGACCCACTTAAGTGGGGGAGGAACTATATATTCAACTGGAATTTTCTTCAGACCATTATGGCCGATGGATATAATCATCCTAGAGAGTTGTGAGTGGTATAATTAGAAAGCCCCTCCAGCGTAGAATGTGTAATTAAAAAGATTTTTTCAATTTCCGCTTTTCATAGGGAGTTATCGAAGCTTAAACATCTGCGAATATTAGACGTAATTAAGCTGCCTTTATTAACATTTTCGGTATTTTTTGACAAAATTGTTGTCAATTTTTCTAAAATTTGTTAACACTGTTAACTGAACAGTTGTCTCGCAAAACTTGGTGGATTTTTTGTTTTTGCATATATTTGTCAGTCTTTTTCTTGTCATTCAAATAGCTGATAACGATAGGTCTCAACTGCTTCTCGATGACGTATAACCAAAAACCTGGTAAAAGATTTCATTTTGTTGCTTTTTGTTTTAATGACGTTCCAATTAAAATTAAAAAAAGAAAAGAGAAATTTTTTTCAACCGTCTCCTTTTTAATTTTTTAGTCGCCATGTCACTCAATCTCAATAATGAGAAGTGTCAATTAACTTTTTTGATTCAAACCTTTTTTCCGCGCTTGGTTATACGTTGTGAGTGATTGCTTCGACCAATAATTTCATAATAATTCTCGAGATTTCTATACTGTTCAATGTCTTTTTGCTGTCATGTCTACTTAGTCCGTTTTTTAAGGAAGACTCAATGATGCTAAGATGTGTAAAAATTTGATGATTTACAGCTCTTTCATGTAACATCTTTTAATTATTGTGCCTTGACCAGTGTTATGCTTTAAAATAATTTGAAGTTTTGTCTTCTTTATGTATTTGTTGTTATTTCGTGGGGTCGTGACTTAGTCTCATTGTCAACAGGCCCCATTGGCTTCCTTAGGTGTTGCAACCTAATCCATCGCTTTTTATTGTAATCCTAAGTCTGCTATGACTTTTGAAAATATTTGTCTTCAAAAACGTGTTTGGGTTTTTTAGCTTCTTCATTTTTTTAAATAGAATTTTTGGTCGCTTTGTAGCTCAGTCTTCGTTAGCACAAGTCACAACCCATTTCCAGTGAGCTATAATTTAAGGTTTATAACAATTTTAGCTTCAAGGGCTTGCTTGTAACTACTGTTACTACGAGATTTCATTAAACGTTTGATTTTTTTAAGTTGTACCCTTTAAAGGATTTTTATAAAATAGAGCCATACCATTTGGTCATTTGTTTTGAAGTTTTGCGCAATTAATACAAAATTGGATAATTGCATGTCTCAATTGCTTCCAATGGAGATAGACGTGAACATTTTTGGTGATTTCAGTTGATATCTGATGACAATAATAACGGTTAAATTAATTGTTTTCAAAAATAGAAACGTTATTTTAAACTTCTTTGCTCTTTTTTGTTGACCTGTTAACCGGTCGCATCGAGAACAGGTCCCAAATTTTTTCTAATGAAGTATACGTTTCGTTTTGTTTTTTTTTTCTGATGCGAGGTTGATTTTGTTATGATTTTTTTAATTTTTGACATCGAGTTTTGGTCGTAAATATTATTTGTTGTTTGATTTTTATAATCGTCCTTACTAGTAGTCCCATTATCAATCATTTTTATCAGCTCTCTAGTGTGTCATTATCGTATTCCCTTGGTTGTTTATTCAACGATATGTAAAGACGAAAGTATCCAGCGAAAATTGTCTATCTCTTCATCATTTGGTAGCCAATTAAGTCAAGAATGCGAATGAGTGGGATCGGAACATTATGTGCGTACGCACATTAATGAGCCTCCTTTTTTACCATTAAATTATCTTAACTCAGATGAGTGGTCATATGGTAAGATAAAGTATAGCACCTATCATGGCATTCATTATCATAATGGGTTCTGGAAATTTGTCCTTGCGGTGTAACGTTAACGTCAATAAGAGAAAAATAACAAATTAAATCTTGAAATAAAATCCGAAAAAAAACGAAAAATTGGGAACTAATGTGCCTAGCCAGCAGACCATATTGAACAATGCCAAAAAACACACAACAGTTTTAAAATTTAAGAAAAAAGAAATATGGCGTTGCAAAATTTCTGGAAGCCAAATTATTGAAAGCCTTTTCTCTACTGAAAACTAATTTCCTTTCCAGCAATTAATTCTTCCAGCAGACCAACACACAATGTTTGAAAATTGTTGATTGGCTCCAGAAGATCAATAAACTCCATAAAAACATTTTTAAAACGCATTCCAGAAAATGAACCAAAACCCACTTTGATGCCGTAAGTAAATTAAAGGGACTCGATATTTCGTAAATTCTAAAAAAAATGACAAAAACTTAGAAAATTATGAAAAATTGCAAAGGTTAGCAGAAAGAGATGCTAAAATTTGCAAAATTAATGTCTTCCTTGTCTCTAGAAAAACCAATAAACATATTTTTATGGCTTAATAAATTTGCAATGTTGCCTAGAAGAAACCATAGTCCAAAAAATGAGCAAACTTTTAGAGCTATTGAGAAAATCTTTATCAATTTGACTATTCGAGGCTGTATTATCTAAGCACGCAACCAATCTATCAGAGTTGGAAATTACAACTTTATTTCACCTTTAAGAAGTTCATAAAACGTTTATTCAATACCCATCAACATAAAACTCAAGAAATCACAAAGACAAAAAAGTTCAAATTTTTGGTCAAAAACCTCAAAATTGCCCACTTTACAACTTGATTGTGAGCCTTCCGAGAGGGCTCAGCTCTCCAACCAATTAGGAAATTTGATGAGAAAAAAGTTCCCACTTGGCGTCAGTACTATAGTGTCTTCCTGGGCACGCAAGGGGGGAAACTTGTGTAACCCTGTGTTTGGAACGGGGGACACGATGCAATTTTTCGAAATCTTGGTATTTTTGCATTTGGGCGGTGCAAATACCAACATTCGAAAAATTTTTTTCTGTCTCCCCCGTTGCAAACACAGGGTTATACAAAACCCCAGTTTCGTGCTCAGGAAGACACATTTTTGGTTAATTATGTAAATTTTTGACGTTATTGATGGGCATGGTTAGTGTTACGAGGAATAGTGTTAGAAGCCTTGATTGCAATCATCAGCCCAAGTGGACCTCATCATTAAAAAAATTTAAAATAAAATTTTAAAAGAGTCGAAAAAAAAATTTGACAATTCAATATTTTGTGACATGTTTGGGTCGCTAAACAAAAATTACAAAACCTCTCAAGGGCAATGTCAACAGCCGAGCCTCATTCCACCTCTAAATACAAAGGTTCGTGTAACTGATTAAAGATGAAAAATGATGAAACAGATTTTTTTTGAACTTGATACCTTTGGAAAGCAAAATTTGCATTTCAAAGTACAGAGTTTGTTACTCTCCACTCTGAAAAGCAAATTTTGCTTTACAAAGAAATCAAATTCAAAAAAAAAATTCTCAAAAAAAACAAACACACATGTCAACAGCCGAGCCTCATTCCACCTCTAAATACAAAGGTTCGTGTAACTGATTAAAGATGAAAAATGATGAAAGAGATTTTTTTTGAACTTGATACCTTTGGAAAACAAAATTTGCATTTCAAAGTACAGAGTTTGTTACTCTCCACTCTGAAAAGCAAATTTTGCTTTACAAAGAAATCAAATTCAAAAAAAAAATTCTCAAAAAAACAAACACACATTTTATCTATACTTCGGATGTTTTATGTGTGTGCTACTACCGAAGAAAGATGTGTGGTTCCAGCTTGTAGCCATTTAGGCTTAAGCTGAGGATCCATACATCCTCCGGGTGGAGGCCCAGAGTGAGGGGTAATTGAAGATAGTAGAACAACTATCTTCAATTAACCCCATCCAATCCCCAGCTTACCACATTCGCAGAGAGGAGGCAAAGTCTAAGAAGAGACCAAGGGAGAGTTTTTTCTTGTTGAGCAAACGTTTTGAATAGAGTAAAGACATTTTAGTATCAGACATAAACAGAAACTGGACCCATCGAAAAAACAATTTCAAAACAATTTAATGAGAATTAAATTACTCAATGACAAGAATTTTCATTAAAAAACAGTCCCACAGTTTTTCTCTGGAAAAACACAGACAAATTGCTCTCCGCGGAAAGTTTTCGATTTCGAATGGAGAAATTTTACAGCATTGAAATTTTTTGACTATCATTTGAATTATTTCAGAGCCTTGTAGAGCAGACGGAGTTTTATTGATCAGAATTGCTCGGAAAAAAACAGAATTTGTGTAGGGCAGGAGATACGATTGTTACTACGAGTTCAAAAAAGGATTTGGACGGAACTAGGTATTGAGATGAAGACTGCTCTAAGTTTCAACAAAAAATATACGTCAAAAAAACTTTTGAGACTTTATTTAACAATGTATCGAAAAGAACGCGGCAAGAAACAATGCTACGGTTATTTTTACATTTATTGGAATGAAAATTAACGAGTGCAGCAGTTGCTCAGAGACGAAGTGTAATGTTGTTACATGAAACATATTTATCATTACAGAACATTTCTCCTGAAAACACCGTACGACGCAACTACTTATTAGCAGCATGTTCCTTGTTCAACGAATCAAAAAACTTTGATTTTGAAATTGCTATGAAACTTATACCTTGTGGGGGTGTGGTTGGAATGGATAGTTCATTAATGGACATTGCAATGAAACTTCGACCTTGTGGGGGTGTGGTTGGAATGGATAATTCATCAATGGACATTGCTATGAAACTTCGATCTTGTGAGGGTGTGGTTGGCATAGATAATTCATCAACGGATCGTTTTTTAAAAGAATCAAAAATTTTAAGACTGCATGCTGTTCTGAAACTTCTACCGTGGGGGGTTGTGGTTGGATTAGATAATTAATCAATTGATAGTTTTTTGAAAAAATGGAAAATTTTGAGATGCTATTCTACACGATGCAGCCGGATAAAATCAAGAATGCTACAAACAAGAACCGGGTTATGATTACTTGTTACCGGGGTTACGGGCTCAGCTCTCCAACAAATTAGGAACTCTGATGGCAAGAAGTTCCCACTTGGCGTCAGTAGTATAGTGTCTTCCTGGGCACGCAACGGGGGGGGAACTTGTGTAACCCTGTGTTTGGAACGGAGGGACACGATGAAATTTTTCGAAATGTTGGTATATTTTTGCATTTGGGCAAGATTAGTGCAAATATCAACATTCAGAAAGATTTTTTGTGTCCCCCCGTTGCAAACACAGGGTTATACAAAACCCCAGTTGCGTGCCCAGAAAGACACTTTTTTGGTAAATTATGTTAGTTTTTGACGTTTTTGATGGGTATGGTTAGTGTTAGGAGGAATAGTGTTAAGAGCCTTGATTGCAATCATCAGCCCAAGTGGACCTGATCATTAAAAAAAAATTAAAATAATATTTTAAAAGAGTCGAAAAAAAATAAAATTTTTAAAACTCAATTTTTTGTGACATGTTTGGGTTGCAAAACAAAAATTACAAAACTTCTCAAGGGCAACTGTCGACAGCCAAGCCTCATTCCCCCTCCAAATACAAAGGTTCCTTTAACTGATTAAAGATGAAAAATGATGAAAGATATTTTTTTTGAATTTGATGCCTTTAGAAAGCAAAATTTGCATTTCAAAGTACAGAGTGTGTTACTCTCCACTCTGAAAAGCAAATTTTGCTTTACAAAGAAATCAAATTCAAAAAAAATTCTCGAAAAAACAATCACACATTCTATCTAACTTCGGATGTTTTATGTGTGTGTTACTACCGAAGGAAGATGTGTGGTTCCAGCTTGTAGCCATTTAGGCTTAAGCTGAGGACCCATACATCCTCCGGGTGGAGGCCCAGAGTGAGGGGTAATTGAAGATAGTAGAACAACTATCTTCAATTAACCCCATCCAATCCCCAGCCTTACCACATTCGCAGAGAGGAGGCAAAGTCTAACAAGCGACCAAGGGAGAGTTTTTTCTTGTTGAGCAAACGTTTTGAGTAGAGTGAAGACATTTTGGTATCAGACTTAAACAGAAACTGGACCCATGGAAAAAACATTCATTTTAAAAAAGGTTTCCGTCTGAAGCTGTTGGTAGTTTACGAAAAAAATGTTGATTGGTGTATCAATCAAGTTGATCGCTTTTCAAAGCAATTTATTGAGAATTAAATTACTCCATGACAAGAATTTTCATTTAAAAACAGTTGCACAGTTTTTCGCTCAAAAAACATAGACAAACTACTCTCCGCTTAAAATTATCGAGTTCGAATGGAGAAATTTTACTGCGTTGAAACTTTTTAACTGTCATTTGAATTATTTCAGAGTCTTTGTGGAGCAGACGGATTATTATTGACCAGAATTGCTCGGAAAAAACAGAAGTTGTGTAGGGCAGGAGATACGATTGTTACTACGAGTTCAAAAAAGGATTTGCACGGAACTAGGTATTGATATGATGACTGTTCTAAGTATTAACAAAAAATTTACTTCAAAAAATATCAAGACTTTATTGAACAATTTATCAAAAAGAACGCGGCAAGAAACAATACTACGGTTATTTTTACATTCATTGGAATGAAAATCAACGAGTGCAGCAGTTGCTCAGAAACGAAGTCTAATGTTGTTACATGAAACATATTTATTGATTTTGACATTGCTATCGAACTTAGAACTTGTGGGGGTCTGAATAGATAAATAATCAAAGGATCTTTTTTTGAAAGATTCGAAACATTTGAGTTGCTATTCTACACGTTGCAGCCGGATAAATTCAAGAGTACTACGAACAAGGACCGGGTTACGGTTACATGTTACCATGTGACATAAACAGGCCTTTTGCAGGTCATATTACGGGAATTGCTCTTTGTTAGTATACATAATATTCAAACCTATTACTTTTCATTTGTTAGAATGTTGAAAGAGCGAACAGTTGTTATCGACTGTGAAACTTTTCGTTATTCAAATCAAAGTTTTATTGTGGCAAATTGTACAGAAGAGTATTTTGATTGCAATTTTTATATTCCTCCCAGCTCATTGGTTTCATTGCCTCCGGCTGCGCAGCGAGCAATTAATTGGCTCACTAAGGATCTTCATGATCTTCGGTGGGAGAAAGATGTCTACCCGTATAATTATCTAACGCAAAAATTACAAAGCTTGAAATTGAGAAATCCGAAAACTGTATACTATGCCAAGGGAAAAGAAAAGTCAGAGTTCTTGGCACCTGTTCGAGTGTAAAGTCATTAACTTGGTTCTGATTGGTTGTCCAAAATTTGATGCCGGAGGCAACAACTCAAAGATTGAGAACAATTGTGAAAACCAATACCCTAGCAGAATAGCTGGCAAACTCTTGGATCATTGTGTTCGCCGAAAAAACAAATTTTTTCTTTAATTGGTTGAAAGAACAGACTAACGATGAACAAATAAAGCAGTTTAAACTTTTGGAAACAGCATCAGATTACGAGTCAAAATCCAGCGGAGTTGGAAACACTTGTATCTCCAAAATTTAGCTAGCTCAACTTGGATAACACCATTGGGTCAAGTACTGACTTCAGTGATTAAATACGAGAAAGTCAGTTTCCAAAACCATACATTGCAGCACAAGCAGGATATTCTATTATCTCAAGAAGAGTTAGTACATTTTGCAATTTTTCTGCCCATACTTGATCCGTTCAAAATCTTCCAGACTAGAGGAACTGTAAGAAGACATCATGGAGCACGGCCAACAGCTTGTGACAGACAGCAACAGCTGCAGTAGAACTATCAGTGCAACCAACGATACAATCAGGAACAACCAATTCAACAGCAACAGCAGCGGCAACAACCGCAGCACCAATTTCAACCCAAACTGTTGCCTAAAGAATTCAGTCCACCCAAGTTAATTCTGGGGTTCCAAAACAACCGATTGGAAAAATCATGGAACGTTGTAGCTCTTGACATCAGCTCTAATCGCATTTCTTGCATGGGAAGAAGTTTTTGGGTAAAAAACCTCGAAGTTGCCCCCTTTACAACTTGATTGTAAGCCTTTCGAGAGGGCTCAGCTCTGCAACCCTTTAGGAACTCTGATGGAAAGAAGTTCCCACTTGGCGATAGTAGTATAGTGTCTTCCGGGGCACACAACTGGGGGACATTTGTGTAACCATCTTTTGGAACGGATGACACGGAAAAATTTTTCGAATTAATGGTAGTTTTTGGCATTTGGGCAAAAGCTGTGCAAATCGCCAAAAATTACCAACACTCCGAAAACTTTTTCGTGTCGTCCGTTGCAAACACAAATAAATCAAATTTAAAAAACTCTAAAAAACGAACAAACATTCCATCTATACTTCGGATGGTTTATGTGTGTGTTACTACCAAAGGAAGATGTGTAGTTCTAGCTTGTAGCTATTCAGGCCTAAGCTGAGGACCCATACATCCTCTGGGTAGAGGCCCAGAGTGAGGGGTAATTGAAGAGAGTAGAACCACTATCTTCAATTCACCCCATCCAATCCCCAGCCTTACCAAATTCAGAGAGAGGTGGCAATGTGTAACAACAGACCAAGGTAGACTTTTTTCATGTTGAGCAAATGTTTTGAGTAGAGTGAAGACATTTTAGTATTGGACATAAACAGAAACTGAATCTATCAAAAATACATTCATTTCAAAAAATGACTCCGTCTGAAGCTGTTGGTAGTTTACAAAAAATGTTGTTTGCTGCACCAAACAATAGCTTTTCAAAACAAGGGAAAAGAAAAGTCAGTGTTCTTGGCAAACTTGGTCGATTGTAAAGTCATTAACTTGGTTCTGGTTGGTTGTCCACAATTTGATGCCGGAGGCAACAACTGAAAGATTGAGAACAATTGTGAAAACCATTACCCTAGCAGAATAGCTGGCAAACTGTTGGATCATTAAGCTCGCCAAAAATTAATTTTTTTCTTTAATTGGTTGAAAGAACAGACTAACGATGAACAAATTAAACAGTTTAAACTTTTGGAAACAGCATCAGATTACGAGTCAAAATCCAGCGGAGTTGGAAACACTTGTATCTCCAAAATTTAGCTAGCTCAACTTGGATAACACCATTGGGTCAAGTACTGACTTCAGTGATTAAATACGAGAAAGTCAGTTTCCAAAACCATACATTGCAGCACAAGCAGGATATTCTATTATCTCAAGAAGAGTTAGTACATTTTGCAATTTTTCTGCCCATACTTGATCCGTTCAAAATCTTCCAGACTAGAGGAACTGTAAGAAGACATCATGGAGCACGGCCAACAGCTTGTGACAGACAGCAACAGCTGCAGTAGAACTATCAGTGCAACCAACGATACAATCAGGAACAACCAATTCAACAGCAACAGCAGCGGCAACAACCGCAGCACCAATTTCAACCCAAACTGTTGCCTAAAGAATTCAGTCCACCCAAGTTAATTCTGGGGTTCCAAAACAACCGATTGGAAAAATCATGGAACGTTGTAGCTCTTGACATCAGCTCTAATCGCATTTCTTGCATGGGAAGAAGTTTTTGGGTAAAAAACCTCGAAGTTGCCCCCTTTAAAACTTGATTGTAAGCCTTTCGAGAGGGCTCAGCTCTGCAACCCTTTAGGAACTCTGATGGAAAGAAGTTCCCACTTGGCGATAGTAGTATAGTGTCTTCCGGGGCACACAACTGGGGGACATTTGTGTAACCATCTTTTGGAACGGATGACACGGAAAAATTTTTCGAATTAATGGTAGTTTTTGGCATTTGGGCAAAAGCTGTGCAAATCGCCAAAAATTACCAACACTCCGAAAACTTTTTCGTGTCGTCCGTTGCAAACACAAATAAATCAAATTTAAAAAACTCTAAAAAACGAACAAACATTCCATCTATACTTCGGATGGTTTATGTGTGTGTTACTACCAAAGGAAGATGTGTAGTTCTAGCTTGTAGCTATTCAGGCCTAAGCTGAGGACCCATACATCCTCTGGGTAGAGGCCCAGAGTGAGGGGTAATTGAAGAGAGTAGAACCACTATCTTCAATTCACCCCATCCAATCCCCAGCCTTACCAAATTCAGAGAGAGGTGGCAATGTGTAACAACAGACCAAGGTAGACTTTTTTCATGTTGAGCAAATGTTTTGAGTAGAGTGAAGACATTTTAGTATTGGACATAAACAGAAACTGAATCTATCAAAAATACATTCATTTCAAAAAATGACTCCGTCTGAAGCTGTTGGTAGTTTACAAAAAATGTTGTTTGCTGCACCAAACAATAGCTTTTCAAAACAAGGGAAAAGAAAAGTCAGTGTTCTTGGCAAACTTGGTCGATTGTAAAGTCATTAACTTGGTTCTGGTTGGTTGTCCACAATTTGATGCCGGAGGCAACAACTGAAAGATTGAGAACAATTGTGAAAACCATTACCCTAGCAGAATAGCTGGCAAACTGTTGGATCATTAAGCTCGCCAAAAATTAATTTTTTTCTTTAATTGGTTGAAAGAACAGACTAACGATGAACAAATAAAACAGTTTAAACTTTTGGAAACAGCATCAGATTACGAGTCAAAATCCAGCGGAGTTGGAAACACTTGTATCTCCAAAATTTAGCTAGCTCAACTTGGATAACACCATTGGGTCAAGTACTGACTTCAGTGATTAAATACGAGAAAGTCAGTTTCCAAAACCATACATTGCAGCACAAGCAGGATATTCTATTATCTCAAGAAGAGTTAGTACATTTTGCAATTTTTCTGCCCATACTTGATCCGTTCAAAATCTTCCAGACTAGAGGAACTGTAAGAAGACATCATGGAGCACGGCCAACAGCTTGTGACAGACAGCAACAGCTGCAGTAGAACTATCAGTGCAACCAACGATACAATCAGGAACAACCAACTCAACAGCAGCAGCAGCGGCAACAACCGCAGCACCAATTTCAACCCAAACTGTTGCCTAAAGAATTCAGTCCACCCAAGTTAATTCTGGGGTTCCAGAACAACCGATTGGAAAAATCATGGAACGTTGTAGCTCTTGACATCAGCTCTAATCGCATTTCTTGCATGGGAAGAAGTTTTTGGGTCAAAAACCTCGAAGTTGCCCCCTTTACAACTTGATTGTAAGCCTTTCGAGAGGGCTCAGCTCTGCAACCCTTTAGGAACTCTGATGGAAAGAAGTTCCCACTTGGCGATAGTAGTATAGTGTCTTCCGGGGCACACAACTGGGGGACATTTGTGTAACCATCTTTTGGAACGGATGACACGGAAAAATTTTTCGAATTAATGGTAGTTTTTGGCATTTGGGCAAAAGCTGTGCAAATCGCCAAAAATTACCAACACTCCGAAAACTTTTTCGTGTCGTCCGTTGCAAACACAAATAAATCAAATTTAAAAAACTCTAAAAAACGAACAAACATTCCATCTATACTTCGGATGGTTTATGTGTGTGTTACTACCAAAGGAAGATGTGTAGTTCTAGCTTGTAGCTATTCAGGCCTAAGCTGAGGACCCATACATCCTCTGGGTAGAGGCCCAGAGTGAGGGGTAATTGAAGATAGTAGAACCACTATCTTCAATTCACCCCATCCAATCCCCAGCCTTACCAAATTCAGAGAGAGGTGGCAATGTGTAACAACAGACCAAGGTATAATTTTTTCATGTTGAGCAAATGTTTTGAGTAGAGTGAAGACATTTTAGTATTGGACATAAACAGAAACTGAATCTATCAAAAATACATTCATTTCAAAAAATGACTCCGTCTGAAGCTGTTGGTAGTTTACAAAAAATGTTGTTTGGTGCACCAAACAATAGCTTTTCAAAACAAGGGAAAAGAAAAGTCAGTGTTCTTGGCAAACATGTTCGAGTGTAAAGTCATTAACTTGGTTCTGGTTGGTTGTCCACAATTTGATGCCGGAGGCAGCAACTCAAAGATTGAGAACAATTGTGAAAACCATTACCCTAGCAGAATAGCTGGCATACTGTTGGATCATTGTGCTCGCCAAAAATTTTTTTTTTTCTTTGGTTGAAAGAACAGACTAACGATGAACAATTAAAACAGTTTAAACTTTTGGAAACAGCATCAGATTACGAGTCAAAATTCAGCGGAGTTGGAAACACTTGTATCTCCAAATTTAGCTAGCTCAACTTGGATAACAACATTGGGTCAAGTTCTGACTTCAGTATTTAAATACGAGAAAGTTAGTTTCAGAAACCAGACATTGCAGCACAAGCATGATATTCTATTATCTCAAGAAGAGTAAGTACTTTTTGCTACCTTTCCGCCCATACTTTATCAGTTCAAAATCTTCCATCAGACTAGAGGAACTGGAAGAAGCCATCATGGAGCACAGCCAACAACTTGTGACAGACAGCAACAGCTTCAGTACAATTATCAGTGCAACCAACGATACAATGAGAAACAACCAAGTTAACAGCGACAGCAGCAGCAACAACCGCACCATCAATTGCAACCCAAAGTCTTGCCTAAAAAATTCTGTCCACCCAAGTTACTTCTGGGGTTCCAAAACAACCGATTGGAAAAATCAAGGAACCATGTAGCTCTTGCCATCAGCTCTAATCGCATTTCTTTCAACGGAAGAAGTTTTTGGGTATAAAACCTCAAAATTGCCCCCTTTACAACTTGATTTTAAACCTTGCGAGAGGGCTCAGCTCTCCAACCAATTAGGAACTCTGATGGAAAGAAGTTCCAACTTGACGTTAGTAGTATAGTGTCTTCCTGGGCAGACAACGAGGGGAGGGGGGGGGGGGACATTTGGGTAACCCCGTATATGGAACGGGGATCGGGGGACTCGCAAAATTTTTTCGAATTGTTGGTATTTTTTGGCATTTGTGCAAAGGCTGTGCAAATCGCCAAAAAGTACCAAAATTGTTTTCTTGTCCCCCCGTTGCAAACACAGGGTTATACAAAACCCCAGTTGCGTGCCCAGAAAGACACTTTTTTGGTAAATTATATTAGTTTTTGACGTTTTTGATGGGTATGGTTACTGTTATGAGGGATAGTGTTAGAAGCCTTGATTGCACTCATCAGTCCAAGTGGACCTCATTTTTGAAAAAATTTAAAATAAAAATTTAAAAGAGTCGAAAAAAACAAAATTTTGAATAATCAAAATTTTGTGACGTGTGGGTTGCAAAACAAAAATTACAAAACTTCTCAAGGCAACTTTCGACAGCCCAATGTTATTCCCCCTACAAATACAATGGTTTGGGTAACTGATTAAAAGTGAAAAATGATGTCAGAATTTTTTTTGAATTTGATTCTTTTGGAAAGCAATATATGCTTTTCAGAATGGAGAGTTTTTTACTCTCCACTCTGAAAAGCAAATTTTGCTTTACAAAGAAATCAAATTCAAAAAAAAAATTCTCAAAAAAACAAACACACATTCTATCTATACTTCGGATGTTTTATGTGTGTGTTACTACCGAAGAAAGATGTGTGGTTCCAGCTTGTAGCCATTTAGGCTTAAGCTGAGGATCCAGACATCCCCCGGGTGGAGGCCCAGAGTGAGGGGTAATTGAATCTAGTAGAACCACTATCTTCAATTACCCCCATGCAATCACCAGCCTTACCACATAAGGCAATGTGACCACATAAGGCAATGCGCAGAGAGGTGGCATTGTGTAACAAGAAACCAAGGGAGAGTTTTTTCATGTTGAGCAAACGAGAAGAAGACATTTTAGT
This sequence comes from Convolutriloba macropyga, assembly GCF_964194025.1. Taxonomy (NCBI): domain Eukaryota; kingdom Metazoa; phylum Xenacoelomorpha; order Acoela; family Convolutidae; genus Convolutriloba; species Convolutriloba macropyga. Next base: position 66,995,070 of record NC_134475.1, read on the forward strand.
ATTGGACATAAACAGAAATTTAATCTATCGAAAAGACATTCATTTCAAAAAATGACTTCTTCTGAAGCTGTTGGTAGTTTACAAAAAATGTTGATTGGTGTATGAAACAAGTTGATAGCTTTTCAAAACAATTGTTTGAGAATTAAATTACTCCAAGACAGGAATTTTCATTTAAAAAAAGTTGCACAGTTTTCCACTAGAAAAACACAGACAACTTTTTCTCCGCGGAAAGTGTTCGAGAGAATGGAAAAACTTTAGTGCGTTGAAATTTTTTGACTAACATTTGAAATAGTTCAGAGTCTTTGTGGAGCAGACGGATTATTTTTGACCAGAATTGCTCGGAAAAAACAGAATTTGTGTAGGGCAGGAGATACGATTGTTACTACGAGTTCAAAAAAGGATTTGCACTGAACTAGGTATTGATATGATGACTATTCTAAGTATTAACAAAAAATTTACTTCAAAAAATATCAAGACTTTATTTAACAATTTATCAAAAAGAACGCGGCAGGAAACAATACTACGGTTATTTTTACATTTATTGGAATGAAAATCAAAGAGTGCTGCAGTTGCTCAGAGACGAAGTGTAATGTTGTTACATGAAACATATTCTTCTTTACAGAATATTTCTCCTGAAAACACTGTGAGACGCAACTACTTTTTAGTTCCTTGTTCAACGGATCAAAAAACATTGATTTTGACATTGCTATGGAACTTAGAACTTGTGGGGGTCTGGATAGATAAATAATCAAAGGATCGTTTTTTGAAAGATTCGAAACAATTGAGTTGCTATTCTACACGATGCAGCCGGATAATTTCAAGAGTACTACAAACAAGGACCGGGTTACGGTTACATCTTACCATGTGACATTAACAGGTCATTTGCAGGTCATATTACGGGAATTGCTTTTTGATGGTATACAAGAATATTTAAACCTATCACTTTTCATTTGTTAGGAAATTGAGAGAGCGAACCGTTGTTATCGACTGTGAAACTTTTCGTTTTTCAAATCAATTTTCTGTTGTGGCAAATTTTACAGAAGAGGATAAAGATTGCATTTTCTATCTTTTTCCCCAGCTCTTTCGATTCATTGTCTTTGGTTGAGCAGCGAGCAATTAATTGGTTCAACAACTATCTTCATAAACTTAGTTGGGAAAATGAGGTCTGCCCACATGTTTATCTAACGCAAATATTAAAAACAACACTCAAAAACTGTGTTTTATGCCAAGGGAAGAGAAAATTCAGAGTTCTTGGCAAAACTGTTCGACTGTAAAGTCATTAACTTCGATCCGATTGTTTGTCCAAAATTTGATGCCAGATGCAACAGCTCAAAGATTGTCAGCAACTCTGAAAACCATAACCCTAGCAGAATAGCTGCAAACACTTGAATCATTGTGCTCGCCGACAATTAATTTTTTTTTCATTAATTGGTTGAAAGAACAGAGTAACGATGAACAACCAAAGCGGTTTTAAATTTTGGAAACAGCATCAGATTACCAGTCAAAATCCAGCGGAGTGGGAGACACTTGCATCTCCATAATTCAGCTAGCTCAACTTGGATAACAACATTGGTTCAAGTTCTGACTTCAGTGTTTCAATGCGAGAAATTCAATTTCAAAAACCAAACATTGCAGCACAAGCAGGATACTCTATTACCTCAAGAAGAGTTAGTACACTTTGCCACCTTTCTGCCTATACTTGATCAGTTCAAATTCTTCCATCAGATTAGAGGAACTAGAGAAATCATCATGGAGCACAACCGACAACTTGTAACAGACAACAACAGCTGCAGTACAACTATCAGTGCAACCAACAATGCAATCAGAAACAAATGATAGGGTTTTTATGGCTGTGGTGGGACCCTCTGGCTCTAAAAAAATGCAACTGATATATAATATTCTACTTGGGGGAACTTTTCAACCACTTTTCAAATTTTGACTTTCTCATTGACCTAAAAGATTGTCTGCTGATCTTTGATGACCTATGTGAGAAAATTTACAGCGACAAATGTTTTGTAAAGCTGGCAACTGCCTGTAGACATAAAAAAATAGATACACTTTATGTAAAACACAAAATGTTCCAGCAAAGAGGATGGTCGCAGACGATGGACCTGAATACCACCCATATCATTTTGTTCACGTCTCCTCGTGATGTTCAACAATTTGATTACTCAGGAAGACAATTGAACCATGCAATATTTCTTCGTCATTGTTATTAGTTGTCCACAAAAGAAGCCCTCGGTCACTTTCTAATAGATCTGGATTCAAAAACATCAGAAAGTTAAAGAATTTGTTCTAATAGTACCTGCCCGGGACAGTCATTTTTTTACCTACCAGCTCCAAAAGCCAATAAAAAACCCTTGAGCAATAAACGAGACGACAGTTTGTCTGACAAACATTTGAATCAGTTATTAGGCAATTGAAGAAAATATTGAGATCCGACGTAATAAGAGAGTTTTGCTTTTGATAACTGAATGTTTATATAATATAGTTAAGGGTGTAGTACCTGTAAGGATCAGAAAAAGTATGAAAAAGTTACAAAAATTGTCCTACGGATGTCTTATACTAGAGAAAGGAGGAGGACTGAATTTTTTTCAGAGCTTGATTTCAAATTAGTCCAACAAGTTATTCACTTCTGTTAAAATTACCTTACGAATTAGAAAATGCAACAAACAGTACAGCAGAAGAGTTTATTCTGAATCCAAACAACTTTACTTGCGATTGCAACAAAAAGATGAGTCGTATGTTGGGAGAATTTTAAATGATCCAAATGTTAGACACGAGAACCACCAGCTTTCTCTCTGAAGCGTTTACAAGCACGAATGCAGAGTTTGGACACAGTTGACATCAACTTCGAGAGCAACTTTGAGCAGTCAACAGAACATTCTATTGAAACCACCCCAGATAAAACAGAACTTGGAGCAATACGAAAAAGCACTCTTGGGTGTACCGTTCCTCGAAGCTCATAAACTAGATAGGGTTCGAAATATACTGGAATTTGTAAATATTCTGATGAAATAACAGTTGATGAAATCAACGGCAATTTTGTTTTGTCATCGGTTGGTGACACAGGCTTGAAGGCAACAACATTTCTGTACAACATTCAGCAACCAACAAAAGAAAATAGATAAAAATTTGACACCCTATGAGAATATTTTGAAAGCTATTGAAATTGAAGAGGAGATTGTAATTAATAAATACGCAAAAGCTGTAGTCAGGCAAAAACTTGAAAGAACTCAAATGAATTCAGAAAGCGAACAACCTTAACGATCCACACGAAGGGACACAACAAAAAGATCACTTGAAAATAAGTCCCAATTTAAGATCCCGGACGTCGCTGAAGAAGAGGATGAATACAACGACGCGAAAGATAACCTCTTTACCTCACCAACCACCAGAGGAATCTAGCAAAGCTTTACGTTGAAATAAGACTTCGAAAGTTGCAGCGCCTGACGAAAGATTGACAAAATTATACAAAGAGGGTCTGGCAGCCTACGGAGTGTAAAAAATCTTCAGAAAGCGTCAAAATTTCCACAAAAGACAGTTCAAAAAATTTTTACACAAGCTTATACCAAATACAAAACTTAACGTAAGAAAATTAACCGATTAAAGGTCAAAGAATGTGATCTGAATGAGATCTTGTCTCCGGATCTTGTCCTGCCCACGTTGACAAACTCGCAAAGATCAACGGGGATGTAAAATTTTTATTGGTTGCTGTCGACTGCTTGTCTCAATATTTACCTGTTCATCCAATGAAGTCAAAGTTTGCTACAACATAAGAGGACGCATTCAAAAACATGATAAAAGTGAAGCAACCAAAGGAAGTCTGGGTTTTTCAAGTGACAGAATTCAAAGGTTGGTTCATAGATTTAAGTGAGAAAATAAAATAGAAGTCTACACAACTCACAGCCAAAAAAGTCGGATTTTTGGAGCGAAATATCCGATCACAGAAAAACATAATATATAGATACCTGTGGGACCAATGGACATACTCGTATAAACGAAGCTAAAGGAATTTGTGAACACAATTAATGGTAGTACTAACAGGGTTACCAAAATGGCTTCTAACAAGATAACGAAAACCGATGTGCCATATTTGAGATCTCTCACAGCAGATACAACATCATGCATGAAGAACCAAACTAAACACAGTATTGGAAGTTTTTGTGAGGATTTCAGAAGCAGATACAACGTTCTGAAAAGGATATAAGCAAACATTTGCAGACGAGTTGTTTGAAATAATAGACATTCAAACTAAAAAACCGCCAACTTACAGTTTATTAGACAAAAACGCCGAACCAATTCTCGGAAAATTTTAAGAAGGTGAGTTGAACAAGGCTGTTTTGTAGAGTTATTACGACATCGAAACATAACTCCAGCTATCATAAAATCCTGATAATGAGTCAAAGAGAAATTGGGGAAAACAAGTTCACACTTCATCTTGTTGCGTCTGCTTCTATGATTTTTTTCACAGACAACACGCTTGGCCATTTCAAAAACTTGTATAGCGACGAAATCATTCTTGATGGTAATAGGCGCGCAGCACTGCGTGAATTAATATTTCCTGCTTATATTTTTACTGTTGTTGACACAGAAGTGAGAGTGCGTAGAAAAAACGAAAAACCAAAAAACCGAACAAGCAGTGATTTTACAGTCAGCAAACCTTGTAGTGGTGAGCGAGCAAGTGTTTTGAAAGGGGCCTACGAAAATGTTGAAGAATTGATTCAACAGCTCAATAATCAATTGAGGCTGGAAATGAAAGCAAAAGTTAACAAAGTAACTGGTTTGATTAACATATAATTCAAAATTAAAGAAGAAGGAATAACTTTCCCCACGCCGCAAATTCCCAGTCTGCTCGTTTTTAAAAGATCTCAAGACGGCGGGCTAGGTTTCAACATTGCCTTCAAGTCAAAGCCTCATCTGCAGATGACGAATAATGTCAATGAACACGACTCAGATTGGCCTATTGACATCTCTGCTGGAATTGAACTCATGTATATTTGTCTCGATGAAATCGATTACCAAAACGTTGGACACTCAAAAGCTCCTTTGCTGAAGATCATTGACACAAAAAAAAACGATTGAAAAACGGTAATATTGGTATTGTTGAGCCCAGTCACGGGATAGTTTTCATTAATTTGGATTACAAAAACCTGTTGACAAAATGTACACAGTGTATTTCAATTCAAATCCGTAGTGAAATGGTTAACTTAGTCCCGTTTGCAGGGACCGGAAAACTTATTCTAACCTTACGCTTTAAAAAGTTCTACCAATAGTTTTTATGAAGGCATACTACGCGCAGCAAGCTTTTTTTTCGGGATAGTATAGACAACGAGGAGGTGGTTCGTTGCTCTAGCTGCCAGAGTTGGGCGAGCAGCCCTCCCTATTGCCATGAAGATTTTGATACCTGCTGATGATCCAAATGTTGGACACGAGAACCGTCAGCTTTCTCTCTGAAGCACGAATGCAGAGTTTGGACACAGTTGACATCAAGTTTGAGAGCAACTTTGAGCAGTCAACAGAACATTCTATTGAAACTACACCAGATAAAACAGAACTTGGAGCAATACGAAAAAGCAGTCTTGGGTGTACCGTTCCTCGAAGCTCATAAACTAGATAGGGTTCGAAATATACTTGAATTTGTAAAAAATTCTGATGAAATAACAATTGATGAAATTAGCGGCAATTTTGTTTTGTCATCGGTTGGTGACACATGCTTGAAGGCAACAACATTTCTGTACAACATTCAGCAACCAACAAAAGAAAATTGATAAAAATTTGACACCCTATGAGAATATTTTGGAAGCTATTGAAATTGAAGAGGAGATTGTAATTAATAAATACGCAAAAGCTGTAGTAAGGCAAGAACTTGAAAGAACACAAATGAATTCAGAAAGCGAACAACCTTAACGATCCACACGAAGGGACACAACAAAAAGATCACTTGAAAATAAGTCCCATTTTAAGATCCAGGACGTCGCTGAAGAAGAGGATGAATACAACGACGCGAAAGATAACCTCTTTACCTCAACAACTACCAGAGGAATCTAGCAAAGGTTTACATTGAAATAAGACGTCGAAAGTTGCAGCGCCTGACGAAAGATTGACAAAATTATACAAAGAGGGTCTGGCAGCCTACGGAGTGTAAAAAATCTTCAGAAAGCGTCAAAATTTCCACAAAAGACAGTTCAAAAAATTCTTACACAAGCTTACACCAAATACAAAACTTAACGTAAGAAAATTAACCGATTAAAGGTCAAAGAATGTGATCTGAATGAGATCTTGTCTCCGGATCTTGTCCTGCCCACGTTGACAAACTCGCAAAGATCAACGGGGATGTAAAATTTTTATTGGTTGCTGTCGACTGCTTGTCTCAATATTTACCTGTTCATCCAATGAAGTCAAAGTTTGCTACAACATAAGAGGACGCATTCAAAAACATGATAAAAGTGAAGCAACCAAAGGAAGTCTGGGTTTTTCAAGTGACAGAATTCAAAGGTTTGTTCATAGATTTAAGTGAGAAAATAAAATAGAAGTCTACACAACTCACAGCCAAAAAAGTCGGATTTTTGGAGCGAAATATCAGATCACAGAAAAACATAATATATAGATACCTGTGGGACCAATGGACATACTCGTATAAACGAAGCTAAAGGAATTTGTGAACACAATTAATGGTAGTACTAACAGGGTTACCAAAATGGCTTCTAACAAGATAACGAAAACCGATGTGCCATATTTGAGATCTCTCACAGCAGATACAACATCATGCATGAAGAACCAAACTAAACACAGTATTGGAAGTTTTTGTGAGGATTTCAGAAGCAGATACAACGTTCTGAAAAGGATATAAGCAAACATTTGCAGACGAGTTGTTTGAAATAATAGACATTCAAACTAAAAAACCGCCAACTTACAGTTTATTAGACAAAAACGCCGAACCAATTCTCGGAAAACTTTAAGAAGGTGAGTTGAACAAGGCTGTTTTGTAGAGTTATTACGACATCGAAACATAACTCCAGCTATCATAAAATCCTGATAATGAGTCAAAGAGAAATTGGGGAAAACAAGTTCACACTTCATCTTGTTGCGTCTGCTTCTATGATTTTTTTCACAGACAACACGCTTGGCCATTTCAAAAACTTGTATAGCGCCGAAATCATTCTTGATGGTAATAGGCGCGCAGCACTGCGTGAATTAATTTTTCCTGCTTATATTTATACTGTTGTTGACACAGAAGTGAGAGTGCATAGAAAAAACGAAAAACCAAAAAACCGCACAAGCAGTGATTTTACAGTCAGCAAACCTTGTAGTGGTGAACGAGCAAGTGTTTTGAAAGGGGCCTACGAAAATGTTGAAGAATTGATTCAACAGCTCAATAATCAATTGAGGCTGGAATTGAAAGCAAAAGTTAACAAAGTAACTGGTCACGTTAACATATAATTCAAAATTAAAGAAGAAGGAATAACTTTACCCACGACGCAAATTCCCAGTCTGCTCGTTTTTAAAAGATCTCAAGACGGAGGGCTAGGTTTCAACATTGCCTGCAAGTCAAAGCCTCATCTGCAAATGACGAAAAATGTCAATGAACACGACTCAGATTAGTCTATTGACCTCTCTGCTGGAATTGAACTCATGTATATTTGTCTCGATATTATCGATTACCAAAACGTTGGACACTCAAAAACTCCTTTGCTGAAGATCATTGACACAAAAAAAACGATTGAAAAACGGTAATTATGGTATTGTTGAGCCCAGTCACGGGATAGTTTTCATTAATTTGGATTACAAAAAGCTGTTGACAAAATGTACACAATGTATTTCAATTCAACTCCGTAGTGAAATGGTTAACTTAGTCCCGTTTGCAGGGACAGGAAAAATTATTCTAACCTTACGCTTTAAAAAGTTCTACCCATAGTTTTTATGGAAGCATACTACGCGCAGCAAGCTTTTTTTCGGGATATTATAGACAACGAGGAGGTGGTTCGTTGCTCTAGCTGCCAGAATTGGGCGAGCTGCCCTCCCTATTGCCATGAAAGTTTTGATACCTGCTCCTAAACGTATTGGAAAAGGGTAATGACTTCAGGCTGCACCCGAGCTAATTGAGGTAGCTAGCAAGCACAAGACTCCCAAACAAGCGCTTAAAAGCACCGTCACTAAACTTGTAGGGAAACAGATTGGAGGTTCAATGAGACCCTACCACGCAAGAAGGCGAAAATCAATTCAAAAGAGAGTCAAAAGGCAAAATGCGAGAAGAAAAAAAGAGAGGATTTCAAAACTAAGCAGACGAAAAAACAGTTTCCCTACAAATGTTCCGGTGTTAACAATTTCACGGAAAAACCCAGTCAAGCGCAGTCCCTCTGATTTTTTTCTCAAATGTAAGCAATGATTGCTATCCTGTTACCCTCCTCAAGCAACACACACAACTCTAGATGTTTTCGAGAAACCTCTATTTCAGGTTACTTTTGAGAATGTTTTCACACACATAATTGGACCATCTTTCTAACTTGACGGTTCAATATTATAATTCGAGGTATTGGGTGATCGCAACAGTTTTATTGACCTTCAAAACATTGTTTTGGAGATCAAATGTAAAATTAACCAAGCCAGTGATGCTGACCCACGTGCAGGAACTGAAGCCGGCAATAGAGATACCTTTATATTGTAAACAATACCCTTCACGCTCTCTTCTCTGAATATACTGCTTCAGCTAATGGTATTAGTTTTTCTAACGTAAGTAGTAATTATGTGCACAAGGGTTTCATTGAAACCGAATTTTCTTAGGGAGACAGTGTTAAGAAGACTTGGTTGGTCTGTCAAGAATATTATTACGAAGAAGAACCTGTATACCAATTGACAGCGCTGATACCCGCGCAATAGATGTTGGTGACCGTAAGGCACTGGTTGCTAGTTCAGTTGAAACCAACGTTCATTGACAAGCCGGCCTGGGACATTTCGACATGTGATAAACATCTTTTGATTGATGTATTTCTACAATTTTCTTTCCGAAGAAGCTTGAATGAGTTTGTAAACATAGCGGAGACGGCAGCAAAAATAAAAAAGTTAAGTTGGTACAAGCCAATTGTTACGTTAGAAAAATGACAATTAAATTTAATGTTCTGGAAGCACTTGAAAAACAGCTAATGAAGGCACCTGTTTTGTATGGTTTCCTCAAAATGTTACCTCAAACGTTTCTGGCTACGCTTCTGTTCAAAGTTGGCGCCACGAGCCTTCAATTTGTCCGAAGTCACTATATACCGCTGTATGCACTCCTATTTACCTATTTTTTACCTATTGTATGCACTCCTATTTAAACAACACAACGTAAACAAAGTTACTTCAACACAATCGAAGCCTTGGATTTTCTACAGAAGGGCACAGGACATGGTATTACTCTTGGAGTTTATGATAATCATTTCATTAGGGCTTTTGATCTTACATCTACTCAGGAAGCGATTTCATTCATCCAGAACTAACAAACTATACAATATCAGTCGATCTCACAATTTCCCGAGCATTAGATCACAATGTAGAAACTCTTCCTTTAGGTGAGCGCAAATCAACGTTTTATATCAGTTCAGACCTTAAAGTAAAAAAAAACTTATAATCTACCCTAGAAAAGGATATTTTTAAAATTTTTACATTCGTACAAAAATGCCACCATCTGAAACATAAATTTTTGGGCATGTTTTTATATGACAGCTTCGCTAAACTCAAACCAGAGAGTTTTATTATTGTTAACGCATCCGAATCGTCAGAGTCAGGAACTCAATGGCTTCTACAATCCAGTCGAATAAACAAAGTACACTTAGCCAACCCTCTGTGATACCCTCTTGAAAACTATCAAGTTTTTAAAGTAGTATGTCAAAAGTATTCACAAATTAATGAAGTATTCGAATCGCAACCTATTCAACCCATTGACTTTGTTCTTTGTGGTCTCTATCGTACTAAGATAGCTGATGTTTTTTTCAGTTATAAAATTTGGCCATTGATTTTTATGATTGACAATGACTAAATGGAATTTAGTAAACACATGTTGTAATTTTACTTTTGATTTTACAACAATGTTTTCCAAAGTTACAGAGGTTAAAACATTAGAGGAAAAATTTAACTGACCATAAAACTACTATTCGTTGACAGTTTGAATCTACAAACATCAATCTTGAAAACAATTTCAGCATAACCACTTTGCATTATGTCTAAAACTCAACATAAATCTAAACCACGAGGAGAACAATAAATGAAATTTGTTATACGATTGATAGTAGTTAAGGGAAAAACGTTAATTTGAGTTTTTTGAGTCCGTTTGCAGTTTATCTGAACACAAACTAGTGGTAATCTCCTTCTTGGACGTTGACCTGGTGTTTACAGGTTGTGATACTTATTGTTTGATGTCAATTTATCCAATATGGGTCCCACAGCAACATAATCTTTCATTTTTGAACAGTTTTACTTGAAGCCACTGAACATACACGGTACAATGAAAAGTTTTGATTTTTGCTGTTCGGTAGAAAGTTTTTCTTTTTCAGTCAAAGCAAGATAATGAAAAAGTCTGCCGGTGTTGAATTCATTTATATATTTGCATGTGTCATCTGTTGAGTGTTTTGCATAATTGTCTTCATCTTTTATTGGAGAGAAAACAAATTCGAGTAATGCAAAAAAAATGAAAAACTTGAAAGAGTTTTTTTTAATTTTGTGAAAAAGGAGATTGTTCACACATAGCTTTAACCATTTTGTAAATGAAACGCGATTAATGATTTTTCAACCACGATATCAGTTCAAGTTACAATAATTAGGGGTTGACAAACTTTTACTCTCTTCACCTGACTGAACAGCTCTCTTTTTCAACCTTCCGGAGAATTTTCGCGTAGTACTTGCTTTTAGTTTTTTATCTGGCACTTTGAATTTCGGAGAAGACTAATAAATGTTAGGGTTTTTCGAAAACAATCGTTCATATTTTTTCAATTTTCCTGCTTAGTTTTTGAAAAGTCAAGTTTTGATAAAGTCAAGGATATTGGTTGACTTAAACTCAGATTACCAAGTTCATTGCGCTTACACAATGTCATGAACACGTATGTATCGGTTATCAGAGGTCGTTAAATAACAGTCTAACAGTCCGTTTTTCGCTCCTACAATTCGACAAGGAATAGTCACAATACGCACAATCTTTTTCAATTGCTGATGCCATAGCCTAATAAACACAACTCATTTCTGTTGACTAGTTTTAGGAAATGAACTACCTTCTTTCCAAAACTCACTTCCAACTACATATATGATCTTGGACAAACTCATAAAATAATCAACACGTGTAGACACTCCCTAAGCACGTACACACTAACACAAACATACAAAAACATACAATCCTATTTCGAATACATGTACTAGACACCGCACCAAGTTGTCGTCTATTCTTTTAGCTAAAGGCTAGTCTAAGCGAGTATTGTACTATTTACAAATTCAAACTTGTTCAAGTTCAAAAATTTTTTTGCTGTTTTAGTCCAAAATGGTTTTCTAGGTCATGATTCTCCAAACGTCCGGCTTTTTCTCTAGATATAAATTTGTGGAAAATTATCAACGTCGAAGTGTGGCCACCATTGAACAAAATCGAGAAAACAGTCAGTGGGTGAACGTTAAAAAGATACTGCTCCCCAGAAGAGGTCTACGGTTCCTTGTTTTTCTTTCTATCAGAAACCAGATCATCACTTGGAAACCTTGCACCCATTGACATAAATCCTGAAATCGAAAGAGAAGTTATTTTGGACCCCTCTACTCTCGACAGTGAAACTTTGAAATCCCTCTATGAAATGGATTGTTCAACGGTCCCTTTTTATGATAATCTAGAAGGTACAATTCGCGGTTTATATCAGTAAGGTTCTGTCAATGGTATAAAAAACCTATAAAAACGAAAGAATTTTGTGCAACAAGCATTATCAAGATCTTGTGGGAAAAATTTAATTGAAGACTCTCAAGGAACTAAGGACCTAGTTAGTTCTACGTCACCGTCTCTAATCGAAAACTGTACGAAAAAAACTCCTATATTCCAACGTTTACCAATCATGGCAGCCATTACTGACAGTAGTGAGCAGAGTATTTTAGATATTACGATTCAAAGTCACTCACCACTCATCGAAGAAACACCACAAATTACACATGCTCCCACAAAAAGCAAATTGAAACGGACTGAAAGAGTATTATTCTACGAATTTGATGCAGCGACAAAATTTCTAATTAAAACTAGGATTAAAATTTGGATTAATATTGTTTGTGTGTCTTTGTGTTGAATGAAAATTTATATACATGAACATATAAATAAATTCAATTGATTTTTTTGGTTCCTCTACTATTTTTTAACGACATCGAGACTTAATTTTTTTTTCAAATTAATGTATTCAACAACAAACTGATTAATGATTTCAGCTATAGTCAGAGTTCTAAAAGTATTGCAGATGAGTTGATCTGAAAAGTTTCTAAATTACTATTTGGTTTTATATAAAAAACAAGCATAAATTGAATTATTTGGTAAAAGGAAAATCTTGCTTAGTAATTGAGGCGGTTAGATAGAAGCGAACCAGAAATAGTCAGAATTGGCCGCAGGTCGAATCAAGGTGACCCCATCTACAACACCGGAGGCATCGTGGGGCACTGGCACTCTGCCTTTGAAGTACCTCCACTAGCCTCGCAATCTGCCTTCCTTTGAATTCGGTTGCAGCGGCATGACGATTTTGAGAAGCATTAAGCCTCTCCATCTGATCGCCCCGCTCGCTACCGTTCCAATTCCCAATCTCTCCAACCACTAGAAATCGTGTTGTTGCATCCCTTCGACCACGATATGCAACAACACTTGTTGTACTCCAGCGGTATGGACTTCCTTCTGATGATTAGGTTATCTGAAAAGTAATAAATATTCACAATTTTTTTTGGTTTGACTTATTAAGGTTAGGTTTTGTACTAAATAATTACTGCTATAATCATAGCTAGAGTTTTCCGTGCTTAACAAATGAGTACTCAGTGCAATAAAGCAAAAACAGAATGTTATGGCATATATTATGCTGTGAAAACACCAACCAAACAAAGACAACTAAAATCTCCTTCGGACATTATAATAAGAAGTTTATTTATGGTTTGTTTTCACTAGGATAGGTACAATAGCTTTCGTACGCGAATCATTAAACGGGTATCTAGAACTAATATACTATTTAGTTTTAGAGAAACTAATAAAATTTAGGGAACCTGGAAACAAAAATAGAAACTCAACTCTTAGTCACTTATTCCTCGAGCAAAATCCTACACAAAAATATTAACAGTGCTCCATGAGAAATTGTAATAATAAAAAGAGATTAACCAGTTAAACTCTGAATCTCTCAGCAACTAGTTGGTCCTTCTTTTTTCTCTTCAGTAAAACACAAAAACAAAACCACTGCAAAAATGACCTTTCCTTGTCCTCATTGCAATAGAGAACTCTCCGACAAAAGAAGTCCGAGAAGACATCTATATCTAATTCAGAAAAGAGAACCGGAGCGCCCGACATTATTCTGTAACCGGTGGAATTTCTAAGGTAAAACTCTACTCGGATTCACTGGTCACCGCCGCAGCCGCCACGGAGGAAAAAAGGTCAAGAGTGTTTGCATATACTGCAAGCTTGCTCATCAAGGGCTCGCGTGTTAGAGAGGCAACATCCACAACAAGGGGACAGTCAAAATTTGCAAAAACAGCTTTCAACGGCGATGTTGAAGTTTACAATATCAAGCCAAAAATGGAAATTGACCTGCTGTCTTACCTAACTTCAGTAAAGCCGGCGATAGACGAGATTGTACAAAATAAAACAAGTCATTGGGCCCATAAAGTTCAATTGACAGAAGAGTTGAAGCTCTTGAAGCCAAGAGTTGACGAAGAAGATGAACACAAAACAATTTTTGCGAAAAAAGTTTCGAAAACTGTCTACTATGATGTTTTATTCAAAATTCAATTTTTCACGATGGATCAGCAAATGATTTGTGTCCTGAACTGCTTTTCATCGAATGGGAGTGGATGGGTTCTAGAGAAAATAAACAACTTGGAACTAAAAAATTTGACGTTCAATCCTATCCGTGACCGAACTGGTTCAATCCATCAGAACTAGTTAACAACAGAAATCTGCTCAACATCTACAATATAAATGCCTCAAAATGTTTCCTCTACTGCTACCTGCCACATACCACATGAAGTACGGCCCCGTGCTAGAATCAACCTCTTGGCGCACGATCACAAGCCCAGCTCTGTACAACAGTACAAACACAACGTCTCATCAAGCTCAAAGCGAGAATGAGATGCCAATGGCTATCGATAAACTTGACTCATTTGAGAAATTTGAACATGTAAACGTGAACGTTTTTCGGTATCTTAAAAAAACAACTCTTGCCTCTTGGATTATCCATGAAAAGATACGATCTGGCCCTTGATGTACTTCTGTTTTCAGACGGTCAGTGATATCACTATGTTCTGACGAAAAATCAAGGAAAACCGATAGCATACAAAAAAGGTACAGAAATTGATTACCGTTTGGCTGTTTGTAGGAACTGCTTTCACCTTTGAAGCAGCTCAGAAAAATTAAAAAAACATCAAGATCTGTGTTACGAATACGAAGCTGCGTTTATTGCCATGCCTACCAAGAAGGAACTGACCTTCAGAAAGCTTAAAGCAAAAACGATTTCACCAGTTGTTGTGTGCTGTGATCTTGAATCTATAATAAAAAAAACCTTGCAGCGTATCAATTGACACAGAAATAAGTCATTCCAGGTTAATAGAAAAGCATATAATAAGCGGGTACTGCTTTCCTACAGTGGAACACAATAAACCAGGTCTCTACAGATAGACTGCAATGGGGACTTGACTGTATGGTAGATCTTGTAAATCAAATAGAGAAACTGGCACGTGATATTTATCACAGAAAACAACAGCATCGTGTTTTTTCCGAAACTATTCCAATAAACAAGCAAAAATCAAGCGGAGAAAGCTGTTGGAATTGTGAAACAGATTTTGACGATAACGATATTAAAGTTTTGGATCACAGTCATTTCAGTGGAAAATTTCTGGGCTGGGATCAAATTGTTTGCAATGTCAATAAAAAACTCAAAATTTCACTCCTATTATTGCTCAAAATGTGAGTCATATGATTTACACCATCTTTGCAACTCATTACACAAATGCCACACCAGAAACAAATTTACAGTTGAAACACAGATGAGACATATATCAGCCTAACGCTAAAAGATTGATTGAAAAACATATAGACCAACAAAACAGGCTCATACAAATGTATAAGGATCTGCAATTTTTTGATTCTTTCAGATTTATGAACACTTCGCTAGAAACATAGGTCGAATCACGGTAATTTCAAAATTTCACATCCGCACTTTGAAAAATATCTGTCTAGTGATATAAAGCTGTTACACGGCAAAGGAGTTTATCCGTACCCCTACATAGACTTTTTTGAACGATTTAAAGAATCAAAACCTCCACCTCTGAACATTTGGATTAACTCATCGTCAGGTGAAAACAACGTACCGTTCATAACACAATCTGAATTAGAAAAAGCACTTAAGTTTTTTGGAGATTTTGATTTCTTCAGTTTGGTTGACTATCATGATCAATACATATCAGTAGACACATTGCAGCTAGCAGATGTGTTTGAAAAAATTTGCAAGCTTTCCTTTCAAACTTATTTCTTAGACTGCGCTCATTATTTTTCGGCGCTAAACCTTGCCGGAGAAGCGTTATTAAAAATTTGTGAACCTTAACTGGAATTACTCACTAACAAAGAACATATAGATTTTCTTGAAAAATTGATGCGAGGTGTTTTAGTACCGTGTTTGCAAAACGTCTTTTCGAAGCTAACAATGAATATCTTCCAAAAACATTCAATCCATACAAAGAGTATAGTTTTGGTCTAATGCTAGATGCTAACAACTTTTATGGAAGCTTTATGAAAACGTCCCCAATCCCTTTGGGGAATTTGAGAGTGACTCAACTACAAAACTGAAAACAATTCTGGAATTGAAGGATGAATTTCTTTGGGTTTCCTTTGTGAAACGTGATTTTGAATTTCTGGACAACCTGCATGACATCACAAAGATTTTATTTCGTTGGCCCCAACAAAAGATTGTGTCCAACCATTTTGATTGAGTGAGTACTAATTCAAAATTTTACACAACATCAACTAAAGGGGAAATTCAAAAAAACTTTTGCAGTCTCTTTGAAACAAGGAGCGTTATACACTTCATTATATTACCCTAAATATTTTTATTGCATTGAGCCTGAAAGTTAAAAAAGTTCATAAACGCCTCAAATTTACCCCGAAGCAAATGGTTCTCACCTTACATTGATTTGAACACAGATATGCGCTAGCGTGCAGCTAATAAATTTGAAGAGAATTTTTTCAAGCTGAAGTCAAACTGCAATCATGGTAGATGTTGTGAAAGAAAAAAAATCATCAATTTCAGTTGTTCGTATTGAAAAAGAGTTGTGGTGGAGCACAAGAAATTTTAAACGTTAAAACAGTGAAAAATTAATTTTGAATGAGTTGGTCGCGGTGACAAGGAGAAAGTACAAAATTTTTCTGAGCAAACCAACGATAGTGGGAGCAACAATTTTGAAGTTGTCGAAAATGTTTCTGTATGACCTCCTTTACAACAACATGAAAAAACATTTTGATTGTTCGTTATTATACTCAAACACGGATTTGCTTACCTATGAAATCGCACAATTGACCTGTACAAGGATCTGAAGGAATCAGATCACTTGAATGAGAAGTTTAACTTCTCAAATTATGAGAGGGTCAACAATTTGTTTGATGACAAACACAAGATGGTTGTTTGAATTTCAAAGACGAGATGACAGGACGACCGATGTCAAGCTTCTTTTGCCTCAAATCAAAAATGTACTCCATCGCAACTGAAGGTTAGTTATAACATTCCTTTTCTTTGTATAATAGCATCTAATATATCTTAAGCAAAGTTTTGGTTACCTCGATTGTTTAAGAAAAGCTGCAGTAAAAAGTGTTTACACTTTCGAAATTTTGAAACGAAAAACCAATTCATGAAAAAAAAACCGAAAGTATATGCAATATCAAGAACACAAATCGTAATCATTATATTGAATAATTTTTGTTTTTTTTTTTCACAAATGAGCATAAAAAATCTGTTAAAGGAAACACAAAATACGCTCATCCACGACCTGTTTAAATCAATTTTGATGGGGTATCATGGCTTGGTTGGAACGCCAAACTACAGAATCGATTCAATTATTCACCAGCTTTACACAATTAGACAAACAAAAAAGCACTGACCGCTATTTGTGACAAGCGGTATTACATTGACTCACTACACTCACTACCCTAGGGTCAAAAACAATTCGAGAGAACGCGGTGTATCAAGATATGGCAAGAGATAAGGAATGGGTTGTGGCGGATTTCAAAGAAGAAATTGAGGAAGAGGGCAGAATTAACCATATTGCTACATTTGAATTGTCAGATGGAACAATTGTTCAGCAAGATAAACAATCTTTGTTCACACCTCCTGATCCGGGTTTCTATCAACATATCAGTTACATTTAAAGTAAATTAGAGCGCGACTAAGTGAATTTTGATGAAGAAAGTGCAGCAAACATTAGTTGTAATAACAGTGAGGAAAGAAACCCATTCATAATTCATGAAGCTATTGAGAAGTCTGGAATAGAAAGTGCTTTAAACAAAAAAAATAGTCGATGTAAATCAAGAAAAAAAAACAATGAAATCAACAGAGCAATCCACATCAAAAAGAGAAGAAACACGAGCTCAACAAAGTTATAAACATGGCTGTAAACGACGACGCGTCTATTTAACAGAAAGTGGTTCAGATTGATACTTGAAATGTATTGATATTCATAACAGTATAAATGATACTAGCTCTATTACCAAAACTAAATGTTGCTTGATTATCTACTGTAGAAAATTGAAAAATTTTACAAATCAGTTGTTTAGATTGAAAAATAGACAAACGTTGGAAAAGTTGGGAGAACAAAAACTGCAAAATTTACCTTGCTTGCTGTACTCTGTTTCTGGTGGTTTCAAAAAAATGAGGGTTTCGGATAACCATGAGTTTCTGAAATGATTATCGATGAAAAAGAGTTGTTTGATTGACATTTATTTGTGTAAAATTTAGGCAGAAAGTGTTGGAAATTTCTGTTAGAAGAAATCTTTCTGTTACATAGATTATCGCTTTGAATATTTGAAAAATGTGAGAATATTCACACTATTGTCGATTTTTTCAATTGCAATTTTCATATACTCTTCAGACTAAGCTACTACTGTTTATACTTTTATCAGCAGTGCTTTTTGCTTTATTTCAGTTTCAGTTCGTTGAAAATATTAGAACCTCTAAAATTGTTGAAATTTTAAATTAAATACAAATTACAAACAGATAAATTGATTCCAGATAGGTGGTCTGTTCAACGGATATATTTAGAAGTAATTAGGCTTTTAAACATCATAAAAATGTTTTGATTTTGACGGAACCCTCTTAAGTTTTAGCTTTCTTTGGGAGAAATCCTTTGAAAGATGTAATAGTAGCGGTAAACTTGCCGTCAAGCAGCCTAAAACCTAATATCATTTTTGCAGCTTGCAGAAACTTAGCTTTATTTTGCTTCTTTAAAATCTTAACACACAAGAGTTCCATTCTGGTACCATGGACAGAGATAATTAAAAAGTTGGGTGGCTTGAAATGGCTACTGCGGTGCTTAATTCATTAGAGACGAAACAGAAGGAAATATAACAGTTTTCTAATTAAATGCCTCCAAACATACAAAAGTTTTTCTGTTAATAACAGACGAGCAATTTTGTTCTTAATCTCAATGTCATTCTCAAACCAGAGCGTTTACCCGTTTCATAGTACACTGAAAACAATTTTATTAGCGCCCAAGCAATCTTTGTATGAAGTTTTGCCACGCCGCTTTCAAACATTCAAAAGTGAACATTTCATTTTGTAATTAAAAGAATGTATTTCAGGCGAAATTGACAGAAAACTTCTTCAACTAAAATTAGAAAACAATCTAAAAGAGTAGACGACTGAAATGACCAGAAAGCAATGCGAAGGAATGAGGGAAAAAAAGTTAGGTAAAGAGTTGAAACAAACAAAATCACAAGAAGACCAAATAACAAAACGAAATGATCGTAAAATTATTTGGAATATTTAAAGGGAAAACCGAAAAGTAATCTCGGCGTGTTATTAACATGAACTATTCGAATACAATTTCTGCTGTAATAAAAAGGTTTCGTTTTTATCCCGGAATATTAAAAGAAAAATACTGTGTTTTCCTGGGCACGCAATGGGGGGACATTTGTGTAACCCTGTGATTGCAGCGGGTTGGGGGGGGGGTTCTACTCTAATCAAAACGCCAAACAACTACCAACATTTCGAAAATGTTTTTTAAGCCGTTGCAAACACAAGGTTACACAAATGTCGCCCCCCCCCAGTTTGGTGCCCAGGAAGACACTGTAAGTAGTGATGTGTCTTTCTGGGCAAACTACGGGGGAGACATAAGTGTCTTCCCGTGAACACTACGGGAGGGACACAAGTGTCTTCCTGGGCAAACTACATGGTGGGATACTTTGAAATTCTTTCTCCTTATTTCCCCTGCCGTGCCTGAAACTAATCTTAGGAAACCATTTTCCCTCCACTTGCGTTACTGGTTTGCCGCTTAGGGCTTGAAGCCATTTTAACTACCAACGCTTTTGCTTTGAAAGTTAATTCGTCATATGTCTGCGCCAGGGTACTTTAATCTTGTTTTGGTCTGGGCCCATTTCAGCATTTTACCCACAGTTATACAGAACCTACACACCCAATACCAGAATACGAATTCCAAATGCCACCAATGCGAAAACGTTGCTTGTTGGACTGCTTTCTGTGTCGCTCCAAATTTTTAAATTCTAAAGATCTTTTTACACATTTTGAAGAAATACACCCCTACAATTTTAGATATCAATGTGAAAACTGCAATCAGAAAGTTTGGCGTTTAATTGACACACGATACCACCAGTGTGAAAATTCAGCAGTTATTGCGCCCCCTCTATTTATCCAAAACCCTGTTTTGAGGTGTAAAACTTGTTTCAAAGTTTTTACCCAACAAAATGGTTTGACTAACCATGTTAAAAGTCATTCCCCCATGGAAATTATTCTTAGTCGTCGTGGAATCCCGGTAAAACGGCGTTAGAGAAACCTTTTATTTGTCTTCTTTTTATAATAAAGTTTCAATTTTTACATTAATTTGTATTAAG
Organism: Convolutriloba macropyga; assembly: GCF_964194025.1. NCBI lineage: Eukaryota > Metazoa > Xenacoelomorpha > Acoela > Convolutidae > Convolutriloba > Convolutriloba macropyga. The sequence goes on from NC_134475.1 coordinate 67,015,357, forward strand.
TTTATATGAATGCTTTTTATAATTTATCCATGCACTTCAACTACAACTAAATGTAAGTTATCAGTTATCTTCACTGCTTGAATTGTATAATACTAGACGGCTGCGTTTCGGCGTTGGTTCTATTACAAGACTATTACTTGAAGATAAATCAGACATATCACTATTATTGCTTGCTTCGCTTTCAACTGCTTCCAATTCTAGAAAAGAATTGTCATGGGCTGGCGGGGAAATTGCGTAGGGTTCATTCCAGTCAACAATATCTTGATCAAGCTCACTTTCTAAATAATCGGGCTGATTGAATCCTGGATCGGGGAGAAAAACTATTGTTTTCAGATATCACATTTTCCGGGGTTGGTAGTGAAAATGAATCCAAGTCGCTTTCGTTTTCTGACTCCCAATCCCAACCATTTAATATAACATTGTGAAATGCAAATATTTTTATGTCCAAATGGCAGGGAGTTTATTGGGTCAAGGTAAAACCGCTTGTCACAGAAGGCCGAAAGCGCAACTCTGTTTTGTTCCAGTGTCATCAACTCATGTTTCTCTGATTTGAGGGTCATATTTTTGACGCGGACAATTTCCCCGCTGTTCAATACTCTCTTGAAGACCTCGTGCTTTAGTTGCTTTTGCCCCTCATGTGTTTTTCCCTTTGCACTTTTCTTCTGACAGTCTGAAAGAACATTACAATCAATCTATTTTCTATTTTAATCTATGTGCTTTCTTTATCTAGGTTTCAATGTTCCTGTTATATTAAAAAGACGCTTCCATGAATTTGGTTAGTTTCATAACTGGAATTTGTTTTAATTAAATATAATGTTACACATACCCTTCGTTTGTATTAAATACATTTTGGGTTTCAAGCCACAGAACTCTTCCATTACCACCCCTGCCAGTTCGTCTTTGAATTTGAGAGTTACCATATGTTTTTCTGTGTTGTACAATGCGTTATCAGAATGGTAGTTGGAGAAATCGAATTCTGTGTTGACTTCGGCTCGTGCTAGCTCCTCATACAAGTCATCACAATCATCAGCATAGAAAAGTGAGTCCGTATCAGAGTATAAAAGTTCACACTTGAACCACTGTTTCATATTCTCGTAGTGAAATCGAAACATGAATGCTTTTGAAAAATCCAGAATTGAAGCACCAACTATTGTAGGTTTCACCCAGTTTATTTTCGTTTTTCTTGTAGTCACGACGGCCATGTTTTCATCAAAATTTTAAAGGATTTCATGTTAAACTTATCTGTGTGGTTGAGGAGAGGTCGTTCATCTCAGACCAGGAAAGCGTTAACTCGATTTCGCATGCTTTCACAGCACTTTCCAAAAGCAGAGTTGTCCATGAGTTTGAAGAAGTTTTCAGCAATTCTGCTGATTGCTGCTTGCCGCAATCTTGTGTTCAGTTCGATATACTTTGCCATCCACTTTGATTGTCTGAACTTAAGCACCTTGTGCAGTTTTGAAACTTTAAGGCCGTTTCGTTCATAAATCTTCAACGTTACATAGTGTAGTGCATAATCCTTCTTATCATAGAGTGTTTGAAGCAGTTTGTTGCATTTTGAAACTTTTGGGAGATGATACTCTTCCAAAAGGTCCAACTGGTAACTACTCAACCACATGCTGTCTACAGGTTCTTGGGTGGGTGCCATTGGAAAATCTTGGTGAGCATCGTGAATTGAGGCGGGGTAGTCCAAGTCGACGCAGACGATATATCCAAATTCAGCGTCGTCTGGAGTTTGCAAAATTTGTTCAATCGTCACTTCTGTGTCCGTCTGGAAGGGATTGAGTGGCAAGCAGAAATCCTTCTTGATCCCACCATAGAGGTTATTGGCATCTATGGTGAGACCATAAGTTGATTTTTGCGTGTCATCAAAACGTTCCAGATATTTGTTGTTTGGCGTGAACAGTCTTTTGGTGTATACCGAGGACATACCCCTCGCAACAATTCTTCTGCTATATCAAGATGGTTGCGATCTGTGAGAAGTTCCAGGTCGGGTTGACAAATCTTCAGAGAGGCATCGCCCGCTAAGTGTGTTGCTGATAGATATTGAGCACAGTCCAAGCTGTACGAGTCCAGACAGACTGCTCGAAGCCGCTCAAACCAGCAGGCGAGCTGTAGGGTGTCGACTGTCAAGTACAGATCGTGATATTCACCCATGTTTCTACAATCAAATTTTTCAAAGATCAGCTTTGCTTTTTTTCGTAGTCAGCTTCGGTTATTGTCACTTTTCCTGATTTGAGTTTGTCGACCCAGCACTTCTTAGGCGGCAGTTTTTTTAACTTGAACTTTCTGAAGGTGTCCATGTAGGAGTAGGGGTAGAATCCTTTACCGTGCAGTAGTTTCACATCATTTTGGTCACAGTATTCAAAATGGTTATCAAGTACATCGAAACTGTCTTCAGGCAAAGACTGAACTAGTTTATCTAAAGACGACTGCATGAAGCGAAGAGAATCGATAAAGCGAAGTTCTTTGTATAGGGGTATGACGTTATGATTTTTGTTCACAATATCCTTGATCCAAACTTTAAAGCTAAAACTGATATAATTCTCATCAGTTTGAGGTATTATTGAAAATTTATTGTTAGGGTTGCAGTGATGAAGACTCTTTACAACATGATGCAAGTCATATCTTGACAAGCTGTGTGCGATTATGGGGACGAAGCTCTGTGTTCTGCGCTGTAGGTTACACTTTGAGTGAGCCCAGCCAAGAAACTGATTTGAGAAATGGCAGTGATCCAAGACTTTTCGTTCTCTGCAGAAAAACTAGTTTCGCATATCCAACAGTGAGTCGCAAGTTCTTTTGCTTGTACAATTGCTCGTGTGAAGTACCTGTGTTTTTGCTTTTTCTCGTAGATATGTTTTGCCAGTGTCCATTTGCTTCACAAAGATTTGCATGCAATTTTCACCTCTGTACAGATGGAGGAACTCCAAATTTGGACTTCCTTGTGAAATGGCTACATAACAGTAACCAGTCGGAATGTGTATGTCCAACACACGAGTCCCTGAAGTCTGTGGGTTTTGTTCAACTGATGATACCGGAACAATGATTGACTCTAGTTCAAAATAGACAACCAGTGGAAAAGTTGTTTTTGCTTGATATTTTTTGGAAGCGAGACTGTTGCTGTCCGGCTCAGGTAGCAGAACTTGACAAGTTTCGAATTGATAGCAAAGTTTTTCGTGTTTTTGAAGCGTTTCGTTGTTCAAGCAAACATGAAAACAGTTGCGACAGATTTTTGCGCGTGCATCAATCTGTCGCCCTTGCACTTTTCGAACTAAGTTTACCAGGTCCGTTATCAGCACGTAGTGATAACGTTTACCATCAGTTATCAGTAGGAGATCAACGACAAAATCAGAGTTGTGCTTTGAAATTCGGTGAGGATACAAACTTTTCTTTTCGTATCGAAAAACATTCACTTTTACTTCATTACATCTTTCAAACGCGCTTATTTTGTCAATTGGCATCGGCATCGGGAAATCTCCTACTGCTTAATGAGTTAAAGGGTTTGAGCGAGCGTATGTTGCTGGGTTTGTTTTTTTGCTGTACCGATCCCCAGGTTGCGTGAGGGGCAACCTTTCCCCTGCAAATGGTAGGCAGCCGTGAAACAATACAAGAAACAGTTTGGATCGTTAAAGTTTCGGATATTGAGCAGGCATTTTAGAGCGCTAAGTTCAGTTGGAAGTGCTATATAGGTTGATCCCCGAATAGTGTTGAATTTTGCAAATCGAATTTCGAGTTTTTCTACCTTTTCAATAATCCAACCACTTCCACTTGTGGCATACATTGAAATCACGTTGACAATATGCTGCACGGACTCAAAAGAACTGCTCTTCGGAGACCATCCGTGTACACAATTTGCATTTCAGCGTTAGCGTAAATTGTTACGTGTTTTTCTTCTTCATCAACCCCCTTAGTGAGTGTAATGCTTAGAGAAAGTTGAACTTTCTGAGGACCTTCGAGGGTCTTTTGACGTATAAGTTCATTAATGTGATACTGCATGAAAGACAAAACGTCAGTGTGATCATTACCTTCAATCTCGTAGATCTCCAGAGCACCTTGAATTGCCGACTGTACTGGTACTGCTTGATTATTGCTTTGGCATAAGTTCCAAGCAGGCAATCCGTGAGCATTCTTCAGATGTTGATGAAAGGTACTCTGGTTGTTGAAAACCAGAGTGCAGTAGGCACACTGATTTTGGACTTCTCCACCGTGCTCCCGTCGGGTGTGATGATTCATTATCAGAATGAAGTGAGTCTCAAAACCACAAGTGCTACACTCCAAGGCTGGGAATTCCGGTTGAACTCCATGAACGCGCTGTTTGTGTCTTCGAAGGCTTCTTTTGTCGGCCAGTTCCTTTGCGCAAATTTCACACGGTTGGGTCATTTTTGAGTTTTTCAATTTTTTCTTTCGAAAATTCAATTGACTGCTTTACTGAGAAAACGACTGAGCAAATGAAGTCAAATTGTAGCAACAGTTAACTGGTACAATTAGAGGGAGTGTTAGTTGGTTGAAAGTTGTGTTCTACACGAGAAAAATTTCCCTATAAGGGTGTGCTTGCACTTTGACACAATTTGCCAGGTTTGGAACGCAAATCTTGGTAGGAGTGTATGTCAACTTTAACCCATGTTAACTTTTGACCAATAAGCGGTGTGTTCATGTTTCAGAACTACTCATTTCCATTTTTTCCATGCAAGGTAAAAGTTTATTGGGTAGTTTTAGTTATATCTGTTATCTACCAAAACTGAAACATAGCTAACGCCGTATACTTACAATATACTCTTTTTTGCCGGGAAACAGTTCAAGTGTTCAAAATACTCTTATACAAAAGTTGTTTTAGACTTCTCTACTCTTCGAGGGTTGTATCGAAATTCCGTTCTATTTTCAACCTTATTATCAGTTTTCACTTTTAGGTTTCTGGAATACTTGGAGGTATTCTTATACTATTGACTAAAATTGTTCTAAACTGCTATTATCAGCGTGTTTCATGTGAACATAAAGTATTTCCATGAAAAACAGTCTATCTTATCATTGTGCAAAAGTAAATTGTAGCTATATATAAGACAAAGATAGGTCGAAAGCATTTGAAATTTAGGATTTGATATTTACCACTAGTACTGATAACACATTTACCAAATGTCATTTGGTGAAAACCATAAATGTGGTTGTGGAATAACTAAATGCATTCTATTTACAGAAAATGAACTTCTTTAGTGCTTAAAGACATTTTTCTACTATAAGATGAATAAAAAAAAATTTTTTTGTACCAACTTATGTTATGAGAATTTTGCACTGTTACAGAATTCCTACATATGAAAATTGACTTTTTACCATTTAAAAACCTTTTTTTACTCTATGTTTAGTAAAATAAATGTTTTTTTTGTAACAACTTATGTTATGAGAAATTTTCACTTTTACAGAATTCCTATATATGAAAATTGACCTTTTACCATTTAAAAACCTTTTTTTACCCTATGGTTAGTTAAATAAAAGTTTTTTGTAACAACTTATGAAATGAGATTTTTGCACTTTTACAGAATTCCTACATATGAAAATTGACTTTTTACCATTTAAAAACCTTTTTTTACCCTATGGTTAGTAAAATAAAAGTTTTTTGTAACTACTTAAGTAGTGAGATTTTTGCACTTTTACAGAAATCCTACATATGAAAATTGACTTTTTACCAATTAAAAACTTTTTTTTACCTTATGGTTAGTAAAATAAAAGTTTTTTGTAACTACTTAAGTAGTGAGATTTTTGCACTTTTACAGAATTCCTACATATGAAAATTGACTTTTTACCATTTAAAAACCTTTTTTTACCCTATGGTTAGTAAAATAAAAGTTTTTTGTAACTACTTAAGTAGTGAGATTTTTGCACTTTTACAGAAATCCTACATATGAAAATTGACTTTTTACCAATTAAAAACTTTTTTTTACCTTATGGTTAGTAAAATAAAAGTTTTTTGTAACTACTTAAGTAGTGAGATTTTTGCACTTTTACAGAAATCCTACATATGAAAATTGACTTTTTACCATTTAAAAACTTTTTTTAACCCTATGGTTAGTAAAATAAAAAGTTTTTTGTAACTACTTAAGTAGTGAGATTTTTGCATTTTTTCAGAATTCCTACATATGAAAGTTGACAATTTAACATTTAAAAACCTTTTTTTACCCTATGGTTAGTAAAATAAAAGTTTTTTGTAACTACTTAAGTGGTGAGATTTTTGCACTTTTACAGAATTCCTACATATGAAAGTTGACATTTTACCACTTAGAAACCTTTTTTTACCCTATGGTTAATAAAATAAAAGTTTTTTGCAACTACTTATGTAGTGAGAATTTTTGCACTTTAACAGAATTCCTACATATGAAAAATGACATTTTACCGTTTAAAAACCTTTTTTTACCCTATGGTTAGTAAAATAAAAGTTTTTGTAACTACTTATGTAGTGATAATTTTGCACTTTTACAGAATTCCTACATATGAATGTTGACTTTTTTTCAATATTTAAAAACTTTTTTTTACTATATGGTGGATAAAATAAAAAATTTATTATAACTAGTTAAATAGTGAGATTTTTGCACTTTTACAGAATTCCTACATATGAATATTGACTTTTTTTAATATTTAAATTTTTTTTACTATATGGTGGATAAAATAAAAAGTTTATTATAACTAGTTAAATAGTGAGATTTTTGCACTTTTACAGAATTCCTTCATATGAAAATTGACATTTTATCGTTTCAAAATCTTTCATTCTTCAATATGTGTTTTAAACAGAATTTTGCTTGCTTGCTGTGTTTTTATGTTATAACATGTGAGATTTTCTTCCAACGTTCACTAACTAACAATTTGACGGAATACTCTTTGATTCTGTCTTCTCTTTCCCGTTTTATTCTCTAAACAAAAAAGAGATATTATGATGTTCAATTAAAATTAGAAATGCAAATTGATTTTTTTTAACATTTTCACACCAAAAAAATATTATTAAAGCACACAATTTATTTAGAGGTTCATAAAAATGGTGACTGTTTGAAAAAAATTCAGTTCTCCGAGTTCAGCATAGTCCTCAAATATATCTATAAGTGGTTTTCGATTGGCAGGTTTTTTTCTGTGGAGCATTGCATACTTTGGGAGTCTCTGAATTCAAGGGTGTTGTGTTGGTTGAGGTTCTGTACGTTTCGAAGGATACTGTAGCGTTCTCTGCACTCTGCGTTGGTGTCACAAAAGTTGTCTCTGAAAAAAGAGAACCATCGAAATTTGGCTCGAACTACTCGTTTGACCCCATATTCCAAGACATTTTGTCCATGATTGAAGCGATAACTGTTTTTCGTTTTGTATCTGTTGTTTCCGGCGTAACAAAGGGGCTTGGGTCGTTTGTTGCCGGTGATCCAATTGATGAAGTAGCTGGTGAAGTTGGCGAAGGTTTAATTCCCCAAAGTTGAGCCAGTTCTTCAATTGCCAGGAATTGGTCGAGTTGATTCTCAAAAATAGGCGCACAGTCACAATCGTATCGGTACAAAAGTCTCTTTGTGTCTGGAGAAGGTGTGTCAATTTCATAGGGGAAAAGTAGGGGCATTTTCCGAGGAACACTGTATCCTCCAGCTGTTAGCACAGTTTTCGTGCCATTGTCTTCTGTAGATACGTATTTATATGGTAGTGTTGCAACAAAATTCACGAATATTTTTGGTATGATGCAATGTTCAATTGATCTCCAACAACCTTTTTCGCTATTTTTCTTCTGCTGTATAAAAACGATTTAGTTTTCGTATTGAGTGTGATACACAATACTGCGCTCCCAAGAATCTTCAGACTCGCAAAAAATGTGGTAAGACATTATTTGTAAAGCACTTTTCAGTTTGTTCTCTTAAATGGTGCAGAACTGAACAACTATAGTCTTGAATTTAAAAACGAATAAATAAAATCCGGCAAATACCAACATTAGCAACACTTGTGTGTGAAATTTATTGAATACTTAACACACCCAGTTCAAGGGTTGTAACTGCAATTGTGAATGTTTACTCTACATGAACTTGTCTGTGTTATAGTTTTATGTTTTTGTAACTAGTTGCAAACTGTATAAGAAAGTTTAACACAGACCTAAACACAATAGTTTTCAGTTTTATTATGTTGATATGTATACTAAAGTTTATAATGTATGCAATAGCAAGAAGTTTACAACCAGTTTTGTTTATTATGGAGTGTGTTATATCAAAGGCCTAAAGCCTTCTATCAAACGCTTTCTGTGTAATTGTGAGTTCTTTCTTATCTATGGACACACCCAGAGGTCACATTTGTTTTCCATTAAATTGTACTAGTTCCTGCTCTATGTTGAGTAATATTATCCAAATATTAACTTTATTACCAATGCAATAAAACAGTTTAAGTGAGGGTCACGAGTTTTGCCACTTACATTTTGACAAAATTGCCAAGTTTTATAACCTAGACTTACATTCAAATTCAAATCAGAAGCTTCCATGTTAACCAAAAGCGCTCTTATCAGTAGTAAGCATTTAGAGTGTTGTTTTTTTTGTGTGTTAAAGGTACTTGTAAATAAAAATCATTTCCGAAAATTCTTTCAAAACAGGTTGTTTGACACAGTTTAAGTACACAACTCTTGAAAATGCCATTTACTGCTGATAAGGACGCAGAGTTTGGAGATGTGTTTTTTGAAATCTCTTGAACAGAGAAAAGATTGATACGCGCAACAGTGAAGTCTTATGAAAATACGGTGCCTATGTATTTCTCAAGCTATTTAAAAATGTTGACAAGGAATATGAACTTCTACAACGAATTACTCTAACTTTAGATGAGTTTGAGCTTTTGTCAAAAAGGTCAGCAAAAATACGGTCTGCTGCTGTAGGTACAGCTACTGAAAACGATCAAGCTAACAAAGCTCCAGCAGCGAAAAGACGTAAAACTAAAAAAGACGACAAGCACGACAATTCAGACTAATTATAATATATTAGAAAATGGTGGAAGCGATGTATGAGCGTTCTCCGGGTTTCTTCAAGCAGTTCAGAAAAACTTTAAATATTTCATATCGGATGAAAAACCAAATTTTTCTTCTCTCAAAAACTTTGCCTTTTGCATGCATTTTGAGAGTGTCTACTGTGATTATAACCCTACTAATCATTACCATGTTCTTCTCGACGTGTCGGAGATCTCAGCAGATTTTCTCAAACAAACAAAACCGTGTTAAGTTCCGTGTCTTTTTACAACTTTCAAGTATCTGTTCTCGTCTTCGGATACACTGGAGGCAAAGGGAGATGTTTTTCAGAAACTCTTGCTGGCAGTGGAGTACAACAAAAGCAATTTCAGCGGATTCTCAAAAGCAGACACTACTGCTTCCATTCAAAAGCGTTTGCCAATTTTTACGAAAAACGTCACAAACAAATTTCATCAACCTGACTGCTTATACCGAAACTTTGCTGGACTCAAAAGTTTGGAATTAAATGCATCGAAGCAAAAAAATCAACCAATTCAAACTGATCAACTAACAACTGAAACTCTGAAAAGATTTCAATCGATTCTCTCGGGAACGCATGTTGGTGCTTCTATTGCTGACACAACATCATCGTTCAGCGTCATTTTCCGTACATAAAAGTTAGCTTCTGTAATTTTCATTTTGTAGGATTTTGCAGCGTCATCTGAAATTAAAGAAAAATCGTCAACTGATCGCCCAAAAGAGATTCGGAGTGTTACAATTCCCCCGGGGTTTGCTTCATAAGAATAGCCTTGACATGCCAACCACGTGCTTTTGGCATCTTTATTGTGAGAAAACTCCGTTTCGATGAAACTTTTGTGGGCATAGTTACCATTGGCACTTGAAATTTTCAAACCGTTAGCAGATACTGTACAATCAGAAAAAAGTGAATGTAGGACATTGTTGCAAAAGTATGGCGCGTCTGTTTTAGTCACATCTGCACTTTCAAGTATCTGTTCTCGTCTTCGGATACACTGGAGGCAAAGGGAGATGTTCTTCAAAAACTCTTGCTGGCAGTGGAGTACAACAAAAGCAATTTCAGCGGATTCTCAAAAGCAGACACTACTGCTTCCATTCAAAAGCGTTTGCCAATTTTTACGAAAAACGTCACAAACAAATTTCATCAACCTGACTGCTTATAACGAAACTTTGCTGGACACAAAAGTCTGGAATTAAGTGCATCGAAGCAAAAAAATCAACCAATTCAAACTGATCAACTAACAACTGAAACTCTGAAAAGATTTCAATCGATTCTCTCGGGAACGCATGTTGGTGCTTTTTGTCAAGTAATGAAAATTTTTATTAGTGGATATGGAAAGTTGGAAATTGATTCTGATGTTCTGTGTGTTCGTTTCCTTTATGAAGAAAAAATTAAATTTTGAAAAAAAAAAAATTATTTTCAATATAGGTTAGTAATGTTAGAACATCATATGAAGCGCAACACGAATCAAATCAATATCAGTCATTTTTACAAGTTTTGTCCACTGAAAATATCATGAGCAATATAAATACAAAATAGGCCACACAAAATTGAGTTTTGTTTCTGTATAGGTTGGTTTCTCAGTAATTCATATACGGTATTAACATTAAAGTTTGAGACTATTCTGCTCTGCAAGTGTTTGTATGACGATAGAGTTTGGCCTAAGGGATCTGCAAAAATAATTTTTTGATCTTTTTTGCAGAGAAGAATCCAATGGGTTCCAATTGATGCAGACGTTGAAATATTGACTATAATGAAGCTGTTGTCGGTTAAGTTGGTTGGAAAATTATCAGCCGCATAAACTCCACGAAATTTGTATTTGAGTTCCGAACATCTCTGAATTAGAGAGTTCAGGTTGTCTTCGTCCATTAGTTTGTTAAAATATAATTCTTTGAAACTTTCCGCGCCGAATCAATATAAATGGTACTTGCGTTTTCCCCAATAATGAATATTTCTACATTATGAGCTAAGGCAGCAGAAAACTTTAGTTCAATTGATACAGAACAATTTGTAAGTTCAGGGTGAATAAAATCGTGAGACGCCTGCTGAGTACTCGTCAGAACGAAAACCATAATAAAATTATTTGGGTAGTCTTCTAGACTGATTCCATGTCCATTGTCGATATAGGCTAGATCTGACATAGTGTTAAAGTAAACACGTTTTGAATCATCAGTTGAAATAGGACTATCAGCAACGGGAAGACCATTAAAAAAAATGCAAACTTGTTCCAAATTGAATTTTCTATAGTGAAATGGGTTAAGCAGCTTGCTTCCGAGGAAAGCTTCGTTCGTGTTTAAGCAAATGGCGAGTCTTCTAATGGGTTCTCTGCCAAAAACATCTTCGTGCTTCCAGCTCTGCAAACCGGGAGAAGCCAGAAAAGTTTTAGTAATCGTTTCTAGGTCAGGATAGGATGCTGGACTGGACAGCAGGGTCTTTTCTATTGCTGACACAACATCATCGTTCAGCGTCATTTTCCGTACATATAAGTTAGCTTCTGTAATTTTCATTTTGTAGGATTTTGCAGCGTCATCTGAAATTAAAGAAAAATCGTCAATCGATCGCCGAAAAGAGATTTGGAGTGTTACAATTCCCCCGGGGTTTGCTTCATAAGAATAGCCTTGACATGCCAACCACGTGCTTTTGGTATCTTTATTGTGAGAAAACTCGGTTTCGATGAAACTTTTGTGGGCATAGATACCATTGGCACTTGAAATTTTCAAACCGTTAGCAGATACTGTACAATCAGAAAAAAGTGAATGTAGGACATTGTTGCAAAAAGTATGGCGCGTCTGTTTTAGTCACATCTGCAGCAGCAGTGTTGTCATATTTCAAATCAGCATCAGAAGACTGTACAATCTTGCACTTGATTTCAAGAAAAATTTTTTGGAGATCAATGAAATTGTTGCGGTCTCCTGCAACTTCAAACTCTAGCATTGGTCCATTAGGGCTGTAAACTGGTCCCAATTTCTGAGAGAAACTTCCATCAAATGTAACAAGGAGAGCTGGTTTCTCGAATAAATCCAACGAACTATGCGTTGCTTCGGCTGGTAACATATTACCGATCATCTTTTACTTTGGCGAAGAAGTCCGGCCGACTTATTTTGGGTACTCTTTTTCGTGAAATGGTGGTTTTGCGTTTGGTTGTTTTCCTTGGTCCAGCGCGTAAGCGTTTTGAATTCCTTCTCATTCTTCTCGTTCGTCGCATTCGGAGGGATAAAGATCCACCTGTTTGTTTTTTCACTGTGTTTGATATGGTGTTCTTTAGAGCTTGCTTTGTTGATTTCTTTTTACCGATAACATCCATCAACTCAGGGACGCTTTGTAGCAACAGTTCTTTTCCGATGCGTTTAGCTGCTGGCAAAACAAACTTCCTAGCAAGCGGCAGTGCAACACGTCCAACACCGCTAGCTAGTGCTCCAAAACCACTACCCCTTTGTCTATAGTGACCGGAAAAGTGAGGCATTGATGACGCTTGGTTTGCGTAGTAGGAATCCATTTAATCACCAATTTTTTTTGAATTGTAGTGTTAAAATAACTTTACCAGTCCTTGAAAAGGGAACTAACTGTCCCGTTTCAGTTCGTAGCTCAATTGATATTGATTGAATGGTGTTCGAAAGTAGTTTTTTGTAGTCTAAATTTGTGAAAACTATCCGGTGAATGGGCTCCAACTCACAAACGCTGCCATTTTTCAAACGTTGTTTTGAATCAATGACTCTTAACAATGGTGCTTTCGCATCACCCGCATACTGATACTCAATAATGTTTGTGTAAATAAAAATTAAATGCTTTCCAGCGCAAAGGTTTGCTGGAAAATCACCATAATAGGCTTTCGTATCATCATTTTTCATTAATCGGTTTGCTGTTGTGGGAATCATTTTGTATCCAATATGTATTCCGTAACCATCTGGAATACCTTTAAAGCCAATAATACTAGGTATTTCTTCACTTGGAAAGGAAATTTCCTCGTATTTACCAAAAATGATTTCATATTTCCCACTGCTTTTTATTTCTGGGAAAGAGAAGTTAGGCAGTCCGACTGTTCTCTTGATAGTTGCTAAAAGTTGAGCAACTGTATCATAAGTGCCAGCCATAAACGCTAATTTTTCTCCGTTGTAGGGTCGTGAAATGACGTTGGATCCTGTTGCGCGGTTTTGTGATTCCTCATATCCCCTGCGACTGAACGCAACCAAATCTCCATTAACTATGTGTTCAATTTCTGTTGGAAAAATTATATCACTCAGAGCCACTCTCCAGTCTCCTGTGAGATTAATTTCATCATTAAAAAATTTCGAAAATTTGCTTAAGTGTTTTACTGGAAAATATCCATCGAAGCAGATGATATAACGTGTACTGCGAACTCATCCTCAAAGCGGTTACTACTCATTTTGATTTGGAGATTCTCGTACTAGTTGTAATTCTGGCTGGTAAAACTTGCCATGGATAATTTCTTTATTAGAATCAATAAGAGAATATGTGGGTGGATTAAGCGTTGGAATACCGGCAATTTCAAAAACTTCGTCAGTGAAAGATTGATTGTATCCTTTTTGGAAAGTCTCTTCCTTTTTAACAATTCGAACAAAGTCACCAACGTAAAGTTTTGGTTTTTGACTGCGACGTGTCTCCACAGTTAATGATACAAGTCTTGGTACATCTTTTTTGGTAACTTTGTTAAGAGCAAGTTTTGTGATACGATTAACACGGGAGTTGATAGTTTTTACGAATTGATCCAAATTGTTAATATAAGAATAAGTCCATTTTTCCTCCAAATATCGGTCAATAATATTTTTACGTGACCTGATGTTTCTTTCTGCAAACGCAGACTTCTTTTCACTGAAAGTACTATACAAATGAATTCCTCGTTTTTTGCAGAGTGTTTTGAAAGCTTTCAAAAACTCAGTACCATTATCAACCCAAACTTTTTGTGGTTGCTTGTTTTTGATCATGTTTCGGAAGGCCTTTGCGGTTTCTGTTGCATATTTTGTTTTCAACGGTTCAACACGTAGATACCTCGAGAGGCAGTCAACTGCTACGAGCAAATATTTAACATTACGATTGTTTTTTGCAAGTTTATCAACATGAGCTAAATCTGAAGACCAGATTCCATTCAGATCGTTGACGATTACTTTTAATCGCGGAAAATTCAACCGCTGTGCACGATTTTTTGTGAAGGATGGTTTTGTTTCCAAATACATTTTGACTTTTTTCATTGGCAGTTTGCTGAAATCTTTTAATCGCTTTGAACTTCCGAATGATGCTGGACCTTTAGAATAGAGTCTATCCAGTAGTTTCACATCTTTAATAGTTAGACCATTTTTTTTCCTTTCGTCTCCTGCTCTGTCTTTTTGTTTGTTTGATTTTTTGGCTCTGCAGGTTTTGATCCGGAGGCTTTACTTTGACTTGAACTGCTCTGTTCGCTTCTCTGTTGTTTTTCTGATTCTCCTTGACTTTGTTCGGTTTCCTCTTCTTTCTCCTCATCACTGTAAACTTCTTTAAGAATTTTTTCAGCATGAGTAGTGGATACTATGTGTGGGGGTATCTTGAGTTCGTGCAAAATATTTGTGTACACGGCTAGGTCAATTTTCTTTGTCGGCTGTTGCAAGTTGTACAAATAAGTTGACACTTTAACTCTCATAGGTTTGTCCTCAATATGAAGGAAACCACTGGGGTCCTCAATGGAAACTGCTTCTGAATTAAATGTCTTGCTTAGGATGATTTCCGCTCTTTGGATTTTGTTTTCTTCCATTAACTCTACTTCTGACATTATAGAGTCAAAGTCTGATTGTCTTTTTTCCAATGAGGGCTCAATTTCGTCAACATCACTAAAGAAAGACTGTACACTTTCACTTCCATCATCCAATTCTCTTTTTAAATCAACACTACTTGATTTTCTTCTTTTGCGCTTGTTCACGATATTAGTTTTAATAGTTTCCTGTTCAGTCGCCTCTTTGCTTTCAAAATCGGTTGGGTTGTTTCGTTGGAGGAGTGACAATTGAGCGGCTTTCTGTTTATAAATGGGATTATCCAAAATTTTTGTCCCAGTCGGTTGTTTTGACACAAACATTCTCTTCGGTATCAAGACAAACTCTTCCGCATGCATTACTACTTCTTCAAGTAAAGGTAACAAGAGAGACTTATGCTTCGAAGTAGATGTAAATTTTTTACCAATAGCTGACGCTTTTTCCTCAAACTTGTCTCTTTGGAAAGAAAATGTCGGAATGATGCTTCGTATTTTTCAATTAAACTTTTATCTGTGGGCACGTTTCCGTTTATAACGTTGGGGAAGCTTTCACAGAGAATTTTTATAAATTTGTTGGATGATTTTTTGATGAATTTTCTTAGCATATTTTCCGGCATCTCGAGCATTCGCCTCAGCATACATATCTCTTTCTCTCTCATTTGTGAGGTGGGTAATTACAGATTTGGAAGATGGCAGATAGAAAACTGTTGGACCCGGTGGTACAATATTTGAACTGTAACGTAGTGAGTTGGTTGTTTTTGGGTCTAAATCAATCAATAAGTGTCCGAATGGTTGTTTTGTTGCAAGATCATAGCTGTCTTTTAAAAAGTTTGTGATATTGAGTTGTTTTCCAATATAACTTATCTGCTGTATATCTCTGAAAGATTTGAACAAAATGATTTGTGTTGTATTGAGATCAATTGTTCGAGACCATTTACTCTGTTGAAACAAATTATGCTTAACATAGATAACACTGAATTTTGTGTGGCGTCCAGCTGTTTCAAGTTTTGAAAATTCCTTGTCATTGAAAATTTCCTCGCAAGAATCGTCAAAGACGAGCAAACAGTTTTCCAACTGTGAAATGAATTCAAATCCCGAAAATTTGGTAAAATAAATGTTTAAGTTACGCTCCATTGTTTGAAATTTTGGTTGATCATGTTGATAGAAATAGTATTTTGACTTGAAATTAGGGAAAAACGTATTCTTAAGAAGCATTTGAAAAATAATTTCGGTCTTTCCACAACCTGAAGGACCACAGGCTGCCATGAAGAGACGATCACTCGTTGAGATTGTTTTATTCATAACTTAGGATTTGGAAGTGCGTATCCAACTGTGCACGATAGCAATGAAAACCAAAATGTTGATTCTTCACTATCGAGTTGGAAGAAAACTAATTTGGTCACCAAAACTACAATAAGAAAAAATATTATCGAAACTTGTGTAAAATAAACTACCTCAGAGCGCGGTAATCTAGAATTGCTAAACCTCCAAGAACATCTCTCTTGGTTTTGATCATCGAAAACCAAATCAGTGATTCCTGCTCCTCCACTGCCAGCGCAATCTAATTGATCTCCTGATTGACTCATTTTGAAAGCAAAGAATTTTCAAAAATGAATTTAATTCAAAAATTCTGTTAGTTTATCATTTAGTTAGTTCATCAACCATAAAAAATTCGTATGTAATAAATTCAGAGTTTTTGTCTTCCTTCTTATATTTTACTTTATAGTTCGCTTGGAATCCGTAGTCATTGCCATAGTAGACAATTGACTCCACCTTTCCTTCTCTGACTACCTCTTTGATTTCATCGGGGAGACTCTCATCGTCCAGGGGTACTGGTACTGGTACTGGATACTTGGGCGTAGGTGAAGGGGTTAGTTTCAGTTTTTTCAATTTCTCTTGTAAAGACATGATACATTTGAAAGTACTCCAGCAGTGAAAGAAATTTCTTTAGTGTTTCGATTTCAGCAGTATTACAAAGTATTTGCTGCTTCCTCAGTATAGTTTGTCCACGAGAATGAATTTTTTCTTCTGTCAGAAAAGTCACTGTCAACTGGTTATCACTCGCAATGCAAGTGCATACTGTCAAATTTGGAGATAAATTCAGTTGAACAACTGAAGGAGTTGCTTTCCCCACACGACGACTCATTAGTTGGTAGTGTTATCCAATAAAAGTACACCTGTGCCTTTCTCTTTGCGCAATGCTTTTTCTTTTGTTTGAATGTTAGTATAGATGAATGAAGTGAACAAGTCAAGTGCTCTACTGGAGTGAAGATTTCTTCAATTTTTGGACACAGAAAAGTTTCTAAATTTGTGACGTCTTTTTGAAGGAGTTTTTGCAGTGTCTCCGTCTTCTCCTTCCCCTTTGCGTAGAATTTAGCAGCAGGAATACGGATCTTGATTGCTATAAATCTTTGTGGTAGAAACCAGTAAGGGTAGCTGCCGCTGTCCCACAAAATACCATGCAAATGCTTCGATACCCACTGATGCGATTTTCTCTCACTCGAGGACAGCGAGTTGAAGGAAATTGGATGAAGAAAAAGAACCGTGTCTGAGTAGCTGTTTGAACAAATAGACAATTCTTTTATAATAAATCCACTCTTTTTGTGTCGAAAACCTTCAAAACCTATAACAACGATCTCCGGACTCAACATTGCAGCAAACTGAATAAGTTACGTTTAAAAGTTTACACGAACATGCAGAAGAATAAACCTGTCAGGTGACCAACGTAAGCGTTTGTGATTGGACAGGGCAAAACGTACGAGTATCCTGGACCCTTTTGGCTATACTCTGCAATAAATCCAGAAGCATCATGAAGAATTGCATGTAAGCGAAGCACTTTAAATGACTTCAAATAAGTATCCAATGAAGAGTTATCTATTCCAATGATCCCACCATAAGGCCTCAGTTTTAGTGCAATTTCGAGGTTAACATCAGGGTCCAAGTGCAAGCAGGTTGCCAAAAAGTAAAGAAACCTTTCATTATGCTCTGGATGGTCTGTTTTTATTAAATTATAGATTTCATGAATGGTTTTTAAATCTACCGTCGCGATTGTTGTTGTCATGCTGTTTTTGAGCAAGCATTACAGACAAATGAAAATTAGGTGACTTTTGCAGGGTATGATAATTTCTTTTTTTGTTTGTGTCTACATGACAGCTTCTTTTCCCCCAAGGTTTTTAAAGTTCTTCCTGGTTGGTTTCCTTAAACTGATTTTTTTAAAATGCAAGATAATTAGAGGGGGCGCAATAACTGCTGAATTTTCACACTGGTGGTATCGTTTGTCAATTAAACGCCAAATTTTCTGATTGCAGTTTTCACATTGATATCTTAAATTGTTGGGGTGTATTTCTTCAAAATGAGTAAAAAGATCTTTAGAATTTAAAAATTTGGAGCGACACAGAAAGCAGTCCAACAAGCAACGTTTTCGCATTGGTGGCATTTGGAATTCGTATTCTGGTATTGGGTGTGTAGGTTCAGTATAACTGTGGGTAAAATGTTGAAATGGGCCCAGACCAAAACAAGATTAAAGTACCCTGGCGCAGACATATGACGAATTAACTTTCAAAGCAAAAGCGGTGGTAGTTAAAATGGCTTCAAGCCCAAAGCGGCAAACCAGTCACGCAAGTGGAGGGAAAATGGCTTCCTAAGATTAGTGTCAGGCATGGCAGGGGAGATAAGGAGAAAGAATTTCAAAGTGTCCCACCCTGTAGTTTGCCCAGGAAGACACTTGTGTCCCCCCGTAGTGTTCACGGGAAGACACTTATGTCCCCCCCCGTAGTTTGCCCAGAAAGACACATCACTACTACTGTACTACTGGCGTTACCGGCCTTTTTAAACCATTTTGGAAACTAAAAGTCTTGGAAAATTGTCTAAAAACTTAGCACAAAAGTAGTGCGGGTCATGGTTACGGGCAGAATGAGGTGGGTGGCTGTTTAAATCCAGGTGATTATGAGGGGGGGGGGGGGGTGTGTTGAATCGCTAAAAACCTGTCCCTGACAACCTGATTTTATGTCTTATGGTAGTTTCACCTTAAGGAACTGCTCATAGGCTCAAAAGTGAACAATTATCGACCAAGTGCAGCTGCAGTTAAACTGTACGTCCCATTATATCCCCCAATGTCTATAAGGAGCTTTGGGATATCTGCTGAATGCATTTCCAAACATTGCATCTTGTGTTGATGGCTCCCAAATTCCTCCTCTCCTTACAGTCCCACTCACATAGTCGTCAAATTTAGGTGGAACCAGACAAATATTTACTTTAACTAACCCCAAGATCTCAAATCTCAGTAATGAAAAACATTACCATTTCCTTCTCCTCCGGAATATTTGTTGCCTCGTTTTCTCGTTTTCTGTACGTTGGTTCACAACAGAAGCCACCCGGGTCGAGATTTTTCACGAAAATTATAAAAGAAATGCGCTGACAAGCGCTGAGAAAAAACTTTTTTCAGCGGATAAATCTTAAATAACTATCAGCTTAATGTGCTGAAATTTCAACATTTTCCTTACACAATTTCAGCACTTTTCAACACAGTGAGCGGATAATTATGTAAAAGCTATCCGCTGGAAAATATTTTTTCATCTTCATCTCTTGTCAGTGCATTTGTTACATGTAGTTCAGTTTTTTCACCAACTAACTTCCATAATTTTAACGCTTTCGGGACACAATTTCTTCACTCTCAGAGCTTATTCTATATATATTCAAGAATATTTTTCTACTTCTGTACATACAGAAGCAGCACGCAAGGAAGACTAAACAGCATTGCACTAAAGCAGTCCAACCTAAAAACAGTTGGAAATCAGCCACCAGACTTAAAAAGTTTGTCAACTCTTAAGATAATACAGTTATCGCAGCAGGAGTATATAGCCAATTTTCCTGATTGAATTAAACCAGGCAACTTAAGCAGTATTGTCTTCCTTCCGTTAGATAAGTTGAATATCTGGTTCCTTTAAGTTGTTCTTTTTTTAAAAAAAAGCTATCATTAAAAAAAGCACTGATTTTTGATTGGTTGAGGACTCCACAAAATTGGGAAAGATGACGAGCCGTACATACTGACTACGTTGTAGGCAAATATGAGCAATAAAATCGCACGTAAAGTCTTAAGTCTAAGGAATGTGCTGAAAGCGCTAAAAATCTTTTTTTGAAGGGTTGAATTGTTGAAGGGCTGGAAGGTTGAAGTGTTGAATTTATGTAAGGAATCTGTTTAAAGATGCGCTGAATTTTTCAGAGAAATGTGGTGAAATTATGTCAGGAATGTACTGATAGTGCTGATTTTGGGAGGTATGGAAGTGCTAAGTTTTTGTAAGAAAAGTCCCGAAAAATGTGCTGATGAAATTATGTAAGAATTGCGTTGAAAGCGCTGAAAAAAATTTTTTCTACACATTCAGCACCTAAAACTAAACTCTTAGCATATTCGGCATATTCCCTCCCTATTCGGGACTTGGAAACACTAAAGTACTGTCCTCGACAAATTTAAGGTATGAAAAGACTGTCCTCAACAGATATTGGTATGAAAAGAATTTGTCAATATTAAATACAATATTTACGACCCTCACTTGGAGTTAATAGGCCTTTTCATAAATTCCAGGTCTCGACTAGGGTTGTCACAAAGAAACTGCCGTATAAAAATATCTGCATCTTTGAAGAAGCAACGTCTGTTGCATACGTTTACTCTCCAGTAATATACAAAATTTTGATTGAGAAAAAAAAATTACATATATTTTTCATCACATCATCTTCTAAAAGATTTCAAAAACTGTTTTGCATTCTTAAATTAGTGTATTATAGACCACCTCTAAATAAAATTCATCATTACTCACCAATCTTTCAGCGCATTCAGCGCATCTCTTGCAAAATTTTCCGCTCACACCCGTTCATATTTCGACCCGGGGACATCGCTTTTGAAAACTGACTCCGGGTTTGGCTGACCTTATGGAAACAACAGTTCTCCCGACACATTGCATCGTCGGCTGTTAATTGTCAACAGATACACGATGACAGTCGCAGTCAAGATGAACGCAACTTTGTGATCAGTTTTCACTCAACAGAACATCGGACTGAACGTTTTCAATCGACGGAACTTTTTCAGTCGACAGAGACCTTTGAAAAGAAATGATCAAAATGATTTCTGAATAATCTATTCACATTATTATTTTAAGTGAAATGAATTTGAAACCACGGTGGCTAAGTGTTTGTTGACATGTTTCTGTAAAGTTCCAATTGACGATGAATGGCGGCAAAAAATATTAATTTTCCCCCCGTAGCGCCCGCATTTTTAAGCGAAGTGCTAAAATCATTGAATTTTTGTAAGATTTGCGGTTTTTAGTTGTTGCACGATATGCAACTTTTAGCGGTTAAATTTTCATTTTCGTCGGTTTCACCGCAATCAGCATTGACATCCGCAATTCTTGCAACCATTTGCCGCACTCAATGCCATTTTACGTTGCTACCTCGACCTAGGCTGGAGCGAGACAACGTTGATGCCTCGGCCATACAAATGGCTCCTGTAAGTAACCCCTTTCATTATTCCAGACAAACAAATAGAAAAAAACTTTTAATTGGTTCTAAAGATCAATAGAGAATGCAGCGACAAACTCTAGAAAAAGCAGAGGAAAAAACTTGTAAACAGGCCACAACTTGATTAAATCTGACCATCAAGAACAATCAAAATTTCAATTTGACGTCAAATTTTTCAGAAGAGAAAAAATTTTAAGATGTTAAAAATTAAATGTATATGCCAGGGAGCCCACCGATTAATATTATTTGATAGAACAAAAGTTCAAATTTAGTTCAAACCTGAGTAGTTTTATAGTCAATTTTTTACTTAAATTTCCCAAATACAGCAATTCTTACGAACAACGCTTAATGTGGCTTAAAACAGGAATTCTCACAAACACTCACCGCATTCATCGCAATTCTTCCATTTTTGAGCAATTTTCAGCGTTGACCCTTCCCCAAGGGCAGGATTTAGAAGCAGAATTTGACAAGATTTTTACGAATTTTTTCTCAAAATCCGGCGCGAGGACAAGTTCAAAACAGGTCATTGTGAGAAGGAGCTTGTGTTATGCACATTCACTGACACGACACACTATGGAAAAGCAGTGAAAGTTGTTGGTAAAAAAGTCCCGAATCAAAGGAAAAAGAAATTGCACATGAGGAAATCTAAACATTGTCGGCGAATTTTTCGATCTATTCTGTAATTTGGAGAGTCTGAACCTTTTTCTCCGGAGAGAACATATAAACTTGCAACAATGAGATACTGAAAAGCAAATAACGCATAACAACTTCTCAAATGTTCAAAGTTCTTTTTTTTCACAAAAAGTTTTTATGATTTTTTTGTTTTGTAATTGTATGCTTTCAAATATCCATAAGGCTTCTGTTAGTATTTTAACTCGTTATTATATTACGTACAAGCAATTGAAAATTTCAAATTTAACCAAAATCATTTTTGAGTCTCGTAGAAGTAAACTAATGGAAAACGCCAAAAAGATAATGAAAAATTAGGGAAGAACTTGATTTACGCAGACCAACAAACCCTATATTTTGTTTACAGAACAGAAAAAAATTGACCATTTTGTGCGTTTAAAATGGTCAAATATTTTTTCAAACATACTTTTAATAGCTCTTTTGTTTTCACAAAAACCGTTTACTTGTAAAGGTTGGAAATAAATTTGTAAACCGCTCAGAATGAGTAAAATGTGAACAAAAAGTTTCCCTCATCTAATTAGTTGCTTAAATCTCATTGAGCTGTAAGAAAAATGTTTATTTAGTCAAAAAAAACAAAATTACCAAGCTAATTCTTTTATTATGTTATTCAAATATTACTGCATTCCATCTCTAAATTGTTCTTTCAACGATTGAGTGACAAAAAAGTTCCTGCACAAGAGGCAATAACAATTCAAGCGCTTAATAAAACAACAAAAATACCTCACTTTCCAAAAGATCAGATCTCTACCACTTGTGTCCCCACGAGGTTAGTGGGTGCATAGTACTTGCACCCCCGACGCATGTACCATATTTTTACAAATGTATTTTTTATGTGATGACACGTGCTCTCTAACTGGGAGTGCATGATATACTGAGGGGGTTCACAAACTTGAAAGATCCAAACATAATCGACTTCCGATTGAACAGCTCTCAAACGACAGGCGAGCGGTTTGCATCGTCAGTAGCAAGCCCGAGTGTTGCATCGGGAGGGGGGGAACAGATGGGTGGAGTGTGTGTGTGTGTGTGTGTGGGGGGGGGGGGGTGGTAGTAGTTCTTCAACCTATAAGAACCGCCCTTCACACCATAAGTGTGAAGCTCCAAAACGCATTTAAAAGAAGCTCCAAAGAGCACTTAAAGCCCGTTGAGTGCTACCTGTTTATCCCGTTCTTTTAGGACGAAAAGTCAAATGGGTCAGACGAACAATCGGTAAACCAAAAAGTGGCTTTATAAAAGACCGACAGGACTAATTATCTATTCGTGTAAAGTTTTTTTGCATCTTTTCTTTTTGTGTCAGTCACCCCCCCCCCCCCCCAACGCACAAGCCATTTTTCAGTACAAATTTTTAATATCCCTTCTTTCTTCATATGATATTCTAGGATGTTTGCATTCCCCTTTCTCTGTCTCCTGGCTCCTGGCTGTTTTTGGAATACAATAGAACAAAAAAAGGCTGTAGTGCC